>NC_058389.1:3387984-3695983 GCF_019915245.1 Fusarium musae
CAATGTACCGTTTTTGCTTCTTGGAGGGTGGTATTCGCGGGGTCAGGCAGCCTGACCACGTCCAGTGAAAACTGGGGTTGGAATGGACGCTTTTGGCTGGCCGATAGGCGATGCCAACCTCACGTCGACGACGTCAAGTAACTGGCGATCATTTTTCACTTCTGCTTAAACATGACTCCTGTTATCGCTCCAGGCGGCTGGAAGGCGCAAGGCACGCACACATGCGCTGGCGATCGCGATTTCGGGCCGTTATCAAGCGACGATGATGTCTTATCTTGGGAAAGGGGCCCAAATCAGGGCAAGACCAAGATCAGTCTCAGTCAGAATCTTGACTCAGGGGTCTCTGATTCTCATGTTGAATCTGCTGGTCATCAAGTCTAGGTAGCAGAAGCCCAGTTGAACAGGATGGGTAGCAGAACTCCTGTTGGACTTGTCCCACGCTCCAACATGAAAGTAGTGGTGCCAGTGCCCAGCCAGTTCACCGTCCACAGCTAGGGGCTTAATATCAGCCGGGCAATGCATGTGGCCAGTTGTAACTTGGAAGGGATGGTGTCGTGATTTGAAAAACGTGATCTCAATTCTGAATCTCAGGATCGTTCAGTCATGTCCGGGTCATTGGAGCGGTAGAGCTCGTCCCGGGCCGGAGTTTGCGTGGGATGGTCGTGTAACGCATAATTGCTTCTTTCAAAGCTAACATGGGGTATGGCGCTGAAGTTCCTGAATTTGAGCTAACCCGCCTAAACTCAAACGAGGAATTTTGGCCATTTCTTCTGAAGGGGTTTCTTTGCGTTGTGTTCGTAAAATGGCTGGCTGATCAGAGACCTATTGCCTAATTTGTGCGTGGAGTTGATTCTGAAGATTTTGAATTGCATCAGGATCGTCCCTCGTGCTGCGCGCGAAAAGGGAGCATACTAACTAACTATTAAGCCATCAATCACAATGGGATTGTTTGCCTGGCTCACTCGGATGTTGTGGAATGTCCATGTACTCCAGGTGTCAAGTTCATTTATTATGCAACCTCCTTGCGTCTGGATCGAGATGATGTTTAAGGAGAGTGTACTCATTGACGCGCAAGCAGAGGATGCAGACCGTTCAACAGAGGAGACCTGGATACCCAGTCATACCTTTCAACCCCGGAACACTTATGTGGAGGGAACCTAGGTGTTTCCAGACATATACCAGGCAGGTGACAAGTTCATCAGAAAGGAACGACTGTTTGTAAGGACAGTCACCTCCCCAGCATTGTAAGGTACCTTAGTTTATTATCCGATGAGGTACGCCCACTTGGACGATGTTAGTTCATTGAAATGGCAAGAACTGACGTCGACATAGGCTTCCGACTCCCCAGTACCCGCATCATGTTGTTGATCTTCTAGTGCAATATCTTCATTGTTCGAGTATTTCTTGATTGACTTTGAGCCTGACTCGCATTCTTTGAATTTCAGTTGGTGATGATGCAGTTAATATGGAGAAGAGAAACCCCTGGCCTGTCTAGACATACGTCAATAGACCTGTCTATTTATGTCAACCACAGACAACGTTCCATTACCCTTTGATACAGAGTACAGACAGGAACTTGCTGTAACAAACCCCAGCCCATGATGCTTCCAGAAAAGCAAACCGACAAGGAATCTCCGGGGAACTTAGAGAGCGTCGCTCCTGAAATTTAGCCTGGCAACCAACGTCGATCAGCCAGTTGAACGCAAAAATGCCTTCGACAAAGAAGCACCCCAAGCGATATACGATGTATCCAGCGTATAGTTCCCCTGACACTTCCAGCGACGGGCGCTCTGCACCGGATACATACGGCATGTTTTCAAAGGCTGAGACAAGACGAGGCCAGGGAATGAGGCCTTTTGAGGCTACTCTGACGAGGTCGAGGGCTGTCACAGCCCCTGGCTCAATTGGTACTTTTGCCCTAAGAGCAAAGGTCACAAGCGGACCCTGAGGTGACGGAAGAGCCCTCGTGAGAAGATCAACTGAAAGTCTGGAGTTTTTTTTTTTTTTTTTTTCTTTGCCAGCATTGGCCGTTGTGTTGAGTTGTCTTGTTCCTGATGCAGCACAGCCAAGCGTTGGGCAAGCACTCAGTGGATGCTCTCCCCCACGCTCACGCCCCGCGATATGTCAGAGAAGCATGGGTCTGCATGGGGAAGAGCTCCTTACAAAGTTATAACCCTTGTCAGGGCCGCGCCGCCTGAGGGGTGTGAACAATCACATGGGGGTTTAGCCCATGATGAGCGCTAACTACCAGGTTTATTCGCATCACACGGGCTTGTAGGGCAGTCTTACCGATTTTATGAATGCTTGTGGAATTGCACTATCAGTGATCATGCAAAGCTTTTTTGAAGTTCAAGTACTCAATACTGATAATGACTGGAAGTCAACTCCAGATTATACGGCCGGCTCATCATTCCAATAACGATGGTCACCCACCAGCTTGGCTCGCCTAGTCCTTTGCTCCGTGATTCAAGAATGTTTTCGTCCCGACCCAACTGACGAACCAACAATTGCAACATATCCCCTACCTGGTTGATGCTGGTCTTACAAGTGTGGGATGGCAACTATAGAGATGGGACAGGCTATGACGGAACACATCCTTGACCTCGATTGTTAGCCAAAGGTGAGGCTTAACAACTGCCTGTCGCTGCTCGAGCGACTGGATTCTAGACGCCTAGCTTGTGTCTCATCCGTTCATAGGCCTGGTCATGTTCAAGTGGTGATGCAGGCAGGAGTCCTCCATATGACCAGAGACGCGCCTATCAAGACCTAAGCTGGTTATCAACCAACCCAACAGTGAAACCCTATTTATCTTTGAGGCTCTAAAGACCCAATTGCTGATTGCACAGGCATCCGAGTCTACGTGAAAGTCGATGCGTGTTGGGTTGGATAGAACGTGATAAGATGCATGGCTTCGATTCGCACCCCTACGTATTCAATGTACCGAAGGAGCTGGTTGGTCGAAGCTATCAGCAACTCCTCGAATACTATCGTGAGCTGAAGAACCCGCCATGGCCAAGCTTATCAGCAGCGTTGTAGTATGGTTGGCTTAGACAAGGTCAACATACTTTCAAATCCCTAATGATTGTGGGGATTATGGTAGCAAGGCTCAGGGCATTCGACACGTACAATAGCAAGGAAATGACGCGTGCCGTTGAACAGCCAAACGACTCGTGGGATCGTTTCCACGGCCGCTCAGGACGATTCCGTTACTGTTACTGTACCTGAGCCTGACAAGTCGGGCCTTTTGTTGCAGGGCAGGAGCTCGAAGTGACGATGCCGGATGTCCAGATAAAGGCATGTGAGAGAGCAATACCGGATGTTTGCTTCGAACTTATCAAGCTGGATGGTACGTGAGGATAGTGGCCATCATCAACTATCGTCTTCTGTCATGTGATGATGCTTCATGGTGCTACCAAGACTTTCAATTGTTGACGGATTTCAGAGATGAAGGCCCTGAATGGATGAAGATTGGCTGACTGATTTCAATAAACTACCGGCACTTTTCTGCCTATCCGAAGGCTTGCCTAGGCCTTGCACACCACCAAACATGAATACCACGCCACACACGTAGAGACCGGAATGTTCGGCCGTCGCAGCTGCAGGAGCTTGTTAAACCCGGACGAATCTTGAGAGCCTCATTCTTAGACCAACCTCTAAGTTGATACTGTACAATATTATTGATGCGACGGTGAGAATGCAACCACCAGGTAGCCAACTAATTGTCTTCAGAGGGCATGTGAATCCCGATCCCACAGTACCTTGCACTCTCTGTTTTCGGATAAGTTACTGGGCTATGAAAAACAACTAAAAGTAAGCCGGATGTGATGAGGAGCAGGCTGACTCTCAGCCCAGGGTCCAAACTCCAAGACTAATAAGAGCTCTGGAGACTAAAAGGATTCACCAGTGAAGGAAAAGCACATTTACGACAGGGATTCCCATAAAGAGCTCAATTTCCAGGGTTTGAAAGGGAAAAGAATCTTTGTTCGGGGCAACACGGATATGCCGAGCAAAGCCTCGGAAGAAATCGTGTTGAGACCAAGCCTTTAGAGCAACCTAGTGAGCTCCACATGATAACGAAACAGCTTCTTTTCATGGCGCCTAGAAAACCGTCAGTCAAGGTTCTCGTTCTAACTTAGGGGGGGCGTGCAGTTTAGATTGAGCGCCAAAGCCGCTGGACCGAGGATAGTAACTACCGGCATAGCTTTGCGGTTTGCGGGTTTGCTCTTATTTTACTTTGACGCACTTGCACGGGCGCTCCTGAAGCAACCCTGGGTGTAGGCCGAGGTACTATATGACGGCATTCCAAAGGTGAGGCGAGAAAGGCACCAGGCTCGCAGATCCCGATCTCGGTGACTGATATAATTTTGCTTCCCCGGATTTCGACACACGCCCTGTCGATGTTCCCCAGAAAGTGCTGATGGATGTGTAACGGTGTGGATGTAAAGCAAGGCAAAGGGACCCTTGGTAGCCATGACGATGGCTTCACCAGAGAACCACTCACACTGAAAAAAAGAACTTTTCTCCAAGAGGAAGTTCCGAAAACTGAGGTCGTTTCCGATCAGCTAAGGAAATCCGCTCTAGTCAAGAACCCAGTTCTTATGACTGTACCTGGAATTCATGTGTCATTCTTACCTACTTGGTAATCAAGGAAATCTGGACGTCATAAATAAACTTTTGAGATTTGAATTTCATACGTCAAGAAGTTCTAATGCGACTCCTTCGGATCTTTTGATGGTTTCTCACATGCATTGGTCGTCAGTCACATGTTCCGTGATGCTCAGGATGATGAGAGCTTGGCTAGGTATTGTGAGACGGCCCTAGCGTATTAGATGGGTGTAGTCGTTTATGACAGTAATTGAAGCAATCTCAGCGGGCCTTTTGGTGTGCTCGTAGCGTTTACCGCAATTCATATGGACAAGTACTGGCGAGTATCTCATCAAAATGGTTTCTCACCCTAGGAGAAGAATAGATATGCAGAGTTTAGAATGAGTGAGTATGACCTACGCGGTCTCTTGCTCGCTATTCTCTCATTAGTAATGGAAGAGTTCTTCTGATTCATCTCAATTGTCAACAGACCGTGTTATATAAAGCCATGGCAACGTTGACAAGAGTTAGATGCCAGATATGACTCTGTAACTTGCCTCAGTATAAATATTTAATGAGTGGAAGTCGGGAGCCGTTAAGAGTGTACGTAGGGTGTGTAAAAGAAGTTGAGTACTGCGGTGCTGGTTCTAGAGTACGATTCTTTCTATTCAAGACTCTTATCAACTCAAGTCTCAAGTGAGACTGGGCCTTATGAAGTCGCCGGGAACCGGCTAGTTTGTAGGGTTAGAGTCGCAGCTTGTGTTGAACTGTGATCAATTAAAGTGAAGCATTCATAAAATAGAAGAATTGCGGCTAAAGTGCTGTGCTTCAGCTCAATCCTTTTGAGTGTCTCGCGGTCTTGCCATGACGAAATGGAGCCTTCATATCAGCGCCGTTGCATGATCCCTTCAGCGAAAGACTACATAGGTTTTGTCTTATAGCCAGAAGGAATTCATCTTGATTATACCTCTGACCGACAGGCTGGGCTTGGAACATTTTCGTGATATAGTCGAGTCTACAGAGGTATCCAGGGGGGCCTTTGCTTAGGGTTATGTTGTCAACTCCCCCCAAAGACTGTATCACAGGGCAAAAATGTTAGTCTGTGATATGAGGAACAGTTCTAAGCAGTTTGGTATCTATTTTCTGGGTCGGAATGCGCGCTCTGGGCGGATACATGCATATATATGGCATCCTTCAACCCCTTGGGCCTAAGGGATGAGGTTGTTGTGGGAAGCATATATGTTCTTGTGGTATCACCACAGCACACGGTCTATGACAGATGAATTGTAGTGAGTCTAGCGTGCAAGTTATCCATATCCAGAATCTCCCAAACCGCGAAGATTGCAGCGAGATCGGCCACCAGATATCAATCGTTTGGGCTGAGGCCAGGGCAACTGAGGCAGACAGGAATACATGCCAGACCTATACACACCTCGGAGGTCCTTCACCTATTAATATACGAGACAGAGCAGGGTATGTATGAAGATGGAATGAGATACTTTAATAACCTATACATATGACCGCTAAGTGTGAAGAGGTACAATGGTGCTTAATATCCAGGATCCAGGTAGTTACAATGGGGAGGCTCTCATGCTCCTCAGGACCAGTTTACAAATGATAAGAATCTCCACCTGGAGTTATAATGTCGATGCAACTGGCAGTTTGAGGTATCGATTGTGAGTCCAGTGTAGACTACAAGGCTGAGAGTGAGTTCAGATGCCTTTGGGTCTTGAAGATGGCATGGCGGGCTTAGTTCGTGGCAGTGAATGGCAAGCTTACACGAGCAGAATAAGGCGTAATAACTATTCCTTCTTTCCATTTTTTTGTCATTGTTTAATGTATACGAGGAACTGTTATCATAAAACGAGCATCAACAAATACAGGCTTGCCCGTTAACGGCTCCGCGATGATTGTACATAACAACACACAAAGCTTCGAACCGACTATGATTACAAAGGTCGCCTAGTCGAGCCGGCTTCCAGGATATGATACAAGACTCAGAGTTCCTTTGCACACCAACCCAGTCCAGAATGGTTGCAGGGTAAGAGTTCAGACTTCGTAAGTCGTTGAACATCCAAGGATATAACAATTACCACTTCACTCCAAAGAAGCTGAGTTTCTTGCCACCCTTGGAAGATGTTGTATCCTCTTGTTCGAGGTAAATTCTGTCGTGACCTTTGATGTCGACAAAGAGATATTTGTACTCAAAGTCACTGTGGCCGCGGTATTTGACCATATGAAGCCGTGCAATACCGTGATTCTTTGGTCCATCAACCTAAAGCTGTTAATGTTTCTGGTCCACCGGCAACCGTATTTGACGTACATAGAAATGCATCATTATATGCTGGTCTCCACGAGCATCTGTCGTTTCCGTAGATCTAGCCCGGTCAGCAATTTGACCTGTTTACAAATGGCAATTAAGCTCACGCAACAGGACGTGCCCTCCTCCACTTGTTGAATGTCTCGTCTCCATGTGCTGTAATCTTCTTGGAGTCGCCCATGAGTTCGACTATACGAGGGTCACGTTTGATCTTGTCGACTGCGCGGTTGAAGTTGGAGATCTTGCTATCGGGGGAAAAGATGTCCGTCCATAGGAAATACGTTACACCACCCTAAAGAAGTATAGTGTTCGTCAATGCCACTTGTATGTGCTGATGCAAAAGCCACTTACCGTGAGGACAAGACCAACGAGGATCATGCCAAAGTTGAAGCTCTGCTGCGTCGCTCTCGCCGCCTTCTCTCCCACCGAAAGCTCTGTCCAAGGCACATGTCCATTATCGTTGAACGGTGTAACTGCTCTTCGCTTCGATTTGGAGCTCTGAGGCGCTGCTCCTAAGCCTTGTTGTGTCGCATAGTATCTCGAGACATGGAAAGGTCGGAGCGTTGATGGGATGCCCCGGAAGGCTATTGATCCGGTCGCGATGAGATTTGTGGTCGTCGGTTTCATCCTGGCGATTCGACAATAGCCATTGTACAGGGGCAATTGCCTTGATTAATTGATTGCGAGTCAGCTAGAATGGGTGATCGAGCTGTTTAACAAGCTCAATTAGAAGCTCAAGTTGCAGGCAGCGTTGTTGCGGCTCCACCGCCGGGCAGAATTCGAGGTGGGGTTGCCAGTCGTGGCCAAAACAGGACTAGCGTCCGTCGATATGCCACCTTATCGACAACTGCCCTTGACTACACTTCTCCTTAATTCTCGACTCTTGTCTTGTCCTGTCTTGTCTTAGCAGTACGAGATACCCCCCAATCCAATTCTGTCCTCTCTTTGACACGTCGCAAATTCGCTAGGATATAACTCCCCTTTTCGCGGTGACGAGACCTCTTCTGTTGCTTGCCTTTCTGTGTCACCTCTATACTCCCGCCTTATTACGGCCTAATAGTCAAGATGAGCGCCCTTGCTTCCAAGCAGCAGTCGCTCAAGATCTTTGAGAAGTTAAAGACTAAGCCTGCGAACAAGGCATGTACCTATTAGTCATTCCTGCGCATTCAGGAGAAACGTTAGCTGACCAATGCGCCTACTATCAGATCTGCTTCGACTGCGGCCAAAAGAACCCGACGTGGACATCCGTCCCCTTTGGCATTTACCTCTGCCTTGACTGCTCCTCCAACCACCGAAACCTCGGTGTCCATATCTCATTTGTGCGATCAACGAATCTCGATCGTACGTAGACTCCAGCACATTCACTTCCCTTACATAATTGACTTCAGTGCTGACGAGTTGGAACAGAGTGGCAATGGGACCAGCTCCGAGTTATGAAGGTTGGCGGTAACGAGTCTGCCACCAAGTTCTTCCAGCAAAATGGCGGTACTGCGGCGCTCAACAGTAAGGATCCTAAGACGAAATACCAGTCCAACGCCGCCACCAAGTACAAGGATGAGCTCAAGCGCCGCGCTGCGCGAGATGCCCAGGAGTATGTTCCTACGTCGCAAATAGTACCCCTGTCTTCAGCTGACATGTGTCTAGATACCCCAACGAGGTTGTTATTACTGATGCTACCGACGACGGCGCCGCTACCCCTGCTGGTGAGCCCGACGATGACTTCTTCTCTTCTTGGGACAAGCCTGCTATCAAGCGACCTACTCCTCCTGTCTCTCGCACCGGAACCCCCCCTGTCGTCGGCCGCACTCCCTCTCCCTTCCTAAACACGGGTAACGGCAAGGATATCGCTCGTACAGCTTCGCCTCTGTCCCGATCTTCCACTGGCGACAACAAGCCTGCCAGCCGAATCACCACTTCCGCCGCTCTGCGCAAGACGACCACTTCCACCGGTCCCCGAAAAGCCAACGTTCTCGGTGCTAAAAAGACTACCAAGCTGGGCGCAAAGAAGGTCACCAGCGACGTGATTGACTTTGACGAGGCGGAGCGCAAAGCTAAGGAAGAGGCTGACCGAATTGCGAAGCTCGGTTATGATCCTGATGCTGAAGAAGATCCCGCGACCAAGAACGCCTCTGGATCTGGTGCCGCCATCATCTCTCCCACGCCCGTGAGCCCCAGCCGCGGCACAAGTTCATCGCATACTCGCCAGAAATCTGACGCTGAAGTTGAGCGACTGGGCATGGGCATGGGCCGACTGGGATTCGGACAGATTGGTGGTCCCAAGGCTGCTGCTGCCCCCAAGAAGAATGCCGGAGGCTTTGGTTCCGTTGGACCTGTCAAGGCCGCTGCTGTTGGTAAGTTTTGGAAAGAATACAATGACGTAAAACGATACTAATTCGATGGTAGATGACTCGGAGCGATATGCTCGCGACAAGTTCGGTACGCAGAAGGGTATCTCATCTGACGAGTTCTTCGGAAAGGGTGCCTATGACCCCAACTCTCAGGCCGAGGCCAAGACCCGACTCCAAGGCTTCGAGGGTGCAACCGCCATTTCATCAAATGCCTACTTCGGCCGACCAGAGGATGAGCCCGAAGAGGAATACGGCGACCTCGAGTCTGCCGCCAAGGACTTTGTGCGCAAGTTTGGTATCACAGCTGGTGACGATCTCGAGAACCTCACACAAATGGCCGGCGAAGTGTCTTCACGACTCCAGGGAGCCATTCGATCATACCTCGGGAACTAGACGAACTTTGCCCCCCATTGGTTCGAGGTTTAGGTTTAGGTGTATGTGACTGTTTCTCAAGCTGAGGAGCGTCCTGTTGGTGAAAAGGCAGCAGATGAGAAGAACAACCAAAAGAGGCGTGCGCCTGTTCGATTATCACTATCGAGCGAGAATCGACGCGCGGAGAAGATGCTCTTTGGCATGAATCTGGGGTCGGGATGCTTTTTGGAGCTGGCGTACATGTGTGAAGTCAATGTTGACTGCTTGGTTACTCGAAGTATGAAATAGATTTGATGTTTTCCTAGTTTATGAAATCAAAAACGTATCATTTTGGTTCATTTTGGTATTTCATACACCGAAGAGAGTAGAGTGACCTTTACAAGGACAGATGGATATCTTTTCAAGGAGACCTTATGAGGAACGCTACACCGATTGAATTGAGGCTGTTAATGGTAAATCCAAGCAAACTATGCTCGTAGTCTACAAATATACTAAAAAATCAAGGATAAATGACAAGACATGGTATCTTATAGGTTCTTTACAGCTTGGCAATCATCTTGTTGCCCCTTTGCAACCAGGCAACAGCGTCGTCTACAAACTCATCCACGACAGCCTTGGCAGGCTTCTGCTCGTTGACAACAGCAGCGCACTTGCCCATGAGGTAAGGTCGGTACTTGTCCAACAAATCCTCATCGTCGTCGCTATCGTTATCACTAGCAGCCTCGGCGAGCTTGTCGAGATCAGCCTCGTAGGGGATAACTCCCTTGGCTACAAGCTCCTTGATCTCGGCCTGACGGTTGACCTCCCAGTCATTGATGTAGTCGTTGTTACGGACACGCATGGGACGGCCAGTCCAGATGATGGTGCGGATGTTGTCGTCGTGGCCAGCTGTGCGGACGGCCTCCTTGTGAGCCTTGGGGGCACCAGCCTCATCAGTGAGGATGAATCGGGTTCCGACCCAGACAGCGCCAGCGCCCATCATGAGCGCAGCAGCGAGGAGCTGACCGTTGTGAATACCACCAGCAGCGATGACCTGGACGGGGCCGCCGGTGAGAGGAGACTTGTGCTTCTTGCAGATGTCGACAACAGCGGGGATGAGGACGGTTGTGGGGATGTCACCAGTGTGGCCACCACCCTCGCCACCCTGAGCACAAATGATATCGACGCCGAGGTCAAGACACTTCTGGACGTGCTTGACGTGACCGACCATGTTCATGTAAACAATGCCATTGGCGTGGAGCTTGTCGACGACAGCCTTGGGGGGGACACCGACGGCAGAGACGAAGAGCTTGGCGCCCTCCTCGATGATAATGTCGACGAGCTCGTTGAGCTTACCCTTGGTGTAATCGTAGCTGCGGAGTGTCATATGTCAGCGCTTTGTTCGTCACTGGTGAGATCTGCATGTGATCGCAAAATCTCAAGGCCGAGGGCCACGAATCCGCGGTGCCCGGACTTACTTAGTCTTGCGAGCGCTGCCGCCGACCTGGGGGAGAAGCAGATCAACACCGAAGGGAGCGTTCTTGTCGTTGAGGTAGCTCTTGAGCTCAGCGATCTGCTCGCGCAGCATGTCAGGAGTGTATCCGACACCACCAATGACACCGAGACCACCAGCGTTGGAGACAGCGGCAGCGAGCTTAGGGCCGGCGGCAACGTTCATGCCCGCGAGGAGGACGGGGTGTTGGATCTTGAAAAGATCGGTGATAGGGGTTCGGAGCTTCTCTGTGAGGGAGCATGTTAGCGATCGCTGAGGGATCTGGAGATTGCGCTGATGACGTACGTGGTGAGGCCATGTTGTCTGGTTGTCTTTGTCTATCGTGTCGCGCCTGACTTGTTGCTTCTGGTGGTGGGATCAGGAACAAGATTGATTGATGGAGAAAAAGAGGAATCGAGAGATGGAGAAGAAATCCGGGGTATAAAAAGAATCAGCAGATAGAGAGGGGGTTTCGCAGGGAAAGAGGTTAGAAGCACGGCTCGCGATGACAGGAACTACCTAGGAAGGAGGTAACGAGGGACCACATGCCGAGGTCTACCTTAGTCTCTAGGTAGAGTGTCGTCTCAGCCTGAGCAGGAAGAGTGTGGAGTAGGAGCGGTTACCGCATTGGGGATAGTGTCACTTTGAATCCGGGGAAGATACCTCGGGACGAAAGAGGAGAAGCTGTTAACAATTTTTGAAATGGAGTGAGAATGGCCTGACTCGACTGTTACTGTTAGCGACGGAACCCGGTATAACCGAAGCACCTGCTAAAATGATTGTGCTGTTCTTTTCGTTCTCTCAAAGGATCGAACCTACCCAAAATGGCAAACTTAGTAATCCCCATGTTCAACGTCTCTGACATGTGCTCGGTGCTAACGGCAGAAACAGTCAGCAAAGACCAGACCAGACCAGACCCAAGATTCAAAAGACCCCGTGACATGAATCGTAACGACCACCTCACATGCATCGCATTCCCCGTACAGTCAGCTCGGAAATGCAGAAGCTCAACCGCGTAGCCCTATGCCGCTCTCGTCAGCTTATTGTCTCCTCCAAAAAGTATCGCAACATCCGCTACAGCCTCATACACAGCCTTTCAGAATTCAAGAGCTGTTAGCACCGTTGAAGACACTATCCCCACCCCTAGTGTCTCGTTAACGCAAATTTTCTCGGCTTCAATCCTCCGAACTCACTCAACAACATGCTCTGAATCGTCAGTCATGTAGCTGAAGCAGCACCGCTCACCATGAGACAACCTCTTCTCCCATCGCGATTTCTTATCCAGAGCCTCAGAATTAACGGCCACAATGCTTCTCCGGGCTCTGTCCTGGCTTTCGCCCCGGTATTGCGATGTTCGTTGACGTCAACAAGGCCTCACCAGCGATATTATGCCCACCATGCGCGCCTCCGTCCTCTTGTAAGGTGCAACATGCCTGATATTAAGCGCAATGCCTGTGGATGTGCTCGTGCGAGTGGAGGTGGCTGTGGGAGCAGCGGACCGCAAAAGAAGACGGCATATATCGCTCTTGGGAGCAATATGGGAGACAGAGTTGCTGAGATTGAGCGGGCATGCAACGAGATGGACCGCCGAGGAATCAAGGTCAAGAGGACCAGTAGCCTCTGGGAGACAGAGCCCATGTATGTTACCGACCAGGATCGCTTTATCAACGGCGCTTGTGAGGTATGTATATCAAAAAAGCGCCCGTTCGCGTTCCCGCGCTGACGAATCTACTAGGTCGAGACAGAACTTGACCCTATAGCCCTTCTAGACCAACTGCAAGCCATTGAGAATGACATGGGGCGAAAGAAGGTCATCGACAAGGGTCCGCGTAACATTGATTTGGACATACTTTTGTATGGCGACGAAAAGGTTGACCACGAGCGGCTCAAGGTTCCCCATATCGGCATATTGGAGCGAGAGTTTGTTCTCAGACCCCTGGTCGAGTACGTTGCACAGAAAAACACAATCGAGGTATTCTAACGGCAAATTGCAGACTCATTCCGGCAAAATCATTGGATCCGACGAAACCGTGGAAGCTCATACAGGATAATCTAAATGAGCTGCCCCTTGGCGAGCCATTGTCTTCCATGACACCGCTTTCTTCGACGGCAGGTTCTTTGACGCCTCTTGCTGCAAAGCGGAAGACCCATGTCATGGGCATTCTCAACTTGACGCCGGATTCGTTTTCAGATGGTGGCTTTCACGATCGAGATAACCTCGCTCAGACCATTATGAATATGGTCAAGAACGGAACTTCGATTATCGATGTTGGCGGCCAGTCAACTGCCCCTGGCCGACCAGAAGTATCAGCCGAGGAGGAAGCATCCCGCGTTGTGCCTGCTGTTCAGCTGATTCGATCGATTCCTGAAGCTCGTGATGTGGCTATCAGCATTGACACGTATCGTGCATCCGTTGCCGAGGAAGCCATTGCTAGCGGAGCAGATATCATCAACGATGTTTCGGCTGGTCTGCTGGACCCAGATATGCTTTCTACCGTCGGCCGTCTTGAGAAAACGATATGTCTGATGCATATGCGCGGGACACCGCAGACCATGACAAAGTTGACCTCGTATCCAGATGGGCTTATTCCCACAATAGCATCAGAGCTTCTCGAGCGCGTAGCAGCGGCCGAGGCAGCGGGTATCCGGCGGTGGCGCATGATTCTGGACCCGGGTATCGGCTTCGCCAAGACGGGAGAGCAGAACCTCGAGATTCTTCGACGGCTGGAGGAGCTGCGATACTGGCCGGGGCTTCAGGGCCTGCCGTGGCTCGTTGGATCGAGCCGGAAGACTTTTGTCGGCAAGATCACGGGAGTCACGGAGCCGAAGCAACGGACGTGGGGCACGGCGGCGACGGTGGCAGCGGCGGTTCAGGGCGGTGCGGACATAGTGAGGGTACACGACACGCAGGAGATGGGCATGGTGGCCAAGATGGCTGATGCTATCTGGAGGGTATGAGACTATGAGTACCTTGGGAAGAAAGAGTGCAGCTGGTTAGATGTCTACGGTGTGTGTGTTGAATATGCATGAATATAGACGGAAGAGACAGAATGGAAATGCATATGCAGAAGGGAGGCATCTAGATTTAATCAGTGGTCAATGTCTTTTGATATCAACATTTTTGACTCTCCATTTATATTATATTATATCTTGCTTGGTTTTCATTTTTTTTTAAGTCTAAACCAAAATCACATCACATCATATCATTTTTCGTTAAACTGACAAACTGACTCGTAAACCAAGAGTGGTAATGATTTTTCTCACGTTAGACTGTTCTGCCTGTCATATATCAGAATATCGCGTCCTTGCGAGTCACACCACCCTAGACCATGTTCTGGTCCTGGTCCTGGTCCTGGTCCTGACCCCAGCCGATTTCAAATCCCTTGTAGGCGCTGCCCTCTCGTAGCCTAGGTACCTATATTTTCAAACCGGCGTCCGAGGAAGGCCTCATGAGTGGGGACATGGTAGCCAAGGGAGGCGGGGATGCGTCACCGGTGAAAAGACCTGCATGAGCCTCAAATCCAGGGTTGGGCGACCTTTTCTCTTGGCGTTGATTAGTAGAGACAGACAGTGAGACAAAACCAAAGAGAACGAAACCTAAGAGAGAGAGAGAGAGAGAAAAAAGTGCCTGGGGGGGAGGGGGGGCTTGTCTCACCAAATTGACATGTCCCTTTTTATTTTTATTTTTCTCTCTCTTTTCTTTTCTTTTTTTTCTTTCTTTTTTTTTGTTATAAATTGAGCATTAGCGTATCGAATGTGCCAAGCCTACGTCATCGCCGGAGACGGAAAAGAAGTTCATCTACTGAAGATTGTGTGTTGACGTTAGTATCGATCCGCATCTGTATAGTGAGTGAGTGAGTAAGGTACAGAGTAGTACGAGTACATCATAATACAAGGTCTCGGCTGAAAAGAAGGGGCAGGATTAGAATTCCTAGGTGGGATAGATAGATAATAGCGAGATCAAAAGCCGAAGAGGCGAGAGGTCGATATAAAACTTAAAAGTATCCCAAGATCTTGGTCTCAAACTCGCGACTTCGTCCTGTTCCTCGGCCTTTGGCGTTCTCTGATCCTCTCTCTGTCTGTCTGTCTGTCTGTCCAGATGCAAGGATATGATTGGTTGCGACTGAGAATCTGCATGTGTTAGATTGTAGCACGGATGTAACTCACATTTCAGCTGCTGCGTAACCCGGGGAGATGGAGGCTGCAGAAATCACCCGCCTCGGTCGACAATAGGAGGGTGTCGAGGTGTCAACAGGAGAGGCCCCGACCGGGTACTCGGTGACATGGAGGTGAGGGGTATAATGCAGTGAAAAGCAAAGTATCCGTACATGGACCTTTTTTCCCTCAATTCATTTGCTTTTTACAAGGGACTATAGCCTGTGGAATATCATATCTTGGTGTCTTGCTTTGATGCACTGAAGAGAGACAACTCCCCACTTATAGGCTATCTAGGTACTCCGTACTCTACTTACCTAGGTAGCTATGTGTTCACACATTCTCATATTGATGACTCTCACTGACGCGCATGGTAGCATCGAGGCTTGATCGATCTCTTTTACTGTAGGCATCCATCCGTACTCTCACTGAGTAGTCTGTCTGTCTGCCTGTCTACCTGGTCAATCACACCTCTTGGCCCTCTCGTAACCCCAAAGCTCACACCAATGCGAGAAATACATACATACATACATACATACATGCTTGCAGCAGGGTTCTCGATATAAGGTTCACTAACCTGATCACTTCCATCGATAGATATCTCCGGGGCCCTTGTCCACTGTGACTGTACTGTACTGTACCCTGTCTAGGTTGTCTTGTCCCGTCTTGTTCTGTTTGATTTTCTACCAACGAGTCCGAGCCAACAATCTACCAACAATAGGCCAAAACATCTCTCTCTTCTCTACTAACCCGATAAAAACCACGCAGATTGCCTCATTCGTATCTGCAGCATCTGATTCAATTGTTTATCGTCATATGTAATTAAATCTCCGAGCCGCTTTGGTCTCCACTCTGCGATCCAGAACCTCACGATACATCCAATACCTAGGTACTCCGTACATACAGTATACCTTGGGTACCTTGCTTTACTTTCCTAGCGTCGATCTAATCTCAAACTCTCTCTCTCTTTTCAGCGGGTCGTGAGGAAAGCATGTACAGTACATACCTAAAAGAGAGCTGATCATTTCCGCGTGACAAGCCTAATTCCATCATCTCGCATCTTGTCTCCGCCCTAAAATGACAAGAAGAGAAATAATTTGATCCAAGTATTGGATGCAGGGATGTGGATGGATGGGCACTCCCGCTCTGTGCGTGCTCGGCCTGTCGCGACCCCAAAGACTCCATAGCCTCATTTCAACTATTTTTTTTTTAAATCAAAACCGTTTCCGTTATATCCTCTCAATCTCCGTAGAGTAGAACTAAACTAACTGCAAAAACGTCAAGGCGTCTTCCTCTGCCTATTTGAATTAGCGGTCCGGCCCATTCCCGCCGGCGGAAAAAAAAAACGTGTTTTGTTGATTTTAGCGTCCGGAGGGTAACCTTAATCCAACTAACCTAACTTTGTAGCCTCAACCGCGCAACCTCAACCTCAGCCTCAACCTCAAACAAATAATACCCCGTATTTGTCGATACACATCCATCCATCCATTACTTGCAGTGGATGAATAGATGCTTACGCATACTGTGTAGGCCACTGATGTGATATAGCAAGGATGATGAATAGCCTAGCAGCACCCTTGCATCTAAAACAGTCGCAAAATGCATCCGCCTTTGGACTATCGTAGATACGGCCTCTCCATCTGCAACCTCGAATCGCGACTCCAGAGCCAATGTCTGAGTAACGGCAAGACTGTACTGCACTTTACTGCGCTGTGATGTACTGTAATGCACTGTAGTGTAAGATCTTGGCTTGTTCCCTCTGTTGAGGCCTTGTTCATTTCCTCAAAAGGCCATTCTTGCGAGTCAATCATTGCACACCAATCTCATCCATCTTTATCAATGAAAGTGTCATTATAAGGCCAGACGGAAATCAAGAGAGTGGCATCCAACCACATCTAGCTAACCCATCCACCCATTCATTCATTCATTCATTCATCCACCAACCGTGGGGCCCTGCATTCCGTCGGATTTCATTACCTAGGCACTGCACTCCACCGTGGCCGTCGCGGATGCACCAGAGGCAAACCGGGTTGTCATTAAATAGATACCCTGCTAGGACCTAATCATGCATGTGACATGACGGTGTCTTGATCCTGTTAGCCTCGTATTCTCGGCTTATCCCTCTGCCTCTGCCTCTGCCTCTGCCTCTGCCTCTGTCTCTGAGTGTCCTTGTGTCTCAACGCCGTCCTCCCACCTGATGCTTCAGCCCCCCACCATCCATCCATCCATCCATCCATCCATCCATCCACCCATCGCCTTCTCCTACAAGCTAGACACTACTCATCAACTTCCCACATAGGTTTTGAAAGCCATTAGCCGGCCATATGGCCGAACATGAAGCCAAGTATTCACAGTCAACAGGCTGCTGTGTCCTGCTGCAACAAGAGGATAGCATAGGATAGGATAGGAAAGAAACGAAATGACAAGAATTACATTCAGCTAAAAAAAAAGTGCCAAAAACAAAGTGACGAAACCATGTGCCATAAGAAGTGAAAATAAATGCACCCTGGGTATCCTCCTTTCTTCCATTCGCCCCCAAAAACAGAAAGAGAGAGAGAGAAAACAAGACCAGCTGATCTCACGTTTTCATGTCTGTCCTGTTGTCTCATTTTGCTGCTGCTGCTGCGGCTGCCTTTGCCGCTATTGATGATGATGCTCTGCTCCTCGTACAATCTCTCTCACCATGCTGCTTTTGCTCGCACATGAAATGTCAGGTTAAACCTGGCATCTAGTTTCTCCAGCTTCTTGTCGTACACGTCGTTATGATTCGCAGCTTTTCTGCCCGCCTTTGCGTATTCAAGCCCACTCTCCTCGCCAAGTGCCAAAGTGTTATCAAACGAAGGAGATCCCAGGGTTTGAACCCCAAACTTATGCAATACCATGCTTGTATTCTTGCTCCAGACTCTGCCGATATCTGTTTCGTGATTTTTACCTTTATTTTTCTTCCACTTTTAGATCACAGGCTGGACTCCGTAACGCCTTAGTATGGTCTGTGAACGCCGCCAACTTCCACACTGCAATGTTCGTAGCATCTCGTAGCAGCCAATCATGATGTCATGGTCATGTTGATGCCGGACGAAGGGATGGGATAGTACCCGCTCGAGGTCGACTTGCCCTCGAAGGGTCCCGGCGGACGATCATTAATCTGAGCTGGCGGGTGGAAGATGCTGGGCAGAGCGGCACCATCGTAGTCATGCTTGATCTTGCCACTCATGTCCATCCCGGTGGCCATGTGCGGCACAACGTTGTGATCGCGCTCTCCACGAGGGTTAAACAGCTCGATCCGGTCGCTCTGCGACTCGTACATTGGGGCCGGGTAGTACTGGTACTCTCGGGTCGTGACGATGGCCTTGGATTCCTCCTGAGGAATCATCGACTCGTGCGGTATATCGTGATGACGGACCCCATAGAGGCTGCTGCGGGCGTCGAAACCACCTGTCGCATAGCTTGGACCGCCCATCATGGGATTGTTGAAGTCGGCCATGCCGCTGACGGTGTAACCTCCCATATTGCCCGATGATCCTCCAGGCCCGCTGCTTTGGCTTCCGCGTCTGTCGTTTTGATAGTGGCCCGGCGAGCGGCCTCGGACGATCATCTTGGCCGACTTGCGTGTGGCTATCTTGACGTATTGATCACCACTGCTCTGATTAGCTACCTCGCCCCAGAGCTCGACAACCAGTTGGTAGTATTGCTGAGCAGCTCTGCGTTTCCCGTTGTTCTGGGTAGCTTGCTTGAACTGAATTCGCTCAAACGTGTGCTCTGTGGGCAACTGTTGGCTGCCAGGCTGATTGCTGAAATTGTCGGGGTAAACAGGACGATTGGGTACAACCGACTCTGAGAACATGCCCATATGGTGGTGGTGGCTTGCCTGTGGGGGCTTGTTGCTGAGCCGAATTTTTTCAGGCTTCATTATAGGCCCCTTGTCTCTCTTTGGCGTATGCTGTACCAGCTCGATGTTGTGCTGCTCATTGTCGGAGACAACTGCGGAGATAGACATGGCGAATCCAAAGATCGGAACGGGTTGTGATGAGCCACTAGCAGTGTACTGGATAGTGACGTTGGGGATGTGAGGGCTCAGAGAAAAGGAGCAGACGCAAGAGAAGTAGTTCCTGCGATAACACGTCCACTCGTTCTCCGATAAAAAGAAGCCCTTGTCAATGACACCTGAAATATCCACCTTGACAGGTGTTCCTGCGCCATCGTTGTATTGAAGGCTTCCTAGCATATGAACTGGTTGCAAGGGAGGAATGTTATTCTGAGCCGGCCTACCGCCGTACCCGTTGGAGCCCATGCTTGGAGCCGAGAAGCCCGCGTTGGGGCTTGTTGTCGGCGACAGTGGATGTCTTCCTCTTGGCTGCGTGGCAAAGGAGGGCGACCGAACAGAATGCTCTGATGGCCTCCTAAACCCTGGCGTGGCAGGACCGTACTGTTCTCGAGTACTGATCGGTGGACCAGGATGCGGGAGGCCTGGGGTGCGATGTGATGGGGGATAGGGATGTGCCATCCCCGTCGTAGATGAGTTGCTGCCGGCAGCAGTCAGTTCCTACTCTGTCTGCAATGCTCGATAGAGCTTGTCTTCGGCGTATATCATAATCGGTCCAACCCAGCTCATGTCTCTGTTTTTGCTTGCTAACACAGGAGACGAGATGGCCAGAGGAGAAGGAGAGCCAAAGGAAAAGAGACAAGGAAGTATGGGATCTAATGGGTATGGTGTGCGGTTGCGACGGAATCCTCAACCTGGGTGGTGAGGAAGAGAAGAGTGTGCGAGGGCTAAGAGGCTTAAGAATGAAGAGGAAAGAAGAGGACATACTTGGAACCCAGCCGAGAGCGGACGTCTATACCAGGGTAGAGATGATGATGGCCAGCCGCTTGAGACTGGAAAAAGGCACTTCCGTCCTGGGGGTACTGCGCGGTAGAGCTGAGAACAGGCGGATGGAATAGGTTTAAGAGCGACGAAGGTTGAGAGGGTTCTATCGTCAAAGAAGTACTGGCCTCTTGCGGGTATCTGGCGGCTCATCAGCAAGGCGACCTCAGGTTGACCAGAGAGCAGCAAGAAGCAAAAGAAGTGAGTAGCGATAACGTCAGGTAGACAGGTAGGTTACGGGACGGCAGTGGCAGTTGGCAGTGGCAGCGACAACGGCAAAAGGACGCGGCCACAGAGATGCTGTATTGCCATGTCCTGGAAATACAGTGTTCCCAGTGTCACAGCTGGAGGTGCACGCCAGGTAATACTGTCGGCGGTTGGTGTGCCACAAAACCCGCCGAGCAGTTTCGAGAGGCTACAAAGACGGCCAATGCAGCAGCTCGCGGCACTGACAATGTACACCGGCACTGACACTGGCGCTGGGCGCTGACACGGGGCAGCGTGTAGTCAATGTGGAATAGGTAGGCAGATGCAGACTGCAGTGTATGTAGGCAACGTAGGCAGTGGGCGTGCAAAAGGGGAGGAGTAGACAGCAAGTAGCAGTAAGCGGAAACTCGAATAAAGTAGCAGTGTAGCCAGTGAATGGGTGGGATAGGGTTGGAAGGATACTAGGACTAGTTTCCGGGCCAGGTAGCGAATACCACACCCCGGGCGTCAATGTCAAAACCAAAAGAGCTATCCATTGCTTTGTGACAAGCCACCGAGAGAGATCCGAATTAACGGGATGCCAGCGAGCGAGCGAGCGAGCGCGCAAGTACCGTGAGAGCCTGTGAGACGCATGCACTCACTGGCCAGCTTGGGAATCTTCAGCAAGCGAATAAATGCGGCAGGGGATCGCTCCGCCGGCAACAACAGGGGATATAGGTAATATTGAAGAACTCAGAGAGGGGAGGCTGGGTTTGGGATCTTGCGTAATAATTAAAGAATGGGGAATGGAATGCTTGACAGAAAATGGCTGACAGGGCTGTGCTCGCTGCCAGTTACTCCAGCTGTGATGGAACCCTGCCTGACATCGTCCCAGCTAGAGAATAGGTAGGTGGGTAGATGAGATCGAGACAAATCAGCAATTGAATGGTTGGGTAACGTGCGAGGGGATTGCGTGAGGAAACTTCCCTCAGTTTGATGGTTTCACAAATCTAGTGGGGTTTCCCTTGAGCATGAGAGAGACAGACAATGGTCAATGTCGGGCTCATGAATGGAACTAAGACATAGTAAAAAGAAAAGAAAGGCGACAGGGGTGGTTCTGTAGCGATAGGCAAGGGGAGTTGAAGATAGTGAGTTGCTAATGAGTTAAGGGCTAAGGTAGTTATCAGCTCTTCCCAGAGCCTGACTTGAAGCCGCCACCACGGTTGAGGCCCGCCAGAACAGCAGCTGAAGAAGTGTACAGAAATGACGACTGATATGCAGGGAAGATAACAACTATTTTTTTTTTAGAGAAATATACAATGGTGGCTTTCAGAGAGTTGTAACTCGCGAGGCCTTTGCCACCAACGACATGGGTCTCCTTAGTTTGGTTGGGCTACGGCGTCTTGGGCGAAGAATGACCCCAGCTCCTAGCTCACAACTCGTGAACAAGGCCGAACCACTCACCACCGCGAAGTCCATGGGGGATTGTCAAGTACAACCTGACTGGTTCGACAGAAGCTATACAGAGTAGGTGCATATATACGTAGGGAGGTAAAAAAGCCACGGCCAAAAGGGGAGGGAGGCATATTAAAGTAGCCGTGCCGTAACGTAGTCCAGCACCAAAAAACAATGCATGCTGGGAATAGCAAAGGAAAAGTGCTAGCAAGACTGACCTCATCTCTCCGGTAGCCGTCGCCATATCCATGTAGCCCATGGTGGGCGTCGAAGATTCGTAGTCCTGTTTGAGAGGCTTCATGTTAGCCTTTGTCCCGATTGCAAGGCCAATCCGTGACCATATCCAGGAGATCCAATGAGACCTGTGGATATCACCGTCTCGACCATATTACAAGTCTGGCAGCGATGCGATGACGACTTGCAAACTCATTTGCTCGATCAAGCTGAGTCTCATGTTAGTCAATGACAATAGTGATGATCAAAAGGAATTTCATGAAATATCCAAGGCCATGCAAGCCTTTTGCTCCTTTTTTCATAGTTGCTGTAAGCGCTGGCTTGTTATCATCCACACGCCATACAACCACATTTGGTGGAACTCGGAAGACCAGACGTGACCTTCCTATGGACAAGATCTTCGGCTTGCTTGTCTTGGTGCACGAAACACAAACAACGCGGCAAAACATGACAAGCTGGCTCGAATGACACCATTAAATCTTGCAGTGGACAAACATTCGTTTAAGTTCCCCATGGCCTGTTTTGATAAAGAAGCTCCTCAAGAGAAGCTTGCCTCTCACAAGATAGCCAGCAGACATGAACGCCTTGCGGTGTGAGGCGTTTGAAAGACGCTGTGGCGGCCCGCAGATTTGAACAGCATAAAGCTAGGACAGCGGATGCAGATGTTGTTTCTCATATGCTTGAAAGGGGGGGGACCAGATAACGAAAAGATGAAAGTTTGCACATACCATTTGACTTGCAGAGCCACAGGCGAAGCACTTGGTGTTTCGTATGTAACCTACCATTCCAAAATTACTGGCTGGCCGATCCCTCAAAGGCACAAGTGCAGAAGAGACCTCTGGATATACCTGTGACGGTACTAAATGATCTTACCTTGGGAATTTGAGAACTCATGCGCACTTTTAGGCAGACAACACAGCCTCTGTCATTCAGTGAACAACACTCTAGGCGGGATAGTTTGAAGGATCATGCACTCGACTAAAGTCTTCATAGTTAGCTTGAAGTGAATAAAGATTTATCAGAAATGACTATCTCTGCCCATTGTGTATTGCAAACTGCATACCTCGAAACAAAGGGGGTCACTTGCCTGCTTAAAGTACAACTGTTGTCAATCACCAGGGCATCGGCACCCGCGTTTTTGTTGTTTCTCGAGCCTAATTCTGCATTTGTATCAGCTTCAAATTTCGTTCCATATCAACATTGAGGCCAATCTAATCATTAAGATGTGAGTTGGAGTAATGGATAAGCAAACAGTGCCACCAGCTCGGGAGATATAGAGGTCAGTTATGAGGGCCAGCAGTTTCTATCAAAGAATGAGCCGTTGTACCCTATCGACTTCTTGATAACTCCTCGATATGTGCTGTATAGGGTTGTGTATTCATAGACTCGGGGGTGATATCCGGCAACATCATGGAATAGTCTAGTCTAGCTCAGAGGCGAGACTTTGTCAATAAGCAACGACAAAAATGCCGAGAAGAATTTAGTCCCAACTTCAAGAGCCAATATGTCGAGTGAGTTTTAAGTGATTGATAGCTTAGGGATCCTCAGTCGTATTTAGAATGAGGGTGGTAATGATATCGGGGTTGATCATGGGCATCGGAGTCGAAAACAATAGTCGTGTCTCACCCTTGCCTTACTCAGTAGACTGAGTAAATAACTGTCGTAGTTTGTTTTCTTTCGACAAATAACTTGTTCGATATATGTTGTTCTCTTCGGTCTCGGGTCGGGTGATGGTATCGCTGGGCAAATGGTGTCACAAAGAACAAGTGCAATGTTAAAAAGGTGAACTGCCAGAGATAACAGCTGTAGACAAGACACAACCGCACGAGTGCAGGATCTGGCTGTCTATATACCCACGCTTCGATTTCAAGTGATGGTGGCTGACTTGGGATCGTACAGGAATGAACTGAGAACTAAGAATCGAGAGGCTCTAGGGGGTGATTATGAGAACATGTAGCACAGGACTGAGTGAGAAGAAGACAATGAAGGGGCTAAGTCCTAAGAAGGAAGCCTGCCGAAAGTCTCGAAGAAACAACAGCAGACTCGGGGTCACCGGCTGGGGGCAGGGACTTTGAATGGGGGAAACTTGAGGTTGCGCAGAGCCTGAGACAACGGGAAGGACATGCAAGTTATGGAGAGCTTAGAAGCCCCAGCACTAATCAAATGATAGACTTCTGGGCATCTTAGAGATAGCCAAAATTGTTTCGACCATGCCATGGCGGTGTAATGGATGGCCCAACTGCAAAGGACTGGCAGCAGTGGAGATCCGCGATGTTAACGGAGCCCACGGTAACAATTAGAAGCAGGAAGCCGCGTGCAAGTGCAGGGCTATGCTGCAAATCCTCCACGATCCTCGCCATCTGGACCAAGCAAAGGTCTTGAGAGCCCTGCCTAGATTCATTCCCGATTGAGCTCACGGGCCGCGAGACGGCAGCGAATATTGACCGCCGAGAACAAGATGCATCCACCGATTCTAGTCTTGGCCAGCAGCGTCCAATTCACTGTATGCTTGTAGTTGGTTCGTCGCTCCTTGAAGGGGGGACGCAAATATCAGCCTCAGGGCATAACAAAGCGGCAGTTGTAGTCTTGATACTTCAAGTTGGGTACGGCCTGGGACGCTGCCCTGAGCCTGAAGACCATTATAATCCACTCCTGGCCCCAGTACGAGTGCGTGAGTATGCAAGTACCCGGCCGTCAATGCTTCTACGATACGCCACAAGCACGACTATGATTGGGAGAGGTCCTGCTTTGACGAGAAAGACGCCATAGACGGAACACCGCAGAGCAGCCCAGGTTTGTACGGTGGAGGGACAAAAGTCAGCCACTGAGATCGTAGTGCCTGATTGCTGGGCAGACTTGTCTATGATACGAAGTCGAGATACGTCGAAACCCCCCACCTAGAGCAGACATGGGGAAACGCAGCGGCGAGAACCGTCAGCTTGATAACAATACAATTGACGCAATGATCGACAATTAGGCCCATCTTTGTTCGGAAATTTTACACACATTCAAGTGCGGCCAGGATACAGGCACAGTCGCCAAGCGATCAAGGCACCAACCAACCATGATTGGTATGCCACCCTCAACATTCAAGCTTTCGGTTCTTGTCAGCCCCATCCACGCACTTTGACGGCCGAGTGGCTTTCAACCCTGGCGTCGTGACATCTGACGCCTGACAACTTTGGTAGAGTAGGGCGAAGAAAGGTTGTCGGGCCCCTGTCAGATGCCCAGGCTATGTTTCAGGCTTTGAAGGCCCCAGTCGTCCTTACACAACGACACGTGAGGCCGAAGAAAGGTTTCACCTCCACGCACAGCGGATGCGGCATAACACTGCTGGGACAGCAGGATACCGAAATCTATGGGGACGACGGCCAACGACCTAGTGGTTGGGGGCTTGATGCTATGACCAGGCCAGGGCAATGCCGAAGACTTGTGTGGACCAGATCAAAATAAAGAGCCATCAAATTCACGATCAGAAGTTCCGAAGGGGGCGTTGATGATTGCGTAGATTGGTGGTGGGCCAATAAGACACCTCCGTACCCGAAGTGATGAGGAGGGGGCGGCGCAGGTCCATATCATGGTCCAGAGGCTGATTAGCTTGCCCAGAAAGGGACGCGGGAAAGCTCATTGACTAGTAGAATGACAGGCTGTAAGCCTTTGTGTTCTCCATAAAGCATCATTGTAGTGGATCTGATTTCGGTGTCGGTTCCCGTCTAGCAGTGCTTGGCCTGGTAGGTACAATGATGATGCCGATACCAATAGCAGCGTAGACGCGTTCGATGTTCACATCGGACGTCTAAGAGCATACAGGGCATAATTCGTGCTTGCAATTTTGAGGGACTGTTGAAAAAGGTAACATGACATTGCTTTGTCTTCTAAAGCGTGGCTGGTCATGAGAAGGAGACCGACGGTACGAGTAAACGAAAGCATGGCGAATGACAATGAAGGTCGAATTTGAGTCGGATCGGGCCGTCCATCAAGAGTATCTTTCAGACCAACGGTTGTGGCCCGCGGTGTAATTGTTGTAGTCAAAGGGGTGGTGGAACTAAAGCCGTTGAATGAACAGCTACAGGCACCAAGCGCGCGCATTTGCAATAGCTGAGACCAGAAAGTTTGAACCGTTCGGCGTAATTCCAGTTGGATCTCTGTGGAATGTGACATATGACTATTTCCAGACTCTGAAGCCGATCAACCTTCCTTTTGCTGCCGCAGAATGCTGATTGAGGCTGGTGATGGTACAATCACTTTCTCGCTGCAGCGTGATACAAAATCATGAAGCAGGAGTGCACTGTGAGTGATGCAGCGCGGGACAACTACATCGGCGGCAGTGATGGCAGTCAATCGACACCATAGGCAAAGAGGCAGGTCAGTGGTGCACCCCAAGCTACAGGAGGGTGTTGCACCAACAGGCAAGGAGGTTGAGGCTGGAGCTGCCAATAACAGCATCGGCCTCTACGTTTTGTGAGCTTGAACAGCAGACATGAGACTTTTCTCAAATGCATCTTTGGATCCAAGGGCAGTGATCCTTGAAATTTGAGGATGGAACAAATGAGCAAGGGCTGGCAGGCCTTGTGTGCACCGCATCTGAGCCAGTGCTAATTTGGGTGCAATACCAACCAGGTTGGACCCAGCCCTCTGGTCAACCCGATGCTAAGGTAGGGTAGTGTTCGTGCTTAGGTAGTCCTGATCTTGATCAGAGCTGCAATGATCATGGCGGATGAAACGTTGATTACCGCTGGGTCAAAGCTCGGATGGCAGATGGTGAAAGGCCGCAAAGGGACCGTAATCTGGGTGGGAGAAATCATTAGAGGTACGTAATGAGCGCGCCATAATTGTCCTGTCTTGGTGGAAGATGCGAGCGTATTGCATCCAGGGGTGGAGGGACTGGACGCTCAAGTCCAGGTTGGCTCTTAGTGGAGGTTGACGTCTGAGGATGGGGTTGGGGGTTGAAAGGCGGCAACAAGCGAAGTCGTCACGCACGGGGCAGTCATCCTTGACCGGTCGAGCCTTCCCCATCTCCCACATGGCCTCTTTCCCTGTCTAAGCCAAGAAAGGTTGTAATGCTATTGGCTGACACCGCGGCCATACCATGGAAATTGGAAGGCGCCGCACGATACTGTACCAACGTTAACCAGATGCCCCGCCCTTCAGCGCCCCCATAACTATTGCCTTTCGACTGCCGCTTGTTAGAGGCTAACGGTGTAGGCTCCCCGCTGGATCCACTCATGGAAGCCATCTTTATTGCACCTTCTTATGTGAGTTAATCTTAAGGTATAATCTTAAGGTACATGTGCCTCAACATCCCCTGTGAAGATCCTACGTGAGGTATGCCCTGGATGAGATTGCACATCGAATCTCACGTATCCAATGAGGGGCCTTGGTTTGGTCTCTCGATCCCGGTTGAATGGTCTGAAACTCAATACCGACAGCCTATGAAGCACTCGACCACTTAGTGCTTTGTCCTTTGCAGGTGCAGACAGACACCCAGCAGAACCGACTTCATTATCTCGTTGCCTAACGTTCTTCGAACATTCTACTCGAACGATAACATTAGCGCCAAGGTGAGGCTTTTGTTGGTTCACGACATGCACCAGTGGAGTCGTTACAAAGGTTCTATTAGCCTTTTGACTCTGTTACATCAGGGACAGACTAAGAATTATAGTACAGACGGCGATTGCCATCGCCTGCCTTGTTGGTAATCTCAAAGTGGACAAAGAAACCTGACAGGTAGTATAGGCGCTTCATACGGTAAAGAGGCTTCATATGACCAGAATGTACTTGTCGATGAATACTGAACAGGCATCTGTCAGTAAAGGGGGCTTACGATCCGTAGTAACACCCCAACATCTCTTGAGAACAAGAACGCACGAGGTCGTTTTGGGGTCACACATAACTTAATGGATGCAGAATCAAGACAGATTCTTGGGAGGAGAGACAATGAAGCTTGCTTGACATGAGTTTCCACCTCAAAATCCGCCCTGCAGTTAAGCTATTCTACTCCTAATCGGGACAAGCCTTTGGCATGAAGAGCATCTGTCTGAAAGGATTCACCCTATAACCCCCTTGTGGCTTTGTAAAACTGGCATTGGCTGGGTCAAATCCAGGCAGAGGGAACTCTATCACTTGGCTGTTGACCCTTGGCATAGGTAAGGCGCCGCTGTCTCGAGCCCAGAACGGTAATAACTGGAGAGTAATCAAAGAATTCTTAGGTGCCCTAATCCAAGAATACCTCTTCACCTAAGTGACGTTATTCCCTTTGTAAAGGGGGGTTGCTTTTCTACCCCAGACCAACAGTCTTTCTGGCTCTCTGTAAGTAGCCTGGACATGTCCAGGATCAATATCGCCACCCTCAGCTGGCTGAGCATGCCTTCTTACCGCTCATACATCAGGTCTCATTGTCAGATCTCGATATAGTTATCAATATTCATTTCATCAACACTCCTGGCATGAGGCACTGCCGGAGAATACCTGCTGGATTCTTCGGGACCGCATAGCCGTCTTTTGCTTCAAATTGGGCTGGTGAGCCAGATTTGTTCGCTTCTGGTTTCCCAATTGAGCATCTTGTCAAACCCAACAACAAGAGCTAATCTCGAATTGTATGGAGTTGAAGCAAAAAGGAGGTCTTGACCAACAAGTGGACCCTCTGCGGTGTTCCTCTGCCGGATGCTGCTCCTGGATCCGCGATGGGATCCTGATACTGAGCCTTCCGCAGTTCGAGCATGAGCCGGCAGCCAAGGTCTTGTCGAAAAGGTCTTTCTGTGAGACATGGTCAAGCTTGGGAGTACAAATAAATGTTAATTTGGTAACCAATTAATCATGAACCAGGGGAAATTGCAGCATTCTGGCAAGGCAATGATGGCTTGCTTTCGTAATGTTGTGATAAAGTATTCATCGTGGGGTGCCTATCAGAATATCATAATACCTTTACAGCACCCCAGGTTGGAATGAGATGATTTCCAATCAGCATGATTCGACTGTTGCTCACCGGTCACCACTAGCAACGGGCAGCTGCCACCTTGTGAGAATACCAACAAACAATAATTTCTCTCTTTGACATGAGCATGACGGTATATTCTGTAGCATGGCCATTGATAACCCTGCCCAGGAGCATGTAACTTTGGTGGCGAAGGAAGTTGTGCAACCCTCCAGCTCCCTGGATGAAACTTGGCACGCAGCTGTCCATAGTTCGCGGCGGCGCCTTGCCGACGAACGTTCAAATGATTCAGGAACCGTTGATCCATCACATCCAGGATGGAGATCCCATCATTGACCCCAGGGGGCAACAAAGAACTGCCGGGCTTACAGTAGTAGCATCGCTTTCTGAAGCACTAGTCTCTGGGGTAAGCAAACATGGCCAAGACAAGTAGCGGTGACAGATAACTGTTTCTATGATTAGATGACCAACAGAAATTGCAGGATGATGTAGCGGCAGTTCTCAGGCTGATGCTCCAACTGCTGAGGCATGCAGGTATCCGAACAGTCTATCCAAGACCCCTGCTCCGACCTGTACACGCACATTTGAGACCCTTGACAACTACTGTATCAGATTCTTTACGAAATAATTTGACTGACATGCTCATGACTTGCATTGCATTAGCTACCTAGTAAGTAGGTGGAGACCAATAGACTAGGTAACGGATATCCTGATGCAAGATAATAATAGACCCCATTTCAAGGGTGAGTACAGTTCAGGTCAGCGATTGGTACGTTATAATAGTGTCCTCCGTATCAATTCTAGACCACACCTCAGCGCAGTCGTGTAAGTCGAGGTGAGTAGGTGGGCATCCAATCCATAGGTACCTTATTATGCACATCATCGCCGGCCGGTGGGGCTTTTTGTCTTGACAAGCCACGGCAATAGAGTGCAGTTATTACACGGCATTTCATCGCATATGCATTTGGTCCTGAACGATCCATGAGAGACCTGGTTTACTGAGTGCAGACAAGCAAACAAACAGGATTATAGGCCATGCGTTATTGATCGGGCTTTGGTGGTGATTCAGGTTTACATGGATTATCGAATCCATTTCCACTGTCTTATACCGAACAAGTGAAAGTGAGGGAGGCATGGAGTGCGTGCATGGGCGTATCTTTGCTTGATATGGGCTACTTTGCTACAGCAACTCCATTGGAGGAGCTTGCCAAATGATCAATATTGGCAATCTTGTGATCCATTCGAGTTTGTCATGGTTCTGACAAATCTGCCGACATCATCTTGTCTACCTATAGTAGTATCAATATTCACCTCAACTCAGTGGATGTCTCTCTATGTACTCTACCTACAGTACCTATGGAAGTGTGATGACTTTGTGGGCGCTCATCGGCAGTGGCTTGGCACCTGTGGGGACACTAAGACCAGCCTGGAACTGCCGTCATGGGCGAAAAACAGACGTAATTGTTGGTTACCTGAGGACTCATGAGGGACCCATTCATTGATGATGACTCTTTCGATCCTTCATCATTTCTCGGTCAAACTGGACTCCCACTCCTACCACTCCCTGCCTCTCTCTCTCTCTCTCTCTCTCTCTCTCTCTCTGTCTCTCTCTCTCTCTCTCAGAATTAGGCAGACGATGAGCGTCTATGGTACTTGCTTGACTCATCGAGGCTGATACACAGTCCTAGACAAATAGACAAATACCCTCATAGCGTCGTCGCACCTGGATTGACTGACTGATTGACTGTCTCTCTCTGTGTCTTCTCACTCTTCCAGCTCCAGCTTCAGCTTCAGAACAGCAGTAGAGAGAAGTGCATTGCTTGTCCCGGGCATGCCGAAGAAAAGGAACAACATCAAGTCCTTCAAGCCAGTCTCAACGGCTTCTCCGACTGCGTCAACATCGACGAACAATTCTGGTGAGTGCTGCAGTGCTTGCTTGCTTGCTCTTCTGTGCTGTACAATCATGCCTGTGCAGCTGGAATGAAACAAGCACACACCCCTCCCCTCTGCTCTGGTCTGCTCTGGTCTCCTCTCCTGTTGATCGCCCGGCGGCCGGCCACCTCTCGGTTCGCTTCCTTCCTTTCAACCCCCCCCCCCCCCCCCCCCCCCCCCCCTCCCTCTTCCCCATATCTTCTTCAAACCGCGTGGTAGCCAAAGTCTCACAAGCAATACGCAGCAGACAGGCCCTCCCGAAGCGTCAATGAGTTGCTAGCAAACCTGCGTCGTACCTCGATCAGCCCCTCCTCCACCTCGCAGTCAGCCCTGCCTGTTGCTGCTCCCAGTGTACCCCCGGCCATCAGGGAGATCCTCCAGATCCCAGACACGCCGGCCCCTGCTCCTCGCCGTCTTGCACGTCAGAGATTCGATGGCAATGGCAGGAGACTCCCTGCTGGCCCTCCTCCCCCCAGGAGTTGGGTCGCCCGTAATTCATCGGATGCTGCTCATGAGGCCTCCTCCATGAGCCAGTCGCGCTTGAAGTCAAGAGGATTGGAAAACACTTGCTTGCCGGGCACTTATCTCCCGGATCGTGGGAGTCTGATAGACATCGTGCTGCAGAAACTCGCATACGAGTGGGCTTTCCACAGAGTGTACAATCAGTACCATCTGTACTTTGTGCCCAACCATCTGAAGGCGGCTCTCATCCGCTATGTTGGAGTCGCCAGTGAAGCCGGGCTGTCTTTGAGTGATTTGAAGCTCATTCTGTTGCCGCCGCCAGATACTTTTGATGAGACCGAGTTGAATAGTTTATCGGCTTCGAATCCTGAAGTAAACTACCTTGATCTTTCGGGCTCCGCATGCCGGTCAATTAAACTGAAAGAGATCAGTGACTTGTTATTCCCTGCCAGAGAAGATCAACCCACGACAGAACTACAGGAATCCTGGGACGCTTCCGACAGTAATCCAAGCCCTCCCCGAAGTTTGCTGCCCAACCTCACCCACCTTTCGCTCGCCTTGCATCCCGGACATGCCTCATCGGCATCATGGAAGCAGCTGCTTTCCCTGTCTCCTAAGCTTACCACGCTCACGCATTTGAGTCTGGCCTACTGGCCCGAACCATGCTTAACACCGAGGTCTCGCCTGGCCACCGTGTCGAGCCCGCAAGGTCGTTATGCCTATGGCGGGACGAACCTTTACTCACATTCGCTTGATCACGATTGGAGTGAGGCTTTACTTGTATTGCGCATGCTGAGTAAGAACCTCTATGCGCTCGAGTTTCTTGACCTCACAGGTTGCTGCCCTTGGTTCCCTGCACTGATGGCCGAAACTGGGCATGATTTTGTCAACTGGGCCGATCATTGGGGCAAGATCACTGAGCTTCGGCTCTATACAGGGTGGACTCCTGGCCCTGACGCAATTTCATCTGAGAGGTTGCGTTATCGAGAGGGAGTTCAAACGGCTAAGGATGTCGAGAGGCACATTAGAACCATGAGAGCAGGCAAGGGAAGATTCATTGTCGTAGAACGCGACAGCTTAGATGATATATAGACATGAAACTCATAAAAGGATGGGAATTGTCTCCCAGCATTTGTCCGTCAGTGAATTATTTTCCAGATCGATGTCCGCTTGCCCAGAGAGCTTTGAACTTGACGCCTGATGCAAGGAGACTCTTTGGTTTGCCGAGCTCGACGACGCACCCCTTGTCCATCACAACAACGCGGTCAAAATCGATGATCGTATCCAGATGGTGGGTGATAAACACGACGGTGTGGTCCTTGAACTCGCTCTCGATGACGGCCTTGATGGTCTCTTCGGTTTTTTGGTCCACACTATGGCTCTGTTAGTTCCTTTAGCTCGTAGTTGCATTGTTTGCTCGACTTACCTGCTCGTTGCTTCATCCAAAAGCACGATTTTCCCGTCGTTCTTCCTCAGCACTGCCCGTGCTAGGAAGAAGAGCTGCTTCTGCCCATGGCTCAACGTGTCTTGATCAAACGAAGCATCCAAGCCCCCATGTCGTTCGATCGAATCATATAGTTCAACGAGACGAAGTGCGTCTTTGATTTCCACGTCGGAGTAGAGACCAAGCGGGTCAACGTTGTGTCGAACCGTGCCGGGGAATACGAACTGGTCTTGCGTCAGAGTGATGAGACGACCACGGATCGTTTCTCGAGGAACGGAAGATAGAGAGATCCCATCGATAACGGTGCTGCCCGACGTAGACTCTAGTAGTCTCAGAAGAGCAAGAAATATAGATGATTTTCCACTGGGAGCAAAAGACGTTTAGAGCGAGAGAGGTATTGGGGTGAAAATACTGACCTTCCTGTGCGACCGCAAATACCTACCTTCTCCCCTCCTCTGATCTCCAAACTGATTGCATCAAGAGCTTTAATAGCTTCCCCGCCTCCATCACCGTACGATGCAGTCAAGTTGTTGATCTGTATAGCTCCTTTGTCAGGCCACTGGGCTGGGGGCTGGTGTGTCTCTCCCGGTAAGTTCTCCTCGCCAGTCTCTTCAGCGAATTGCTTGATGCGAGCTACAGCGCCAATGGATGTCTCGATAGAAGTCCAGAACTGAATGAGCAGGTTCACGGTCTCGCTTAACGAGATTAGCTGCACGAGAGATACACCCGTTAAACCTACATCGACTTGCCCACGAAGACGAACCGCGAGACTAACAAGAAGGAGAGCCAGGGCCGCGGTGGTCAGATCGAGGACGAGGACGAGCCAACGCTGGACGATCATTAGGAGATAGAAGGTCCTTTGTGAGCGATCTACGAGACTGTGGTTGGCCTGAATAACTGCATCTCTCCATCCGAAGGCTCGTATGGTTGCTAAACCGGAGAGTGTTTCGAGGAATTGGGTATATAGAGGGGCCTTCTCCTCAAGATCGAGCAGACGGAGCTGTCGAGAGGTACGGAGATAACCACGCTGAAGATAGAAGTAGACAGCTCCTAGCAGAGGGAATGCAGCTGCTATATAGGGGTTTGAAGAGGCGAGGAGGCCGGCTTTTGCGATGGCACCGAAGAAACCTATCTTATTAGTACATTAATCCCTTGGTGAGCCGGGATCTTGGCTTACTAGCGAGAGTCACAACGAGACCAAGAGGGAGGTGGTTGTCCACCATTCCTATATCCTGTGAGAACCTCCATTTGTTAGCGTTCGATACCACTTCTGCTACATTGGCTTACCGTGTCGTGATTGACCCCAGGTCTGTTGTGGTAAAGAGAGACAAAGGTGCCCTATAGAATTAGTTGATAGTCCATTTCTACGACAATCCATCGACTTGCCTGACTACTGTAGATAATAGTCTCTTGTGCAGAGTTATTCCAGACTTTGCGGCTACCAGGACAATGACAAACCTGCTACAGTCAGTCTCCAGTACATGCAACGAGAATCCTTATAGAGTACCATATAAGAACTGCAAACCAGATGACTGCGGTGACCTGGAGAGCGGTATAGATACCGAGGTGATAGCCCGCTTGACTGTTTCCACCTGCATTATCGTCAGTCCAGAATTTCAGCCAAATTGCTAGTCTATGTCAGTATCTCGAACAGTAAGTGGATGCCAGGTGACAAACTTGGGAAGCTTTCTAGAAAGGCCCAGATGATCTCGAGTACTATAAGGACTATCATAAAAAGACCGCCAGTGCTGCTGAAGTAGTATCGATATATCGCCGAGTCCCCACGTTGTCTGCGCATATCTTCTTCCCTGGTTTGTTGTTTTGGAGTCTCCTGTGCTTCCTTGGAGGTCTGTTCTTTGATATCGTCAGTTGTAAGCGTGGAAGATTCACCCCTATGAGTCCTGTCTCTCAGTAAGGAGTACACATGGCCATCAGTGTCTTTGAGATCAGAGAATGAACCTTGCTCGGAGATTTTCCCATCTTTGTTAAGACAAATGATATGATCAGCAGACGATAGAAAGTCAACTATAATCACGTTAGTAAGTATATTTGATAAATACTTGGACTGTTATACCCGATTGAGTCGCAAGAACAGCTGTCGTATTCCACTTCTTAAGCAAACCACGTTCGCCAAAGAGGTTCTCGAACACGGTACGGGCAGTCTGGCCATCTAGTCCACTGAAGACATCATCGAAGAGAGCAATTCGAGGCTTTGAATAGACAGCCCTGGCCAATGCCTATATAGTTAGTATAGAATCGGTTCCTCCTTTTGTCTTGACCTACAACTCGTTGCTTCTGGCCTCCACTGAGGGCCAGCCCCTTGCTGCCAATAACGGTGCTGTCACCCTGGGGAAGTTGTCTGAAGTCCTTCTCTATATCACAAGCTTTAATAACGGCCTGGTATAGAACGGGGTCGAAGTGTGAGTAGCCGATGATGTTTTCACGAATTGTCCGGTTCTGACATGTTAGCTTGGAAACGTGTATAGCTATCGGTTAGGCATACCAGGAGCCAAGGACTTTGCTCGCACCAGGCAATTCCCTTGCAATTAACTTCAATCGATCCAGTTATATAGGGGATTTCCCCAAGAAGCGCTTTCAGTAGAGTCGTTTTGCCACTCGCAACTGGGCCGAGAAGTAGGACAAGCTCATTTAGGCCTACGGTGAAAGACAGGTCTCGAAGAATGACACGATCCTCTGACCAAGAGATGTTGGCATCGGAGACTTGAATGACGACTTCTCTCATACTGGAGTTTGCTCTAGATGGTAACGAGGGTTCTCTCAGTGTTTGCATCTCGATAGAGTCTCTGTTTCCTTGATCAGGTTCGTTCAACTCCACAACTGGTCCTTGTTGGCGAGAATCTCTCCGAGACTCTTGAGTTAAAAATGTTTGTATTCTTTCAAAGGCACCCAAAGCAGCACTCATGTCAAGAATTACCTCAAACATAAAGAAAAGTGGCTGTGCCAGGAGAACGATCAGAGATAGAGCGGAGAAAAGTCTAGTAGCATCAAGAGTCTCGCCAGAATTGGAGGCAACCCCTTGGAAGAGAGCAAATGCCACAACGGGAGACATGAGCAAAGGGACTTGGGCAATTGCGGACGTGACACTGCTGACGATCCTGAATGGTCTTGAGGCTTTGATCTCATCCGCTCGTAGGTTGAGGATGGTGTCAGATAGGTTTTGAGCTAGGCCTGAACATTTGATGCTCTTGATGTGTCCAATCATGGCAGAAGTGATACCTGGCCAGTATGAGTAAGTTTCTGATGGATGGAAATATATCTGAACTAACCAACTCGTTTCTGTGTCTTGTCTAACCAAGAGATCTGATACTTGCGTGCCAGAGGCGAAACGAGAGCTGTGGCAATGAGTGCTATGAGCGAGACTATAACGGGACCTACAGCAGCATAGCCTATGTGAGTACTCAGCAGCCAAGTAGCTATGGCAAGCTGTATGATATTTGCCCAGAACTCGTGGATCTCTCTGGACGCCCTCACAATAACATCGACCTAGGAAACAGTCAGCCCGATACATGGTTTTGTAAAAGGGTCCCTACGTCAGAGGACATGAGCGTCACCGCCGCCGAATCGTCTGTTATCGTGATGCTCAGATCGGTGGCCTTGGAGAACACGGCAGACACCAACACTCCACGCAACAGTGCGACAGACCGAGCATTGCGATGCCAATAGAGGGCTTGTGAAAGAGCAATACCAGAGTAAACAAGACCGTAGGCTGCGATTATACCGTAACCAATGTTGATAGACTGAGAGGCATCTTCGAGAAATACCAGCAGTCGGTTGAGAATGAGTGGTTGGCATATGGTGAATGCCAGAAGCGCCAGGCGAGGAAGAACGACAGCGAGGATAGACCATCGCAGTGTCATGACGCAACATGAGATCAGTCGGTGTTTGCGAGCCGGAGCTAAGCCAGCATTTAGTACATGGACATCACAGAAGAGTTTAAAGTATAATACTATATAGCTATCTAAGAAGGCGAGGGGAATAGACAAACCTTTCTGGGTATGCCAATGCTTCCAGAATCCGGCAATTAGTCCCGCCGAGCCCATCTCCTCGTCCAACTCGAACAGATCCGCCGGTCGTAGAAGCTTTCGAAATCCCGTCAACAGCAACGGAGTCACCCACGCAAAGACGGCTCGGGCGTACAATCCGGCCGTGACTTCGGGAGAGTGGGGCCCGGAGCCGGCGACAAGACACTGAGCTTTGCTCCACCCTTCAAGAACGATGATAATCGCTTTCAGAGTAAAGGCCGCAGTGAAAACAGCTGGAATGGCCGCACCCATACGGACAAGCCAGAGGGTGCGAAGGAGGGCGACATCAAGGAGCAGAGACACGGCGAGAAACAGACTCAAGAGAGAAGATGGACGAGGAGATTTGGCATGTTCGACACGAGAGAGGACACAAGACATCAAGCTTGAGGCAAAGGAAACACATGCAGCAGCAACAGAGACGCGATCTAGACGCGAATTAGAAGGGCGCGTAGCCCAGAGCACAACGAGCACGAGATGAAGCACAGCCAAGAGAGTGATCAACGCCAATTTGACAGTTCGAAGACGGTGGCCAGCGACTTTGACGGGGGCATTCCGAAGGCGAAAAAGACGAACAGGGGCGAGTATGAGAAGAAGGGCGGCTGGAGACAGCACAAGAATGGATTGTTCAAAGACGAGAGTAAAGTCGAAGCCATCGCGACATTCAGGGCCAACAAAGGGTCCGAAAGAAGCATCGACAGAAGAAGTGCACAGATTCTCAGAAGAGTTCATATTGATGGAGATAGTGAGTGAAGTTGTAAGAAGGAGAAACAAAAGAGTTGAGGGGGAAGAGAGTGATTGTTATTTATTTGGGAGATATTTATTTACCCTGGCCGTAGTTAGGTGATAAGACAGGAGAGTCAGAATTAGGAAGGTGGTTAATAATCACTACAGCGAATAAGGATAATAGGGTAAATATCAACTCGAGAACAACAACAAGTTCTCATAAGAGATAGAGATACATGCATCAAACCATAAGAGGAAGGACAAGGGAGTATGACTCAAGCATGCACCAAAATTATATAAAGTCAGTCAGAGCGCCATTTCTCTTCTAAAATTGATATTTCTTTTAATTACAGCGTGGGGAAGTGCATGTAATTGCGAGTTGAGCCAAGTCATCCGGCGTGAGTCACTCACGCACCTGTAACATTAACACCACAAATGGTGGCACATCAACCGCACTAGAGGCGACAATTCAAGCAAACAGTCGCATTACGAATAGGGAATGCGGATAGTGCGACTACCAAGTTTTTCAGCCAAGAAAAACATATCGAAATGATACACTGTGCATGTAGATCCCCAAGACTCGAAGAATTTAAAAAACAAGACCAATTCATCAATATCATCAAGCCTTGTTTTCAGGGCAGCTTCGACTTACAGCGATTGCATCTATAATCTTCAAATTTATTCATTAGATCGTGTACTGTTCCTGTCACTTTATTCAATTCTTCAACCTTCATCATGACGTCGGCAGCCTCTGAATCTGTAGCGACTATTCTCTGCAACTCCAAACAAACCCGCTTTCAAATCACCAATCATCGCGAGGTTTGTCATCAATACTTCATCGCTCATTCTCGACCCTTACCATTGATAGCTTGACATTGATGGAGTCAACATCACCGTAACCTCAGGCGACAAACCTTCTGGCAAGGGGAAGGCAAAGTCAAAAGGCGAGGGCATTGAGATTCTCGCTGGGGCCAAGCTCCGTCTGAAGGAGGGCCAAAGATATGCTCTTGTAGGACGCAATGGAACTGGAAAGTCTAGTAAGAAAGTGCTCATGATATTGTTGTTGATGAGGTGCTAACAGTGATAACCCAGCACTACTCAAAGCCATCGCCGAGAAACTCATCCCAGGCATCCCAGAGGAGACTAGGATTGCTATTCTACAGCAAACTAGACTGACTGATCAAAAGCCTGAGGAGATATCCGACACCAATAATGACGACAAAGCATCTGTGCTAGAACAAGTCATCGAAAAGGCTACAGCCAAACATGCCATCGAACAGGATATAAAGGGTACTCCATCTACCATTTTAACCCAGACCTCACCTAACTCTTTAAGCAGATCTAACAGAAGGGATAAATTCCTCTGATCCTTTTACCCCAGTCAAAGCATTGAGGCATCTCAAGCACAGAAAGCATCAAGAGCGTCTCTTCCGTCTCGATAAAGATGCTCGGCTTCGCAGTGGCGCTCGCGGTATGCAAGCTCGCAAGGCACTCACTGCTTTCGAAAAGGTCGTAGCTGAATCGAATGAACTGTAAAAATTGTCTCCCATCTTTCGTCAATATGTCTAACTCTCCATAGGCTGGAACAATCCAATGAGGATATCTCACCAGAAACTCTTCAAGCTGAGACCCAAGAGGCAGTCGATATGCTCGCCGATCTTCAACTACAGGCCGATCCAACTCGTGTATCAGAGATTGAGTCCAAGGCTAAAAAGATCCTCACCGGTCTAGGCTTTTCTGAAGCTCTTATCCAGAAACCCATCTCGAGCTTGTCTGGAGGCTGGCACATGCGTGCTTCTCTTGCTACTGCGCTGATTCAAGAAACCGATATCCTCATCCTCGATGAGCCTACCAACTTTCTCGACCTCTTGGGAATCATCTGGCTCCAACGCTATCTTCAGAATCTAGAAGAAACAGGGAACCCACCAACCCTCATTCTCGTATCACACGATCGTGACTTCATCTCTCTTTGCACGGATCTGCTCATCCTCAAAGACAAGCAGCTTACTTACTTCCATGGCGATTTTCCCACTTACGAGGCATCGCAAAGTGAGCGCAAACAATGGCTTACCACCATGAAAGAAGCTCAGGACAAGCAAAAGGCGCATATCGAGAAGTCTATCGCCGCCAACATGAAAGCTGGCAAGGCCAACGACGATACCAATAAACTCCGTCAGGCCAAGTCTCGTCAGAAGAAGCTTGATAACCGCTGGGGTTTACAAGTCAGTGCCAGGGGTGGCCGTTTCAAGCTCAATCGGGATCTTGTTGGCTTTCACTTGACTGCGCGTGATGACATCGACATTCCACCAGAAGACCGCCCTGTCGTGGTGAATCTTCCTGAACCACCTGACCTGCGCTTCCCTGGTGCTCTGATCTCTCTCGAGAAGGTTGCGTTCCGATATTCAGCCAAGACACCACTGATTGTCCAGGACATCACTCTCTCTGTCGGCATGGGGGATCGTATTGGTATTCTTGGCCTCAACGGAGCGGGCAAGTCGACGCTCATCAAACTCCTCGTCGGTGAGACTCGACCTACATCCGGAACTCTAAGTACACATCCCCGATTGAAGTTGGCATACTACTCGCAGCATGCCGTTGAGGCACTGCAGTCTCTTGGTCGTGAAGAACCAGCCCTTACAGCTCTTGCTCTTCTCACTCGCGAAGTCGAAGGCGAACTCACAGAAGGAGACCTTCGTGGTCTCTTAGGCCAACTTGGCCTTCCAGGTCGCATTGCATCTGACGTGCCCCTGTGTAAACTATCTGGAGGGCAGGTGGTGCGTTGTGAGCTTGCTCGCCTCCTGTGGCGACGACCTCATTGTCTTGTTCTTGATGAAGTCACGACTCATCTTGATTACGAGACCGTGACTGCACTGAGAGAAGCATTGAGGGATTGGGAGGGTGCAGTGATTTTGGTTAGTCACGATCGATGGTTTATGCGAGGCGTGATTGAGGGAGCGGTCGATGACGATGAGGAAACAGACGAAGATGACGACGATGAGGAAGTCATGCGAAGAAGGATCGTGTACAGGTTGAAGGGTGGCAAGATGGATACACTGGAAAATGGTGTGGATGAGTTTGAACGGCTCATGGAGAGGAGGGTCAAGAAGCTGCTTCAAGACTAGAGGAAGTTTATTTAGGTGCATGAAGAGCGTTCCTAAGTATATAGAGGATCAGGCCTACTCCCGGCTCTCTAAAACGACGGGGCTTGCCAGGATCTTGAAGAGACTGTGATCAAGCATCTTGATACTCATATTTCCACCTTCAGGTATCTCAACGATAGTCCCATCAATGCACACCTTCCGCCATCTCTCATCTTTCTCTAGAACCGAAATTTTGACTTCGTCGACTTCATCATAGCCAACCTTTTCTCCGTCAGGCCACTGCATACCAACATGACTGCCCTCATCATACGCGTTCATCATGACACTCATCGTCCGCTCACCACCGATAGGTCCGAAATGGACCAGTCTAAGCTGTGATTGCAAAGGTTTAGTGGCGGGTGAAATGGCGAACTTTCGCTCCATGTTCGATACTAGAGCTACGAGCACATAGGCATGCGACTCACGAGGAATATCCTCAAACGTAGTAGAGCCTCGACGCCGATTAGACACTTTTGCGGCATATGGATGAGATTCCTTCAGAAGCCCTTCGGCGACCATATGGAACCTCTTTGCGCCGTGGACACGATATTCAGGTGTGTCACTCTCGTGGACGAGACTTGCGTGAAAGCCGTAGCTAGCTACAATGGCTCCCTGAAGATGCGTGACTGACGTCTTCTGCTTCTGTATCTGGTTTGGATCCGGGGTTGAAGACTGTTCCTTGGATTTGTCCGTGAACTTGACGATATGCGACCCAGATGAGAATGATGCCCGGAAGACGGGAAGGTCAGCGCCAACGCCTTGGAATAATGTTCGGAGCCCGAGTACAAGTGGGCTTGGGCCAGGCTCGGTGTAAAGTGGCTTGTGGGTAGAATGGAAGAGGGCGTTTCCTGTGCCCAGAGGGAGAAGGGCAACTGTAGGTGGGTTCTCTGGCACCTGATTCCCGTCAGAGCCGTTGAGAAGATCAACGACACCACCATCTCCACTCAAAAGCACTATAGTCCTTGCTTTCAAACGCTCATCTGTAGTCCATAACTGCTTTGCATAGTCTCGGATGGTCTCTGGGCTTTCTGTGTGAATAAGACGATATGTAGATTTGCCAGAATCATCTCCTGCGATATATGTCCAAATAGGATGGAGGACGTCTTCCCAGACTTTGGAGGCTAGTCCAACACCAGACTTGATCGAGACAATAATGTCCACCTGGCTTGTGGCACCATGCTCGTTGGCAGAACCATGCTTAAGATGAGGGGGTAATCCAGCCACTGCAAGACTTCGAAGCTCAGTAGGTATTTCTCCCGTCTTCAGTATCGAGAGTTGAAATGGCATTTCCTTGTTCTCTGGATCCTCCTTGAGTATAAAGAGGGCATATTGTGAGTTTGGTGCCCCGTGAACCAAGACAAGCTCATGGCGTGAAGTACTCTCGGATGTCCCGGTGTGAGACCATGTTAGATTCTCTTCAGTGACGGAAACATTTTCCACGGTTGTCACTTCGACTGAGTGAAGGTTTTTCAAAGTAGTAGACATTGCAGCAAATGATCAAGATCAAGAATAGATGGAGAGGGGGAATAGAAGAATATGTGGTATCTTTATTGTAATCAGGCGCTATTGGCCAATTATGAATACGTTCAACAGGACTCGCAGAGGCAAACAGAATGCGGCCAGGACCAGAGACAGGAACTGAAATCGCTAGGCTCGAGTATAAGCTGAGCGGTATTCGAATTGTGTTCAAAGGTGAGTTTGTGAATGATGAAGAAATCAAGTTCAAAAACCCTCGGTGAAACTCATCTCGGCCTTTGTGGGGCTGTGTTGCTGACGAAAAGATGATAGGCACGCCAGCATCGCGCAATCAATTCAAAAAATCCCACAGGATCGCCTTCTTTAACCGGTAAGACCAAGTAAATGATCAAAAGTTGTACTTTTTTTTTTCTTTTTGTCAGATTGTACATTATCATCGACGGCTCGCTTTAGCCAGAGGTCCCCAGTTTTCTCGGGGGTTCATCTGATATCGCACCAGCTTCTGCTCTCCTCGTCTTCGTGCGAGACGTGCTAGGTTCTCGTCGAATACGAGTGTCTTACGCAGTTCCGCCTCACTAAGGAGGAGCTTGCCATCGCCGTTTTGTGCATCTGCTGTATTCTCGACAGGCGCCTCTGAACTCTGCTGTTCCACGCCCTCCATCGCAGAGTCATCTTTAGCCGTTTCACTTGTAGCCTCGGGCTTCTCTTGTCCAATGATTCCAGCGTCAGTCAGGATCTTCCATGCGGCGCTGTTTTTCTTTATACTCGATTCTTTGATTGGTGACTTCTGGCGAATCCATTCCGTTATTATCCACCAGATTGTAGACCAGGGTGCGTCAGTCTTGATACTTCCTGGTCGGCAGTGACTTCGAGCAGTGCGGTAGCCAAGATGGATCAAGGCACCTCGAACCATGTCCTCACTGGGAGTTACGCAGCTCACCACATTGGCCAAACGACTTGGAATAATGAAGAAAGGATAGTGGTCAACGGTTGCAAGTTGAGCATCCTTGGGATCGACTGGTTCCTTGACCTCAGGGCCAGGGAGATACTCTTCGAGAGCTGTTCGCAGCATACCCTCAAGTCTGGGCATCGTGCCATAGATGGAGGGGTCAGCCTCGGGGATTTGCGCCAGAAGCCTCTCAATAAACTCCTGCGAATGAATGTGACCACCATACATAGGGCCATTAATGTGCATCTTCATTCCACAGTGTTCGCAGTGTCGATCGGCTGATGGCCCTTGGGCCATAGTGTGCTTGTAAAAGGCGCCACTGCCCTTCTTGTTCGGCGCGGGCTTGCTTCTCAACATAGGCTGCGTTTCCCAAGCACCACAACCTGAGTCACAGCTGTAGACTAGCATAGTCTTGGAAGCGAGGAACTTGACCGACTGCGGGGACTTGGTCACCTTGATGAAGAATTTGGTGTAAAAGTCGATCGAGAGCGAGAGAAGAGGCTCAATTGCCAGCCCATATCTGGCAGCCGAGGTAGCAACGGCGTTCAGAACAAGTCGAAGACCAGCTTCGTGAGAGTGCATTCCCTTGATGGGAATTCCTCCATAAAGCGCAAAAGTCTTCTCGCAGTAGCTGTGACCTGCCCATACCGCACTGTCTGTGCAGGTAATACATAAGAGGCCACCGTCGTCTCTAATAGATTGTACAGCAGCGTCAAAGAATGGTGCAGCTGTACCATAAGGATCCAGGTCGATAACATCGAATTTGTTGGTCTTGCCTGGGTTTCCACCCTTGTCTCGGTTGGACAAGTCGTCTGCGATGCCTCGATACATGAGCGCAAGCGCATCACCTTGCGTGACGGTAATCTTGTCCTCGAGTCCATTGTGCTTGGCGTTCATCCGGATAGACTCAGCAGCAGTGTCGGACAAATCGTTGGCCTTGACAGATGTAACAAAAGGTAATTCGTGGGCATATCGAAGCGCTCGTAGCCCAGACGCCGATAGCGCATCCAGGATACGAAATGAGGGCTTGATTTCTTTCTTGGGTTGTCGTGCTTCGGCATCGTTGGGTTTCGCAGCCTCTTCACTTGCTTGCGCTTTATCCTGTGGTGGAGGGTTCACGGCCTCGGTAGGCTTCTGGTCGTCATCGCCTCGCTTGCGCTTCTTGCTCTGCTTGTTCATCCTCGACTCGTACTGCTCCTTTCTCTTTTCTAGAGACATTTCGCCATACGTCTTGATCGCGAGGACAGAGAGATCACGGTTGTATTGCTGGATAGGATTGTAGAACACCTGCTGAACTTCCCCACGATCCTCACCGATCTTGGCACCTTGAGGCACCAAGATAGTGGCTTTTCCCTCTGTGACCGTCCTGAACTCCTTCCCCTCGACGGTCACAGTTTCGACGCTGACCTTTTCCTCCACCATTTTTGCTGTGGTCGAAAATTGGCGATGCGCAATCGTTTTGTCGCAAAGAGCTCGATAGTTGCGATTTGTGCTAAGGATCCGAGTTTTCGAAAACTGGTTTGTGAGATCCAAGATCGCTCCAGCGCCAAAGTTCGATCTTGATCTCCAGAAAACGCGAAACATAAGAATGTTGCTTCGAATGAATCTGCATGGCTGAAGAGCTTGTGGTTAACTGAAGCTAAATTTTATAAAATTCTGCCGTCTGCGATGGCTCCGGACCGTATACGGCAGGCGGTGAGAGTAGTCGTCTTTGATCCACGATCGAAACTCGACAATTGCCTATCTGAATAGTAAAAGACTATAAATATACTCGTTCCTCGGTTTCAATTTGATAGTTGATCAACTAGAAGGCTTCGATTATGTCTACATGGATCATTAGTTAACAGCTTGGCATGATTTCATGGCTACCATATCGTACCTAGGAAAAATTCCATCTCTACAATTATGGTAGCGTTTAAAGGGCATCGAGGGTTAACATTGAAATCTCTCTCTCTCTCTCTCTCTCTCAAAAAAGAAGACAAACCTAGTGGGATGATATGAACTTTGGGTTCAATTAGAGATAAAACACCGGTACCAGGAGGAAGAATTTCTTGATACTCCATAAACTTCGTGGCTTCTACCAATTCATGTTCTCCGAATGGCTTCAGGGTAAGTTATCTACCTATTTTTGGCAATTGTCGGTCTTGGAGAAGGATCAACAGGGAAGGTCTCCAACTCTCCACGGATCCATAGCGAGTGGAGGCATGAACCATTATTGCTCGCATCAGACCAGACCAGACCGAGAAGGTTGTCGTATACGATCAGATCATCACTTAATTCTCTCAATCTGACTGCATGACTCGGCACTTGGCTTTGGGTCAAGCGGTCAACTTGTCAGTCAAGTCCAGAAACCAATCGAAGACATCTTTTTAACAGTCAATGTCTATCGACTAACAAAAAAACTCTGCTTGAGCCTCTGTTGATCAAGGCGCAACAGCTCCGAGCTCTGCCCTAGAGGAAGCGAACTCCAAGGATCCCCCCGCCATGTATGTTGAGATGACGGGGACACTAAGACCCATGGAGATGAAAAAATTTGGGGGATGGGGGAAAATTGGGTTGCACTTCAATGACGTAGTAACTGCGTCGAAACATGCAAGTTTGCATGTGAATTTGGCTCAATTGTAAGTACTCGAGTTATTCCCAACAAACTATTGTAAGGTACAGTAAAATGCTCTTCTTTTCTGGTAAAACATTCAGAATCCAGCTTATACAGAGCCTACCGTCAATTTAAAGACCGCCAATCAATTTCCTCATAAAGAACAAGAGCCGCACACGGAAGCTCCCTTCACCCTCCCTCTTCATGCGGTGCGAAGCTTCCCCTGGAAGCTCGGAGACGTACAAAAATAGGCCAACTCCGTACAAGGCACGGCTTGCATTCGTATCCTGGTGTATCAATATCGAGAATCTCTTGAAGCTAAGCCAGGAACATCGTGGCTCGGTACCTTGTCTGCTTCAGCTTCGACGCGACTAACAAAAGCCAATTGCTCCCCCATTGGCCATGAGTGATTTGTTGTTGGCTGACAAGTTACAACTACTACCCCTCCACGTATTAGATAGTCAGAGCTGCTGCAGACTCTTGAAGCTACTGGGAACAATATCTTGGAATTAACAACCCGGCGCTCCCGGACAACCAACCTGGTTCCCCGTCTTGACCGCCAAAGACGACATCCAAGGTTTGCTTTGGTCATACGAAGCTGATATGACTGTATCCAAAAGATTCGGCCAGAAGCGATGAGGGGGATGTGATAGAGTAGGATTCCGACCTATAGTGCTTTTCAATGTGCGGTAGCTCACTCAACCTGAGTGTGTAGTATGTATAGTAGGTATGTATGTACTAAGTAAGGCACTTGTTGAGCTGTCCAAATTCGGTTACATGAAAATGACTTGATCGAGAGGAGCTGTTTGCTTTTTTCTTCTTCCCTTCCCTTCTTTCTTCTTTTTGGTGTAGACGAAATATTTCTTCCTCATTCCTGCCCTCTTGTCTCTTCCTCTCACTCATGTCCTTCACCTCGTCAACCCCGAGCTCAATCTCTCACTTCTTTCCGAAAAAACACATCGTCCAATATTGGCTTCTACCTTAATTATTCCTAGACACCCTTTTCTTCTCCCTTTCAACCCTTTTTAGGCCTATGCCGTAGGCTGATTCAGGCCTATCCCCCTCTTCCTCCCACCACCACCTTATCTTTGGGATACTATCCCTCCTGTCGCTCGCTCAGGTCGTCGATCCCGCTCGATATCCCAGATCCCAGATCCCTGAACCGAACCGAAGAGCCCACTAAAAACCACCCAAGCAGCGTCTTTGGAGCTCACTGACTTGACTGACCACGGAGCACCCCACTAAGTTAACTTGCCTACTGCGGACGCGAACCGTTAGCTATCGATCATAGCTCCACTGCGACAGGCACGTTGCGTAGTGCAACAGCGCTTCCTTGGTTACGAGTTTCAGTGTCTGGCCGAGCTGTGCTTTTGTCGTTTCGCGGGGCACGAAGCGCCCGCTCTTCTCTTCTCTCATCATGAGTCCACCGCACACCATGACATCCAACGAGGTTTATTTGCTGCCGCTCAACGATGATGGCTCACCTCAGGTGCAAGGTGAATACATCTATCTCGCGCCCAGGTCCCACGAGCCTGTGACGGTTCGTTTTGCCATTGAGGGCACCTCGTCCATCTGTCGTCATGGCAGCCTTTGGGTCAACATCCCTGCCCAAGGTGATGAGTTTCGTCGCGATCATTTTCGCGAGTTTAAGTAAGCTTTAGCTGTCACTTTGATCCAATTGATCACTTTTGAGGCCGTTTGAAGCGTCCCAACGCTGTAACCAGCATACGCAACTCTGTGTAACTAACACAGTTGTTTTACAGACTTACACCCGATTTCAATCGAACTCTCGAAATCTCCATTCCCATTTATCAACCTGGTGCCTATGCCTTCTACACTACCTACGCTGAGCTACCCGACCTCAAGAAGGAGCTAGAAAACAGCTCTGAACAGAAGGAGAACCTCAAGAAGACTCCCCTGTACTATATCGATGTTGCGCCTAGACTTAAACTTGACGGCCGGCCATTGCCGTTGCCTGCCTTGTCAATCTTCTCCGTCATTAGCAAGTTCATGGGTAAATACCCCAATGACTGGGAGCGTCACCTTCACGGTATTAGCGATCGCGGCTACAACATGATCCATTTTACTCCTCTCCAGGTTCGCGGTGTGTCCAACTCCCCATACAGTTTGTATGACCAGCTTGGCTGGGACCCTGCTTGCTTTCCAGCAGGAGAGGAGGACGTGCAGAAGATGGTGGACAGCCTAGAACGCAACCACTCTTTGTTGAGTTTGACTGACATTGTGCTAAACCACACCGCAAACAACACGAAATGGCTCGAGGAACATCCCGAAGCAGGCTACAATTTGATTACAGCACCCTGGCTCGAGTCCGCTTATCAACTAGACACAAGTCTCTTGGAGTTGAGCGACAACCTGGCAAAATTGGGACTACCCACTGTTGTCAAGTCTACTGATGATTTGCTACTCATTATGAATGCGATCAAGACCGAGGTCCTTGCCAAAATCAGGCTATGGGAATACTATGCGGTTGATGTGGACCGAGATGCCGACGAGGCAGTTCAAGCCTTCTCCCAAGGAAAGAAATACACCTCTGAGGACGCTTCAGATTTCGAGAAGAAGTTGGAGAGCGCCAAATCTGCATCAATCAAGGACCAAGTCGAGTTCTTCAGAGAGTTCGGTTTAACAGGCACCGACCGGATGGGTGAGCGGTTTCGAAGGCGTGTCAAGCCTGACGTAGCTGCTAGCTTTTTGGCTTCGTCCGTGGGTTCTTCCGATGAGAAAGCAGCCAGGGCCAAGATTGTCGAAATCTTGGAGATCCTCAATGTAGACTACTACAAAGAGTATGATGCTGAAGTGGATGACATTCTTCAGCAGATTTTCAACAGGATCAAGTATGTTCGACTTGATGACCACGGTCCCAAGCTTGGCGAGATCAACAAGGAGAACCCCCTGATTGAGCCTTACTTCACTCGACTCCCCAAGAATGAGACAACATCCAAGCTCAAGCCCGAAGAGATGGCTTTAGTCAACAATGGATGGGTTTGGGGCGGTAATGCGCTGGTCGACAACGCTGGCCCCGAATCCAGGGTGTACCTTCGCCGAGAGGTGATTGTCTGGGGTGACTGTGTCAAGTTACGATACGGCTCAGGCCCCGAAGACAACCCTTGGCTGTGGGAGCATATGACCAAGTATGCTCGCACACTGGCCAAATACTTTGCCGGTCTCCGTATCGATAACTGCCACTCAACTCCCATTCATGTGGCTGAGCACATTCTTGACGAGGCTCGCCGGGTGCGACCTGACTTGTATGTTGTGGCCGAATTGTTCACGGGCTCTGAAGAGATGGACTACGTTTTTGTGAAGCGTCTTGGTCTCAGCTCCCTTATTCGTGAAGCCATGCAGGCATGGAGCACGGGTGAGCTTAGCCGACTGGTTCACAGACACGGAGGCCGACCCATTGGAAGCTTTGAGGTCGATGAAGTTTCCAAGTCGGATGTTCGCACCCCATCGAGTAGCCCGGCTAGGCTCAAGAACGGCGAGACGAACGGGCATGTATCGCATTCAAGAGAGATCATTCGCATGATCAAGCCAAGCCCAGTTCATGCTCTATTCATGGACTGCACTCATGACAACGAGACACCGGCACAGAAGCGTGATGCCCGCGATACTCTTCCCAACGCTGCTCTTGTATGCATGTGCTCCAGCGCTACTGGTAGTGTTATGGGATACGATGAAATCTATCCAAAGCTTGTCGACCTCGTCAACGAGACCCGGCTCTACACATCTGCCTCGTCTGGAACGAAGCCTATTAAGATTGGAGGCGGCGAGGAGGGAATTGGCGGCGTCAAGAAGCTGCTTAACCAGATACACACTTTGATGGGCAAGGATGGATACGACGAGACTCACATCCATCACGAGGACCAGTACATTACTGTTCACCGAGTGCACCCCGAATCTCGCAAGGGTTACTTCCTCATTGCACATACAGCTTTCCCAGGCTACGGCAATGGCAACGGTGATTTTAGCCCTGTTCATCTCACTGGAACCAAAGCTCGACACCTCGGCAGTTGGATGCTTGAGGTTGACGCCGGTGAAGAGGCAACGCAGCAAGTGCTCGGGGACAAGAAGTTCCTGCGCGGCTTGCCTAGCCGAGTGAAGGATGTACCCGGCATCCGCATGGAAATCAATGGCGACGACACTACCATCACTGTGCGCGACAAGTTCCCTCCTGGAAGTATCGCCTTGTTCGAGACCTGGATCCCTGCTGCTGAGCATTCGTCTGGCTTGGACAACTATGTCACTTCAGGGTCCAAGGCTGCATGGAATGAGCTCAGTCTGACAGACCTCAACTTCTTGATGTATCGATGTGAAGCTGAAGAGAGGGCCGAAAGCGACGGCCGAGATGGTGTCTACGATATTCCTGGACATGGAAAGCTTGTCTATGCTGGTCTCCAAGGATGGTGGAGTCTTCTCAAAAACATCATTAAGGACAACAACCTGGCCCACCCACTGTGCCAGAACTTGCGTGATGGTGAATGGGCTCTGGACTATATTATTGCAAGACTGCAGCGAATCAGTGCCACTCCTGGTAATGAGGCACTTGCCCAACCCTTGAGATGGCTAGAGGAGCGTTTCGATGCCATTCGAAAGATCCCTAGTTTCCTGCTACCTCGTTACTTTGGTCTTGTCCTGCGTACTGCTTACATGGCAAGCTGGGACAGATCTCTCGAGCTCATGAACTCCAGCGTCCGGGATGGTCAATGGTTTTTGCAAAGCTTGGCCATGGTCAGTGTCCAGCAAGTTGGATATGTCAAGTCAGCATCATTGTGGCCCTTCAAGTTGGTTCCCTCTCTGGCTGCTGGTCTTCCTCACTTCGCTGTTGAATGGGCCCGATGCTGGGGCCGAGACGTGTTCATCGCTCTTCGTGGACTTCTTATTGGTACTGGCCGTTTTGATGACGCCAGAGAACATATACTTGCATTTGCCAGTGTATTGAAACATGGCATGATCCCTAATCTTCTCAGCAGTGGCGATGCTCCCAGATACAACTCTCGAGACTCCATCTGGTTCTTTCTTCAGTGCATCCAGGATTATACACGTTTTGCCCCAGAGGGACTTGATATCCTCAAGGCCAAGGTCAAGCGTCGTTTCCTGCCTTACGATGACACATGGTTCCCCACCGACGATGAGAGGGCATACTCCAAAGAGAGTACTGTTGAGGAGATTATCCAAGAAGCACTCCAAAGACATGCTTCCGGCATGAAATACAGGGAAGCTAATGCCGGTCCCCAAATTGATTCCCAAATGAAGGATGAGGGTTTCAACCAGGAGATCAAGGTTGATTGGAGCAACGGTATCATCTTTGGTGGTAACCAATTCAACTGTGGCACATGGATGGACAAGATGGGTGAGAGTGAACGTGCAGGATCCAAGGGAATCCCTGGAACTCCTCGTGACGGTGCTGCTATCGAGATTACTGGCATGCTGTACAGCACTCTCGATTGGCTCGCTGGGCTTCATAAGGAGGGAAAATATGCCTATGCAGGCGTGGACAAATCTGAGGGTGGCTCTATCTCCTTGGCTGACTGGGCTGGTCTACTCAGGGCCAACTTCGAGCGCTGCTACTATGTCCCCATATCTCCCGAGGAAGATTCCAAGTACGACGTCAATACGCCAATTGCGAACCGCCGAGGGATTTACAAGGATCTCTACAAGTCTGGCAAGGAGTATGAGGACTACCAGCTGCGTCCTAACTTTGCAATTGCCATGACTACTGCACCCGCTTTGTTCGACCCGGACCATGCCATGCATGCGCTGTGTGTTGCCGATGAGGCCCTTCGAGGACCTCAAGGAATGGCGACTCTGGACCCTGCGGATCTGAACTACCGCCCTTACTACGTCAATAGTGAAGATAGTGACGATTTTGCTACAAGCAAGGGCCGTAACTACCACCAGGGACCCGAGTGGATCTGGCCTACTGGCTTCTTCCTCCGAGCCCTTCTCAAGTTTGATCTCAAGAGACGAACAACACCTGAGGGTCGCACCGAGGCGTTCCAGCAGGTTACCCGAAGATTGAGTGGGTGCAAGAAGATGATCCAGGAGAGCCCCTGGGCTGGCCTCCAAGAGCTGACGCAAAAGAACGGCGAATACTGCGCTGACTCTGTAAGTCGATTTTCTGAGTATGTGAACGCTTTGATCGTATATTAATCCCTATATAGAGTCCCACACAGGCTTGGTCGGCAGGATGCCTGATCGACTTATACATGGACGCTACTGAGGAACAGAACAAGACATAGAGCCATTTTAAGAGAAGGGAGCGATGATGGGACCTGAGGATTGGGCATGGGCCTGAATCAAGCATACAATACCACGCATTAACTACTACTATAGCATTCTCCTGATTAGGTTAATAACAAGCATCTTTAAGCGTTGTAGCATTAACATTGTTGAGCCAAAAGCCAAAATGAAATTGTCCATATTAGGTTCTCCGATTTGTTGACATTGAGGCGTTGCTGGGAAGACGTTAGCATTATGAGTCATGAGTAGATCAACATTGCACCAAGTTGAGGGGAACGTATCGCACTAAGAAGAACTGGTAACTGCGAGTAGAAGATTTCGCGGGTGGTTGAATTGTAAATGCTGTATCAAGGATAGACTCCAAACCTCTTCCCATGCCGAGGAAGCTGTAGGTAATAAAGATGACCAAATAACTAACCAGAGAGTATTTCTGTTCTGGTCTAAATAAAACAAATAAAACAGCTTCGTTTTTTCCCTTCCTCGCCTCGTGGTAGAGCCAACGTCACATTCCACTTGCATGCTGGGAATGGAGGCGAGACTCGCTCCGTGGTAACAGCCACCACAAAAACGGAAACAGAAACAACAAATCAGGAGGATACGCCAACCCTCCTCTTCCTCCCAACGCCAGAATACACCTAAAATATGAACGAGAACGCCACAGGGGGCACAGCACGACTGCTACTAACAAACGCGGGAGCATTGGACCACAAAAGATGATGCAGACGGCATCTTTCAACCGTGCTTGAATAATCAAGTGTCTGCATGTTCCTATGGCCATTACCGAAAGCATTCGTTTCCTCCTCTTTCAAGTGCTGATGTAGCCCCCCTCACCAACTAAAAGTCATATGTTTTCGATGATATCGAATGGAGTAAGGCCGTTTAAATGAATAAATGCACGGTTTATATCGTAAGGCGAACAGAATGTCGAAGTGCTTTTTAACTCGGACAAGACAAGGAGAGTCGTTATGAGATCGGAACTGGCGTTAACAAAGTCGAGCACGAAGTAGGTATCATGTTCGGTCGCGGACGATCCATCGCTTCTTCTCCTTGGGCTTCTCCTCCACGGGAGCACCGGCGGCAGCACCCGGTAGCATGAGGCCGTGAGAGTTTCGGTTCGATTCATCGTCGTAGGGAAGACCTCCGGACTCTGAGGCTTCCATGCCGGGACCCCACGATGGTCGAGATGCAGATCCAGAGTGCTTCTGGCCGAGGTGAGTCTGACGATCCTTCTTGCGCAGGTAACGACGACGCCAGATGCAGGCGCCGATCCAAATGGCTGCGATACCGACAACGAGAACAACAATCATGATAACCCATTGCCAATGGTTGGAGATCCTGATACAGTTAGAACAATTGAAGGCATGGGAAGTAAATCGCCAACATACCAATCACCACCTCCTCCATTGTTAGATAGCTTGCTACCAGATGTTGATGAAGCATCGTCACCTGTCAAAGTCGTAGAGCCGCCAGTTCCAGTTTTCTTGGTTGTTCCTCCATTTTGAGCTGTGGAGACGCTACACATGCTTCGAAACCAGCCAGCGATGGATGAAAGGCCCTTGGGATCTGCAGTACATGCGTCATCGCAGACACCCGTAGTGGCGGTCGAGAAAGCAGCGACTCGTTGATCCAGACAGAAACATTGTGTGTAAGCGGCTGGGCCAGCATCAGCGGCTACTTGAGGAGGAACACAGGCGCCGTTGGCATCGTAGAGGGGACCGCAAGCGGCGGCGCAAGCGGGAAGGACCTTCTGGTTGTTGAAGGGAACGATGGTGGTGACGGGGGCTTCACCTCCTTGTTGGGCTGTTCAGGTTGAGTCAAGGTTAGTATGAGGGGATTTGCGAAATCGACCTGGATTGAAGCCGAAGGATGACGCACCCATTTTGACGAAGATTAAGGGTCAGTTAAGCCCAGTTGGGAGAGTTCGATAGTCCAAGTCGTGGTCGTGGTCGAGGTCGAGATCGGTGTCGAAGGGAGAAAACGAGCGACGGGATCGTAGGAGGAAAAGATACGATACAGACACAGACAGTAACGAGAGACGAGGATTAAGGTTGTGTTCAGTGGAACCGGGGGGGCGGGAGGTGTCCTTTGTATGTATGTGTGTGTGTCTGTGTGTGTCTGTGTATGTGAGGGAGGCAAGACAAGACAAGACAAGGCCTGGGGAGGTAGGTATGTACAGCGTGGAAGCGACCTGGAAAGGAAATGCCGTGTCTGTCTGTCGCCTGTCTTTAGCCAAGGCTGGCTTGCGTTTGTGCAATACGCTATTGAAAGAGTCGTGTCGTCACCAAACCGCTTTGAGTAGAGGGGAATAAACAAAGTCTGACCGAAGCCAAGCCCAACCTCTCTTCTTTGTGTTGTTTTCCGTCTGAAGGAGAACAATGAGATCAGAAGACCCAGGAGGATTCGGTAGTTGGTCGAGAGAAGGATCGATTTCACTTGCTGATCGATAGATAATCGATGTTTGATGGAGATAAATGGCTGGGAAGAGACGAGGAGGAAGAGAGCCCGGGCAGAGAAAAAAAAGAGTGGGTGGGAGCAATGGAAGTCACAGTGAACAACAGCCTGCAGCCGGGGAAAAACTGGGCCACTATCTCACTGTAAGAATAAGCGGCAGAGTCGGGCGACTTTGTAGCAGGACAAGACCAGGGCCAGGGATGTTTTGGTTGGTGTTCTTTTTCCTTTCTTTCTGGCAGCGGGTGCAAGGGAAGGGGGTCTTGTCTCGTCTCTTTTAGATGCGACGGTCTTGCCAAACTCGGAAATGGATTGGAATTGTGAGGAGATGACCCGATGATAGCATTTGGAGGGGAATGCACAGTTAAAATGAATGTCACCAAAAAGCATTCACTCATCCACTAAAGAAATCTGGAGAAATCTAGAGGGAGGGAGGGAGGGAGGAGGGAGGGAAATACTTGGAATACAAACATAAACTTGCCGCGTAAGTCAACTCTGGGCACTTTCACTGGATGGTAGCAGCCGCCCAGCCCCAACCTATAGGTCGGTACGAGAACAAAAAAAGATGGTGCCAGCAGCCAAGGGACTTGAGGCCCAGGTATCTACGGGAAGACCGGAAGCCATCTACATATGGTGTCGGTACATGGACCCCATGTATCTTGGTTCAGGTATGGTTGTATCACGCGGTCGAATCCAGTGGCCTGGGCTAGGCGCATTGGGCTTGTCCAAAGGCAACAAGAAAGAGAGTTTCTGCAGTTATTTTATTATCGGCAACTGAAGCTGCACTTGGATGCATCATGCGGAGAAGATCATTCTCACCAGAAATGCCATCTTGCTTGCATAGTCAGGTACATACATACAAGTCTGCCCCTTTTTGTTTCTGGTGTTTTCGTCTCGTTTTGTTTACTTGGCCTTGTCCCTTACAGTAGAACAGAAAACGTCTGAGAGCGTCTCAGTTTCAGCATAACATTGATGAGAGCCCACAGTCTGTATCATCCATTATCATGGTCCGTATTATCCGTGATGCTGAACTGTATAGCTGTGCCACCTCGTACAACGACATTACCGTTACCGTCTTGCAGGCCTCTCGTCATCTCGTGTATTGTTAGGTACCTTAGACAGGCACAATCTAACCATTTCTGGTTGTATTATGAAGTACTGCCCATAGCGGCAGAGGCCTCAACAGCTGAGCTTGTCACAGGATGCGAAAATAAACTCATAAATGATACACCTAAACTTGGGCTAGATCTTTTTGTCAGCTAAGCCTGAGGTCTCCAGTCTGATTGACTTTCTTTCAGTGGGAGACTACGGTAAAAAAGAGCCGAAATCGTGCCCAGCCTAGCCAGCCCAGGCCATTCAGCGGAGTTGCGTGCCTGAAATAGTGCTTCTCCACTGCTACCCTTCAGGTGATTGGTTGGATTCTGGGTTTCTCCGTCATTGCAATTTCCGATGCGTGCGCCTCTTGTTCTCATGTTGCCCAACAGAGAAACCTCACGATAGAGATTTTGTCAGAAAACGGCAGGTAAATTGTGTTCTAGAGTGTTATCCCCTGCCAAGAACAAGACTCACCTGTATCTTACCTTTTGCAACTTTGAGACTTTGGTATGTGATTTACTTTTACGGATACTGTCCCTTATTATTTACCTCGACACCATCTTTGACGATGTGGTATCCCTCGATACGAATACAGTAATACAACTTTAAATGCGCTCAAATACGAGAAATTTCCTCCTCCATCCTCAGCAGCCTCGATTTGGTGAGATATCCATCCACGCTTGGCGGGTTTAATGCGTGTAATATCGACAGCCATGACGACGACTTTACTACCAGTAATCTATAGCACACGGATCAACTGTCAGCTCTGCCTCTAGCACTCTAGCATTCATTTGCAGTCAGTGCTTGACAGTCAAGCCATGTTATCGCTGTCAGAATTAGCTTCCTCAAGCCTTCGATTAGCTGCACCGTATTTTACCCGTCACATTGATTGATTGAGTTCATCATGCACACCACACCAAGCCATTGCCAAGATATTGCCTAGACTGAGGTATCTTGGAACCTCATTTCTGGGCATGCCATTCATGTTGAGCATATTGTGTTTTAGCTGACCGCTTGACTTGATCATTCTGTCAGGTTTATCGCTATAAAATAAATATTAATGTCATATCTAAACCTAAAATCGCTATTCCGGACCATTCCCGACTTACAATGAACCATTCCATGACGTGCGTTTACCTATAGTTTCACTCAAGTCATGTGGTTACTAGCTTATTATTGCTTCCATCAGAGCATCTAGAAACATAACAAACTGCTCAACACGTTCATCTAGCGTGTCAAGAGTCTGGAATTTTACGTGACAGTTCCTCCCTGTCGAATGAGGGTCTCTAACCTGTAACATATCAAAGTGGATGAATAATGTAAAACAATTGTCTCGGATTAATATCTTGGTCCACATTCTGATATCCTCAACATTCAATCCCTATCTCAAACGTCTCCATCTTCCTCTGACATTTGACCCAGAGTAAAATATGGCACCATGAGACGCTAATAGTCACTACCAAAGGCCTCAGCTTCAGTTGATTGTGTTCTCCAACCTGGCTCCATCGGGCCTTTTGCATAGTTTGCGGCCTTTGTGTAGGTCATCCCTAGACGTTTGTGCCTTTGCCGGTCCCCTTGGATTCGTCTTTGTCGTCAGGCTGATTCTCGTTCTCTTCATCGGATGAGAGATCTAGCTCGGGGGGGTATACTGTCTCCGACGAAGACGCGCCAACATTGTAATTGTTTCCTCCCTGGCGACTCAAGTGATCCCAACTACCCTCCTTCTCATGCATCCAAGCTTTTACGCGCTCCGGCGTCTTTGGTGTTTCTTGAGTATTTCCTTCTCCACCGGATGTGGTCGGTGTGTAAGTGCTTGCTGATTGATTCTGCGTAGATGAATTTCCCCCAGATCCAGAAGCCTCACCATCCACCGGCCGAGTGGCTTCTTCTTTTTTGCTAGGGCCCTTCTTTGGCTGATTGGCCTTCTTTGATTGATCAGACATGATGATAGGCAGATTCTGCGAAGACTGATGTCAGAGTATGTGAAGAGTCTTTCCAGATGACAAAGCGTTATCTCAAAACTTCAAGATGAAAGTGTTTTCTGTGCAGACTAAAGTCTTTAACAAGTTCTTGGTGATCATATCCAAGGGGAGAATGCCTAGCATTTATAGCCCGAGAGAACGAGAGGCCCTCTCATCCGCTTGTATTGCAGATGATGCAGACTCTCCTAATGAAACTCAAGCATGACCTCTTATGACTCTAGTGGTAAAGCAGACTGCTTCATACTCTGTTTGTTGGCTCGTTGGCTCATTGCCAGACCGCAAAGTATGGCCACTGGTTACACTGGGATGCTCTGGGATTAGGGTTGAAGTTATATCGTCGGTGATTCATCTAGAAATCGAGCACTCAGGGGACAATCTGATGCTCACGCACGCTACTGCATGTGTATTCTATTCTGGATAGTGTGTATGGCCGGGTTGGGATAATACGCACTCACTTTAGACTGATTGCTTAGTGAATCAGTGAGAAGGGGTTGTAATGCAATGCATCATGAGACGAGAATACCATGTCTCTTTGCTGTGAAGGTAGCTCTGAATCTGCCTTCTTACACATTCATCGGACTATGGTACCGCATATCCGCAAATTTTCAGATGCAATCATTGTGTCCCTTCTGTGCTCGCAATAGTAAACGCAGATGATGATGCCTGTCATCCATTTCGGACAATAATACATGAAGCTAGGGATTGTGACGGACGAGATATCAGCCGGTTTATCCATATATCTCCAAGACTCGAAGTTCCGCTCGGTGATTCTCATGCGGCTACCCGTTGTCTTGATGCGTAAAGCCGCTTCGACTCTGGTCTCCAATCAATCACAACCACTAGCACTCTCAACCTGCTGCATCTCTCGCATCTTACGCAATGCGTCCCACAAGCTAAAGCAGTCATCGATCCTGTGAGCGCGGGTGATTGCAGACTGAATCAGGAAGAGAGTATGAGAGGTTTCCCAGAATTTTGTAGATTAGCAAAAAGAGGCCAGAGCCACGCATGATCCTAGAATTGTCTCAGTCGCGCTATTGAGTTAGATGTCGCACAAAAGGCATGTGAGCCTATGAGCGTAGCAAACAGGGACGGCAGATGCGATGGCAAACTCACGAGGTAAGGTGTTGACGCGGGTATCCTGAATAATATGCGTATCGGCATGAATCAATGTCGATACCCGTCTAATCAATGCATAAGCAGGAATTTGAGACTTGCCGATATCATACGCTTGTAAATTGCTTTGCTACAGATGCACAACGTTAGCTTACTTCGATATCAGGTTGTTGAGAAAATAGCGCCGAGAACCCGATTCATGATCGACTGGAAGGATTCTGGGATGTGAATACTCCCTAGAGTCATTCAATAGTTGATCAAATTTCGTTTGTGGGCTTCCTCATTGTGAAAATCTCATGTTTCCTGGGCCAAAAGGGCTTTAGTAGTCTCACAAACAGCTTCATAGACAAGTGAATCACGATAAGGGATAAACCGCATAACTAAATTTTGTAAACGAGAGATGGTATCTTAAATGAATCACTTTTAGTTCTTGTTTGTAGGTCCTCCCACTGAGACTGTAAAGCCTCAAACTTCAACTTGTTTGATGCTCCTAGCACAATCTAAAAGACAGTACCCTTGGTCTGCTGTCTGTCGATGGGCTTGTTACGCCAGACAATGACACAGATGCAGATCAAAGGCAAGAAAGCGCATCCGGCAATAACCATCTCGCGCTGTACGACTCCGTAGGCGTGAACAACGGCATCTCGGATAGGAGTGCCAATGGGGTCGGCCATCTGCAGCTTCATGTCACCGTAGAGGGCAGCGGTTTGGTTCTTGGCATCCTGGGGGAGAGCCTTGTACATCTCTCGGGGTAGATCGTTAGTCCACAGGGCACCAGAGATGCCGAAACCGATGGCCTGGCCGATGGAGCCGAACATAGAGTAAAGTGCGAGCACAACGGCAATCTCCTGGTGGGTAACCTGAGTCATGATGGCCAGAGGCCCGGCCATGGCCCAGATACCACCGCACACACCATGGAAGACCTGGCACATGACAAGGTAACCGATGTCGTTTCCAGGCTGTCGGAAGTGAATGAGAAGTGCAGTGCCAAGGACACACCATGGAATACCGAAGACTGCAGGCCAGTAGTATCTTCCATACCAACGGAGGAACCTGTATGCCATGTTAGCAGAATGATATTGGTTGACATATTGGCGCAACTTACAGTCCGATGAAGGGCGCCAGGATAGTTGAGGTCACAGAAAATGCGTTCAATGTATAACCAGCGGTGGCGATGCTGAGACCATGGACGACCTGTAGGTACGAGTTGTAATAAGTGTCCCAGGCAAAGATGGACATGTTGAGAAAAGCGCTTAGAAGGCAAGCACCGAGGATAGTTCGGTCTTTGAGGAACTTGAAAGGTACGTAGGGCACCTTAGCATACCACTTCTCCCAGGCAGCAAACCCGGCAAGGCAAACAACGCCGACGACAAGCATTGCGATGATATAGTCAGTCTTCCAGCCGTTGGGAGCACGAGTGGCAATGTTGAGGGGGGTCAGGATAAGAGAGAAGCCAGCGATGGTGAGGATCATGCCAACAATGTCAAATTCGACAAAGTAGTACTTGGTTGAGTCCCAGATACTGCGCTGACTCTTCTCTGGCAAGTATCCAAGCTTCTTGGCCTTGATTTCATGGTACATGAAAATGGCAGACACGGGGATAGAGAAGAAGACAAGAATGATACAAAAAGATCCGAAAGCCCAACGATAGGTCGAGTGCTTGAAGAACAACTCGGCAATCTTAGGGCCACCGAAAGTGGAAGCAAGCCGGGGGCTCATGTAAAGGCCGAACATGATCATACGGTTGCGGAGAGAAGTCATATCTGAGAGAACGACATCGATGATGTAGCTTAGTCCAACGTGGCCAACCCAGTAGAAGGTATGACCAGCAGCATAAGTCTCAACATTCTTGCAGCAGGCTTTCATAATCATCCCGATGATAATTATCAGAATCATCAGCAGGAACCCCTCGTTTCGGCCGCGGATATCAATGATCTTGGCGATGGCGAGCTTGCTAACACCCGCAATGATGGATCCGAAAACACTGGTGATAGCGAGAAGGCCGTGCTGGCTGAACGAAGAAGTGACATATGGCACCAAACTGGAGTGAACAGCTTGGAGGAGAGTATCGACAAAGTTGACCAAGTAGAGGCTGTATTAATGTTAGCGGGTTCTCAGTGGTTCATAAACAGGAGCATTGAAGAGCATACAAGATGAAGACAGCCCACATCATACCAGGAGACCAGACTTTGGTGATGGCCTCGACACGCTTGACACCATCCTGTATGTTCTCAGAGCCATCATCGGAATCATGTTCCTTTTCCTTGTCGGGGAAATCATTGATGACATGGTTCTCAGGCTGTATCTGCTTCTCGAAGTCGCCCTGGACTTGGGCTGGGCTAGTGGAAGCGGCCATGCTTTTTTCTTGATGAGATCTTCGAGCTCTAACGATGACCAGGGAGCTGGGAATAGAGTTGTAAAGAAGGTTAAAAAGTGCCACGAGTGGGTTACACTTGGCTGAGGCCCTTCGTACTTAAGGTAGTGGCATGAAGGAACATAAATGCAACACAGAGACGTGATTAAGGCCGCGGATTTATAGACAGCGTTACATTCTCCAGAAATATTCGCGACATCCCATCTCGTCTCTTCCTCCATGAGTGGCAAGACAGTGGGATGGATTGGTCCATCTTCTGGGTCCCGTAGGGACTGGTCTTGCACCAGACATGTTCAGTAGAGCTACCAGCGCCTTGTTCCGGAAGTCGGACTAATGCCAAGCTCTTTTACAGAGAAAAAGTGCGCAGAGAAGGGCCAAGAAGGGTCGTGGATTCATGGTTCCTGTATTGCAGTGGATGATTCTGAGTGGAGTTTGTGCGGTAAGACGGATGAGAGCCCTTGAGCATCGGAGAGAAGTCTAGGTAGAGTCAGGGAATAATGCTTTGCTCTCATTGGGAGAAGCTTGAAGGATTCATGTTGGTAGAAGATCACTTCCGCAACTGGTCTAATACCGAGCTCTGGCCGCTGCAGAGGCTCTTTTGCGATTCAGGGATGCTCGCACAAGTTGCCTTTATCTGATCATCAGATAAGCCGATAAAGGTGATTTAGTGGGGAGCCCCATCGCCTAATCCAAGCCTGTACAAAGGATCCCAGCATAATGAGTTCATGACCGATGCCGTCGGGTGAACTCTCACAGTCCGGTCCTCGACAAGAGTTGCTAGAATTGATATGGATCTCTCCTAAGCACGAATTAGAAACTTCATGACCCGCAATTGATCAAATATGTCGTTCTCGAGTGTGGTTTAGCTGTAAGCATGCAGGGTTTAGTCCTGGTATGACCAATTCTTGAATAGTTCACTTGGCAATTGTCGTGAGCTTAGTTGAGGTAGTCTGTTAGCTATCCGTTTCCTTCCGGCCCCAAGAGCAAATTATTTGATCAAGAAACCGATGAACTAGCAGAGTTTTACGTACCAAGTTGAGGCCGTGCTGGGTTTATGTTGCGGCGCCCTGGCGGCTCTTCCAGCCACCAGCGACTGATCATCTAGATAAGATAAGATCGTATGAAATAAGGTTTCTCATGTTGGTTCATCACAGTTCCTGTCGCTTAAGCAGCCCTTGTCCGCATTTCTCGTGGCATTGCGTGTTCTGCATTACTGCAAGCCGACGAGATAGTCTTTCTATGTATTTGTCAGAAAATCGTGATGTTGAAAGGCAAAGTCGGTTGCTGTTCAAGTAACGCCTCGTACCTCATCGCGAACTAGTAGGTAAAAGCGCGTTGTTTCCGGTGGACAACATGAAGCCATCGCCTCCAGGCTCCAGCCGGTGCAGACCTAAACTGAAGATCCTGGGCAGTTCCACATTGTTTTACTGGAAATCCTTACTAGCACACGATTTCTTGTGCGGCCAAGAAGGACAGAAACGGAGTTTACAGTCCTCAGGGGTTACAAATGTCCTGACCGGTACTTTGCTACTGTGGAAATATTATGGGTATACTACTGTTATTGATATGAGCACGTGACTGCTGAGTAAGGAATTCAGTTAATTAAAGGTAATAAATCCTCTTCCGCTGTGGGGCAAGGTACAAAGCTAAAGTGCGGAATAGGACATTTGTAACCCCTGCGGACTGTACCGACGTATTGGAGTCTTCGTGCAGCGGAAAGTGGAGGGTTTGAAGAAGAAGGATTCTGTTGCAGTGGAGCCCTCTGGCCTTATACGACCCTCGTTCAGCCAATACTCTCTCTTGTCTTAAGGTCTTGCCTTGAAGATCGTTCGAGCAGGCGCGGGGGCCTTGAGCATAATCTAATCTCCATCTTGGCAACAGTGAAATACGTAGGATCGAGGTAACTCTTCCTCAGATGAATATCTTGACTGATCAGAAAGGTATCAACAATGGTTGGTCAGAGAATTAGGTAGGATGAGAGCCATCGTGTTAGTAGTCAGATAAGGAAAACAACAGTCTTGTTTACTAAAGGCAATAACTCGAGCATTTTCCATCAGAGATTATATCTAACTTTGAAAACAACCCTACAAAGACAATACCAGAACAAGCTCTGTTGACAGCATTTACTCGTAGACCTGTCCAATAGCTTGAGGTCTACAGTAAGAATCTATCTTGATTTGATTTTCATTAAAAACGTCGTTAGTTTTCAGTAATATCAAATTAAAGGTTCGTATATGAAGTGGCAAAGGATGGTAAGGGATGCGTGCCAAACCTGTGATTTACTCATCACTACAGGTCACTAGGGTCTCAGGCTCTGAGAGGGCATTTGCATACCTAATAAAGGCAGGCTAGTTTGAATATACTGTTCGAGTCGCCTTGCCAAATGGTATGGATGACAATATTTCCTTATGTTTCAATAACATTCAGGACCTTACCTGATATATAAAACCTTCAACAAGTGGCGCTCGCTATCAAAGGTTTCCTTGGCCGGTTTTCTACACAAAATGGGCTTAAGCTTTCCATGGGAAACCAGCGCAACGTCTCAAATGAGTCAGTAAACCGTGTGATATTCAAGATGGCTTTAAATAAGCTTCGCGTACCATCGTGTCGATAGAGTCCCTCCTTACAAATGGGCACCATATGCTTGGAGAAGCCAGGTACTGCAGAGTATATTTTTCTCCAAGCCAGCCCTCCAAACACTTAGATAATCTAGCGTTGGCAACGTGAAGGCTCTCTGCCCAAGATAGTGGAAATAGTCAACAAAAAAGACTCAGCATGCTGCTTGCCATAATCATGGGCGGGGATAGAGGCTTCAGAGGATATGTGAGATCTGCGGGACAGCCCTATAGGTAGAAGCACTCACAAACGATAAGTCCGTGTCCGCCACGGCCGCAGCAAGACTACCGAATTATGGACTTCAACCAATCATGAGCCTCATGGATGAGAGACAAAAGCAGCAAGGTCAAAAAGCTTCAATTGAACCAGCTTTGTCTTTTCTTAGAGCTGCCGGTTGCGGTTGTGGTTATGGTCGCGCCCATAAAGAAACCATTTCGGGGAATTTTGACAGTAAAAAGGTATTGGCTCCAGGATTGTGGATGGACATCGTACTCTACCATGGCACGCCTCGCCATTATACACGTGAGAATCTCATCCTACTCCGACACAACGCATGGGTTTTTTTTTGTGGTCCTTCAGCTCACACTCAGCGAGAGGCTTTCCTCAACATAGGTACTGGAGTACCTGTTCTGAAAGGATGAGAGCGTTCTTGGTTCCAATAGTAAGCCGTGAGTGCATATTTGATCGACTTGCACTCGAAGTTGAAAGTACACCTCAGTAATTCAACAGTACATTATCTTATACAAGAAGTTGGTGGCTTACAATTTGTAAGACTTCCTTGCGGTACAGGGTAGATGTTTGTGTCGACGCATGATTCGGCGACCAAAGCTCATGTGGGTCCATCTTCACCGTCTCCGTACGTCATCGGTTCTAACTCGTCAGGTGCCACAACTTGAACCTGAATAGTTTCAGCCTTGCATTTGCGTCTCACACAACAACTCTCAGCATTTGTCGCTGTGAGTATTCATCATCATCGTCCCTCGCGATGAAGAACGAAAGCGATTCATGCTGGAACCAGAGTCAGAAGGCCATCGCCCCTGACACCGGCAAGAGTCTCGAGGTCCAGCTCGTACTGTCTTTGGTGATTGGTGTTTCTGCCTTCTTGCTCTTCTGTGTACGTTCGTCCTTGGCACGCCTGCAAGATGCTTTACTGCCCTTTAATGAGCCGGCAAAGCTATAAGGTTCAAAGCTGACTCCAGTAAAGATCCTACGCCCACGATGGCCCGCCCTTTACGCTGCGCGAAAGCGTCGCCTCGACCACCACCTTGGCCTGCCTGCCCTTCCAAATTCCACGTTCGGCTGGATCCCGACACTTTTTAAAATTACCGAGGAGCAGGTCCTGGCTTCCGCCGGACTCGATGCTTTTGTGGTACGATACAAACCCTGAGAAGCGTGTATAAATCATTAACGGGTCATAGTTTCTGAGCTTCTTCAAAATGGCCATCCGACTCTTTAGCGTCATGGCAATCTTTGCGACTGTTGTTCTATTACCAATCAATCGTGCATTTGCGCATGACGGCCGTAAGAATGGCGGCAGTGGTAATGATACTTCCATTAACCCGGCTTCATTGTTCGGAACAGATCAGCAGGTGTTCTCAGATCCAAGCTTCCTCGGTATACTGAAGCACAAGGATAAAACGGACAAAAGCTTAGAGAGGTCCTGGCTTTGGGCTTATGTCGTTTTCACGTACTTCTTTGTTGGCTTGACGATTTACTATCTCAACCTCGAGACATTTCGTGTCATCAAATTCCGCCAGGACTATCTCGGATCACAGTCCACCGTAACAGATAGGACATTCCGACTTACAGGTATTCCCGAGGATTTGAGATCGGAGGGAGATATCAAGGAACTTATTGAAAAATTGGGCATTGGAAAGGTTGAGAGAGTTCTGCTTTGTCGAGACTGGAAGAAGCTTGATGACCTTGTTGATCTGAGAGATGCGACTTTGCGACGCCTGGAAGCTGCATGGGCTATCTTTCTCAAGCACCAGCGCCAAAAACAAAAAAGCAATAGGCCCCAAAGGAGAGGCAGTAATGGAGTGCCTCGCGACCAAGAAGATGACGACCAAGCTGGAGAGAACGGACGCCTCTTGGACTCTCAACAGGATCCATGGGGTTCCGACGATGAGGGCAGACCTAAAGTCAACATACGCTATGGGGCCCTTGGTTTGCGATCCCGCAACGTTGACGCCATCGATTATTACGAGGAACGACTTCGAAGACTGGATGCACAAGTTACAGAGGCTCGCAAGAAGTCATACGCGCCAACAGATATGGCCATTGTTACTATGGACTCCGTAGCTTCATGTCAGATGGCTATCCAGGCGCGAATCGACCCCAGACCAGGCCGGCTCTTGACCAAGTTAACACCGGCTCCTTCAGATCTCGTCTGGAGGAACACCTACGCTCCTCGCGGTATTCGCCGCCTTAAATCATGGGCTGTGACATTATTCATTACGGCTCTCACACTCGCATTCATATTTCCCACCATTGGCATCACGACACTGTTGAGCTACTGTACAATCAGAGATTACTTTCCAGCATTGGCCAAATGGCTACAAGCGCACGGCGTTATCTTTTCGTTTGTCCAAAACGGTTTGCCCGCTTTAGTTGTATCGCTTCTTAACGTTGCCGTTCCATATCTATACGACTTCCTCTCTAACCACCAAGGAATGATTTCTCAGGGTGACGTGGAACTCTCTGTCATCTCCAAGAATTACTTCTTCACCTTCTTCAACACGTTCTTTGTTTTCGCGGTGTCATTGACAGGAATCAATTTCTGGAGCCGGATTCAGGAAATTGCGAAGGATACAAGCAAAATGGCGACATATATGGCCGACGACGTGGAGGCGCTATCGATTTTCTATATTTGCTTCATCTTGCTCCAGGGAATTGGCCTCATGCCCTTCCGAATTCTCGAGGCGGGGAGTGTATTCCTTCATCCGTTCCTCCGGTGGCTTTCTAAGACGCCACGCGATGCCCTTGAGCTCCAAAAACCCCCTGTTTTTCAATATGGCTTTTTCCTACCCACGTCTCTGCTTGTTTTCAACCTCTGTCTTATCTACAGTGTCTTGTATTGGGGGTATGCTATCCTCATTGTTGGCACTGTGTACTTCTGTCTAGGCTACTTTGCTTTCAAGTACATGGTACTGTACGCAATGGATCAGCCTCAACATGCCACTGGAGGTGCGTGGAGAATAATAAGCTACCGTATCATCGTGGGGTTGCTCGTCTTGGAGATTGTCATGGCGGGCCGGATTGTCACATACAAGGCTTTCATTCAGTCGGTGTGCATTTTGCCACTGCTCCCCTTGACCACCTGGTACAGCTACTATATCAAGCAGCGATTCGAGCCTCTGACCAAATACATTGCCCTTCGCGCTGTCAGGGCAGATGGGGATCCAGATGATGCAGCTGCGCTGGATGATGCATTTGAGAACGAGGACCGCCCTCGACCCTCACAGGCCATTCTGCGTCGTGGAAGTACCCTGGACGAGTACAAGGAAAAGGGACTGCAATTCGTCAACCCCAGTCTTGTGGCCCCGTAAGTTATTGTTTCCCACTATTTGACATGAATTCTGACAGATATACAGACTTCCCCAGCCGTGGATCTACGACGAGCCACCTCCACCCATCCCCACGGATGACACGCAGACAACAGAGGAGACTGAGCGCCCTGTTCTCCAGGGTGTCGATAGCACACTTGGTATAGGAGACGAAAATGTGTGGAGAGACAACGGAGGAAATAATGTTTAATGACGCTGATTGAGGGTGGCGTGCATGATTATGGCGCTTGCATGGCGTTTGAAGTTTGAGCAGGTACCCCGATGTCTTTTTCTTCTATTGCAAGAATACGCGTTAGCTTTTTTGTCCGTAGAAATCATGTCTAGAATAACTAAAGACATAGAAAAATCATGAAAGTAAAACGCAGTTGAGTCGTGAAACTCTGTCAAGCAAGAGGTATCGTGACCCTTCCTTTCACTTTCAGGCCCGTGATCTCGGCCAGTGCTTTCCTTAATCAATAATGACTCGGGCGACCATTTTCTTCTCCGTCACCATCATTCGTTTGACCAACCATCAACAAGCACATATCACGAGAACATTCGCTCATACCTACATATCAATTCTATACACGCCTTTCGAGATCTGCTCAGATCAGATCGCGGCTGCCTACCTCTCGATGTACCATCGGGCGTGACCTCGCTAAGCGCATGATCTAACAAGGCATATGCGGCTGATGCACTTGGCCTCCGGCGACTTTCGGTAATATATTCGGCCCAGTCGGAAACGTCTTCAATATTCCGGTAGCAAACCCAGAGGTTTGGCTATAGGGAGCGACACAGGGGTCACGGCAATGACCCTTCTGAGTGGAGACGTCAGGGCATACGATCAATTCTCCCAGTTCATAGAAGCACGCGATGGCTATGACCAACAACAGCAGCATCGCAGTAGAGAGCAAAGCCCAACCCAAGAAATAACCACCAGCAACATCAGGGGTCACTACAGACCTGTTCCCTTGGGCGATGGAGACCACATTTTGTACACAGATCCCAGAAACGGGACCCTTTCCTTGGGTTATGATGCAACGGGAGGATCCTTGGATCGCTTAATTTGCAAGGCCCAATTTCGTCCTCCAATGAATACAACGTCAACGCTGCCTGTGATATACACAGCTTTGTCTGACACGAGATTCGGGGTCTGTGTCATGGCGACATTTTCGGTTGGGAGTGGTGGATACGATAGTCTAGAAGAGGACATCTTAACCAGACCCATCAACTCCGATCCGTCGATATCTTCAGAGACAGACAAACAGATGATTGTTTTTTACATGATACCGCCAGATGTGCTTTCCGTCATATCTCACGGCCTATGCCGTCAGCATTGCATGAATGCCACCCAACATGACGAGAATGGCAGCTTGTTGGTTGAAATAGACTCACGGCCCAAAGGAAGTTGCAACGAGATTGACTCTGAGGTTGATGGTTTCGCACAAGTGACAACATATCCACTCGAGATTCGAGGATTGCCAGTTGCTATCTGTTGCAATTTGGTGGAGCTTGCCCTAGATTCGGGAGCTGATATGATTCTTTGGGCATTCTGTGAGCAGGGGTGGGCTCGGGCGTGGGTCTTGCGTGCCGGTCATCGAGACACGCCTCATCGTACAGTTGTGGAAGCCAATGGGAGTCTGAGACAGGTCGATTCTAAGGGCGACTACAATATGACAGAAGAGGAGCAGGTGGTTGCAGCGCCAGATTCTTCTTTTGAAGCTTTGACAAGCGCAGAGATTGCCCTGAAGACAAAACCGGACACGACTGGGCAAATATCGCCGACCTACGACCATGGGAGACTTGTTACTAAGATTATATTTCGGAAGTGGTAGATGAACTTTATTGAGGACTCGAGAGGGAGCTTGACTCCTTACTCAGAGAGGAGAGACAAGAGATTCGGCGATGTTCCGGAAAGACCAGAGATTGCATTATCAGTTGATAGCATCAATAAGTAACATGATAGTCTAAGCAGAAGTTACAAGGATTATTACCGAAGAGTGAACAGGGGTTGATGCAGCAATGACGTTGGCGTGAAGCTTGAGTTTTTAGTCTCGTTGTTTCAGCCCAGTAACTTACTTACAAGTCTATGTAAGTTCCGGTGACGGCGCTGAAGCTTAGATATCACGGGTCCACATCGGAAGCGACGGTTCCGATGTGGAGGTTCTTGTTCGCCCGTTGATGTGTTTAACGGACTGAGACCGAAGACTTGAGGAAGATAACCATTAACCGTAACAGATGGAACTTAGAGTACAGAAATTAGACTGGAATTGAGAGGAAGAACTGAAGAGAAAGAAAAAGAAGAAGAAAAAGAAAAAGATGCGGCTGATGTTGAGGCTCACAAACAAGCAAGGATGCCAAAGGCATGTAACGTGTTCGTCCCCTGATCAGAAGAAGCAAATAAGGAATCGATAATGCTACACCCCAACACCGAAGTATCCCCAACCAACCAACCAAGCGAGTGACCGCAACAAAAACAGGTAAATTTGTGATATGCTTAATCCTTGTATTGGTAAACACACGCAAGTTCTCGGATGCAGCCGCACGGTTCGCAGCCGCATCCGCAAGGAGTGGGTGGGTCCTTGGACCGGGTGGCGAGGGGCCCACTTTGACGGCCCAGCGCCGGAATTCGGGTGCGGCGATATCATTTCATGTGGGGACAAGGTTACCTTTCTCATTGAATGAGAAATCTTTGGAGCAAGAGATGAGATGAGATGAGATGGGATGTGGGAGGTATATAGAGGTGGGCATGGCCCAGTTTATGAAAGAATTGTTTTCTGTTGAACATCTTGAGACATTGACTTGATTCTCATCCTTTACTCTACTCTCCTTGATCTTATTAACCCTTTATACTGAGTATTGTAATACACTATCAACCAAGACAAACAAACAAACAAAATGGATCAACAAAATCCAAATCGCTCTTCAACAACTCTAGAAGGTCGTGAAGACGACACCACCTTCGCACCCCTAAACACCCACCAAACAACAATGAGCCGCATCCGTCGCTCCCTCTCCCACACCCACACCCACACACACTCCCACGACGGCTCCCAGAAAGAAAACCGCGATCCAGACCTAGATATCGACCTGCCCTACCGAACACTCAGCGCCAACGCAAATTTAGACGAGTACCGCGTTGAAGTCCCAGGCGGTGCCATCCCCGGTCCTATCCAGCCTGAGGAGATCGCGAGAAAGTCGACGAACCATGAGCCTGGACAGGAGAGGCGGTATAAGCTTGTCACCTTTACTCCTGGTGATAAGGAGAATCCTAAGAATTGGAGCAAGGCTTATAAGTGGTGGTGCACTATGTGTGTGGCGCTGACGTGCTTCGTTGTTGCGTTCTGCTCTAGTGTTATCACTGCTGATATCGCAGGCGTGGTTAAGGATCTGAATGTTAGCAATGAACTTGCTCTTGTGAGTATCAGTCTATTCGTTGTGGGTTTTGGTGTTGGACCTATGGTCTTTGCACCTCTTTCTGAGATTTACGGTCGACGAATCATCTAGTAAGTCATGTCAGCTAAGATATTCGGTGATTGTTACTAACGATGTTCAGTGGCTCTACTCTTCTTATGGCTGTCATCTTCATCATTCCTTGTGCCGTGGCAAAGAATATCGAGACTCTTCTCGTCTGCCGAGCCATCGATGGTATTGCCTTCTCAGCACCCATGACCCTTGTTGGTGGTACACTCGCCGACCTGTGGAAGAATGAAGAGCGTGGTGTCCCCATGGCTGCATTCTCTGCTGCTCCTTTCATTGGCCCTGCGAGTAAGTTACCTTTAAATACTCACAATTATCCAAACACTAACACATAAATAAGTTGGTCCTCTTGTCGGTGGTTTCCTCTCTGATGCTGCTGGTTGGCGATGGCTCTATTGGATCCAGCTCATCCTCGCCTTCGTTGTCTGGATCCTCATCACCTTCACCGTTCCCGAGACGTATGCCCCTACTCTTCTAGCCCGTCGTGCTCGCAAGCTTCGAGCTGCTACTGGTGAAACCGACCACGTCACAGAGCAGGAACTCGATCTTCGACCTCTCTCTGAGCGTCTCCGCATCTTCCTTATTCGACCTTTCCAGCTTCTCTTCGGCGAGCTCATCGTCTTCCTTATCTCCGTGTACATGAGTGTCCTCTACGGTCTTCTGTACATGTTCTTCGTTGCCTTCCCTATCATTTACCAGAAGGGCAAGGGTTACTCTGCTGGAAAGACTGGTCTCATGTTCATTCCTGTCGCTGTCGGTGTTCTCCTCTCAGCCGCTTGCTCTCCTTGGGTCAACAACCACTACCTCTCGCTCGTCAAGAAGCACAATGGTCATCCCCCCGCTGAGGTTCGTCTTATTCCCATGATGGCCTCATGCTGGTTTATTCCTATTGGTCTCTTCATCTTTGCCTGGACTTCATACAAGGATCTTTCTTGGGCTGGTCCTGCTATGGGTGGTTTCCCCGTTGGCTTTGGCTTCATCTTCCTTTACAACTCTGCCAACAACTACCTTGTCGACTCTTATCAGCATCAAGCTGCCTCTGCTCTCGCCGCAAAGACTTGCATCCGAAGCTTCTGGGGCGCTGCAGTTGTTCTCTTCACTGAGCAGATGTATGAGCGTCTCAACGACCAATGGGCCTCAACACTCCTTGCTTTCATCAGTCTAGCTTGCTGTGCCATTCCCTTCATGTTCTGGAAGTACGGTGCCAAGATCCGTGGGCGTAGCAAGTACGCTTACGCTGGTGAGGACGAGACTGTCGACGATATTGAGAAGGCCAAGGGCCATGTTAACACTCATGGCGGCGCTCAAGTCCGTGACGACTCTGAGGATGAGGATCTTCGCCGTGCTCGCAGCTACGTGAGCAACCCTTAAGCCAATTACACTAGATTGGTTCTCCTACTTGTCCTTTGGGCATTTCCACATCAAAAATAGACTGGGGCTTAGACTTAGACTTGGGGTAGTACCAGGAGGTTGGACTTTAATGCCTGGACAGGACTTGCATATAGGTATAATATGCGCGGAAAATCATTTGGAGTGGACTTGGATATTTAGCATAATACCCTTGAATTTAATGTCGTTTTAATCAACACACTGAACCATCAGTGCCTCTATCATGTGTCTGCGAGAAGTATCCTAGCTTGATAAACGAGCCTTTGCTGACCATGTGCAGCAGAATCATCAAAGAACCATTTCCTTTCACCATCGGAACCGAACCAAAGCGGAACGAAAACGAATAAAGAGACACGGCGCCCGAACCTGCTATCACCAACACAGAAACTAGCTTTTCAGGGGGTCGGAAGGCGTTCATGCAAGCTTATCCTTCATCGGTACCGTTCGGCGATGAAATGGGTCGCATCAGAGCTTTCATCGACGGGGCCCACTTGGTGAGGAATATGGCAGCAGGGATCGCTCTTTATCTCCTTCTAGTTCCCGGCTCGGCCGCGATAGCATCCCACTAAGAGGTGTGAAGTTTTACCCAAAAAAGGATAGGAGCAAAGGGTTGTTATCTCCAGTGGATCATCGACTCTCCCTCTCCTAAACGCCGCGAAAACAAAAAACAGAACAGAAAAGTAAAAGCAAAAGAATGGGACCCCTTTAGATGGCGCGGACGGGTAGTGATTCACGGCGTCGCAACTTGAGGTCCTTGGTCAGAGAGTTCTTGCTTGTCTTGGTCTCTATCCACTCCTCGAGGTTGCTGAGGGTACACTCGGCGATCTCGGTGAGAGCCTCCTCGGTGAAGAAGGCTTGGTGACCGCAAACAACCACATTGGGGAACGTCATGAGGCGCATGAGCTTATCATCTTGAATGATTGTCGACGAGTGGTCGTTGTAGAAGAGTTCACCTTCCGCCTCGTACACATCGAGCGCGAGGCCACCGATATGGTTTGTCTTGAGCGCATGGATGACGGATTCAGTGTCGAGCAGGCCACCTCGTGAGGTATTGACCAGCATGGCACCCTCTTTCATCAAAGAAATAGTGTTGCGGTTGATGATGTGCCGTGTTTGCTCCATGAGAGGACAATGAAGACTGACGATATCACACTGAGGCAGAAGGTCTTCGAGGGACTTGTACTCGCCATACTCCTCAAAGGCTGGCGAAGGGAAGGGATCATATGCGAGGAGTCTGCAGCCGAAACCCTTCATGATGCGTGCAGTAGCAAGACCGATCTTGCCAACACCGACAATTCCGACAGTCTTGCCATAGAGGGTCTTTCCGAGAAGGCCATCGAGAGCAAAGTTACCCTCACGAACACGGTTGTAAGCGCGATGGGTCTTTCGGTTGAGGGTCTGAATCAGAGCAACAGCAAACTCGGCAACAGCCTCGGGAGAGTAAGAGGGGACATTGGCGACCATGATGCGGAGTCGCTGGGCAGCATCGAGGTCGACATTATTGAAGCCTGCGCATCGCAGCAAAATAGCCTTTACGCCAAATTCTGACAGGGCGGAGATGACATTGTCGTTGACGACATCGTTGACGAAGACGCAAATGGCATCTGCTCCATCAACGAGAGAGACGGTATCTTCGTTAAGAGCGAATTCGTGAAAGATGAGCTCGATGCCAGACTCTGCGTGCTTGGCGCCGAGGACTGACGACAAGTATTTTTTATCGTAGGGTTTTGTACTGAATACGGCGAGCTTCATGGTGATAAGATAAGGATAAGTCGGATTGGAGTTGAGGAAGAGGAGGAAGAGATGGAGGTGTAAGGGATGGAAACCTTTTAAAGGGGATTGAAGAGGAAGAAATAAATAAGGTACCTAGGTAAGTACTAATGGATGTCTCGACAGCTAAGCTCTTTCCTTGATCCAATAACGTGGGGTTTTTGAAGCTTGGAAGGTAAATATGGACGTTTCTGGGCATTCTCCACCAGAAACGGGGAGCTTCAACTTGAAGTATACATACAGAGTACTCTCGCTAAAATATAGGGAATACCCAGCAATCATCCCTCTATTGTCTATAATTTAGACTCAATCGACGCATGAACCCACTAAGCACAGCCCCTACACGAGGAGAAGAAAAGGAGGTCACATCCATTAACTCTATCCAGCTTCAGCACATACATTCACACCGATCAACCATATCCAATTACAGCGGTGTCGTCAGCATGTGCCTTGGAAAATCAGACCATACCAACATCCATAGCTTGGATGCCAAGCATGTGCGTGTGTGCAACTGTTAGGTACAACAAAAGGAGGCAATTATTATTATTACTGTTGTTGTTGTTATTATCTTTTGAGGCTGACGATTGAGTTAGACTTCAACGTATGATTAAGCTTTTCGCTAGCACTCATTTTCAGCTGTCATTGTTGTCTGTTTCTTTGGGGATACATTCCTACGCCACTACCAACGACCGAACAAGTATAGGCGTCAAGATGCATTAGGTATCACAATAGCTCACTGTAAAAATAAAATCCAGTATATATAAATCTGTTCATATGCACCCCACGCTCGCCAAATCAACCGAGGCTCTTCCAACTCCAATCTCATCTCCCATGAAAAAGAAAACGTCCCCGGAATCGTTCGGTGTCCGTGTCCCGGGGATCCGGGTTAATGACCCCCGGCCCCGAATGCATGGGACTATTTATTGTCTGATATGCAAGGCACGCAGAGCCCCAATCATCCCTTCTTTATGGCCTGATTCCAACAATCGAAAGTTGTAATTTCTGAGGTCGATCTTGATAGGACCCCAACGGCCCCTGCTGAGCTTGAAACGGACAAGGATATACACAAGGTCAGCTTGGGTGACATATCAACGGTGACCATTGGACGCTTGTGCATTTCGGTGAACGTTGCGGCATTTCATTTATGGCCTCATTTGAAGGTTTCATTGATATCATGGGCGACTCGTGAGTCATCGACAAGGCATTGGCCCTTCGTATACGAGGCTATGTTGCATCTCAGCAATGGCCTGATTTGCTCTGGAATATCCTCTCCTAGGTTGACACCTAATTCTGTACTTGAGACCACCTCCATCGAGGATTCTCGGTGTCGATATGCAAGTGTGCCGCTTATTAAGAAGAAAGAGTCTGAATGCTATCCAGAGCATGATATTGGACTGATCATGACTCTCCTTTAAACGACTGATTGAACTCATTTTGTACCATTTATTTCTGCCCAGAATACGCAACAATATCAGATCTCACATCCTTGAGAAGCAACATTCTAAGAGACATTGACATTTTGGGCCTTGCATAGCCTTGAAGGTGAGATTTCTTCCTGGATTAATCTCTTCAAGACCATGCCCAGGCTGTGAAATATGAATTGCCAATTTGTAGTCGAGGGCTGCGGTTAAAAGATATCATGCAGTTGAGTTACAGATGATCTGATCATATTAGGCCAACAAGACCCAGCCGATCGGATCCTCCACGATACCCGCATGCATCTCACATTACCCGAGTAGATCATATCTAAGGTTAAATGCTATGTAACTTATCATGCATCTCGTCACGGCGTGTGGAGCAATCCATCAAGACATCGGCCCGGTCCGTATCCCTGCCTTGCCTTGCCTTTCCGCGGAGATCTCACAACAATCAATGCCTTGCCATTGGGGAGCTGAATATCTTGGCTTCTTTGGTTTTTTCTCTAACGCTTATAAGTGCCACTGATGGTATAATCCTTCTTCGGCCCCTTGACCGTGTACTCGATGCCCCACTCCTTCAGGTTCACGGCCTGGAAAGCAAAGTTGTACTTGACATCGTAGTAATCATCAATGCACAAATGTCCTGCCTTGGCTTTCCATCCCTTACTCGTCGGTTCTGTGAACTCAATCTCGTGGAACAGATAGTCTGCACGCTTAAGATCCTCTGGTTTAGCGAACCACACGCTCAGCACATCCTTGAGCTCATCATATCTCCAGACGTAACGGCGTGTGGCCTTGAAGCCAAATCCTTGTTCTGTCCTGAACTCTCCCTCTTCGATATAGAGATACTCCATGCCCAGCTCATCATCACTCGGGGCATCCTCGCTAGCGTTGCCCGTACATCGCAAACCATCGTTTGTCTTCTCACGGAGGAGGAACTGCGCAGTCCCACTAAAGTGTCCGCTTGGATGTGAGGGCAATTTGCTCACAAGATCGCGCTCGAGTTTCCATGTACCGAGAAGACTTCGAAAAACAGCGTGAGCCACGAATCTCGACGTCGTCAGACCATCCATTGCATCTTTGTGTGTCTGTCCTAATGACTTCGTCGCAGCATCCTTTGAATCCTGATCGTCACTAGGATTTGAGTACCTCGCTGGTGTGAGCATGTCCAATGGCAGATTGTTATGCGGTAAGCTGGGAACTGGAGGCTCAAGAGGCTCGCGAATCCTTAACTCAAGTGCCTCCGCAATCTCATTCACCAGATAAGGGTAGTCACCCATTGGGAACTGCGATACTCGGGGGTCATTTCGCAATTCGAGTGTTCGCTGTACCGAGATGTCATCGCGAAGCTTGTTCTTGAAGATCTCAGATTCACGACCAGGGGATACGTGGTCTGACCACAGCGCAGCCACAAACCGAGCCTGCATCTGCATCACCCCCCAGTATGGAGATCTGTAAAATCCGACAAAGCCTAGATCTGGCACTTCGGGGTGGTGAGTTCCCTGGAAAGCCAAGGCGACAGGCTGATCAATGTGTTTTGGTGAAAAATGAAGTGCCTTCAAGACGTCTTCAGGGAGATAGTTTATGCAAGGTGAAGCATCAAAACCTGTCGCAACCACCACCGCTGCAATATCCTCAATCTTTGTGCCGCTGGATAGTGTTGCCGTAGATTCTTCGAGGCTTTCGACTTTGCCTTTCGACAAAGAAATCATTCCAGATCGGACAAAATCTGTGTACCATTCGCTGACAGCTAAATAGGGCTGTTTATCATCATTGCTGCCGTCGATTTTGAGTAGTGGGGAGTATTCCGATTGATCAGAGCCAAGAACGCCTTTATATACGCTATGGACCACCTTTGCTGTTGCTTGAGGGATGTGTCCTTGTGTATTGGTCAGGGGCCGAGGACGGTTGTTGAGGTTATACGAAGAAAAGTCGAGAGGGAGAAATGGCGCTGCGACTTCTGCAGGCTTGGGACTGGTATAAAGAGGAAATACCCATATCGGACGTTGGATGACATGATGAATGCTGTACTTGTCGATATCGGCAATCGTCGATGGATCAGGAGAGTTGGCCTCGGAAGAAAGGTGCACGCCAATGGTTCCAGCAATCTCGACACCGGACATTTGTCCACCAACTACAAGAATCTTGCCACCACCAGATCTACCTTCGCCCAGAAGGCTCTTCACATCCCTGTAATGGCTGCTGTGGACAACAGGGATAGCTGTCTGATTTCCAAGACTCTCGGGTATAATAGGCTTTCCAAAGAAGCCAGAAGCAACAATAAGATAGTCAAAATTCTTTGTTGTGGTTCCGGCATCTGAATTGGTGTTGACAATCCAACCATTAGACGATCCCTCAGGCCGCTTTGCACTTTCAACTCGTGTACCAAGCTTGAGTTCAAAGTCCTTGTTGCTCTTTAGGAACCGCTCGAGATACCTGTGAAGATACTTCCCGACCATCCACCCCTGTGGGAGTTGAGGGTCACTATCTTCCCATGCAAGTTCACTAAACTGCATTGTATGTCTGCTCTGGTTCGCCCACATAAATGGGTGGACCTGTCTTCCATTGTCCGTCTTTGACGTAGGCCACAGACCTCCAACATCCTTCTGGGCATCGAAGATGGTGACTTTGAATTCGCCAGGGGCAGTGTTGTGTAACAGCGTTTTGGCTGCGACAAGTCCTGAAGGACCAGCGCCTACGATACTCAGCGAAGATATCAGAGATAGCAAGGCGTGACTTACCAACAATACAAACCGTCTTGGCCATTTCTCTCATGCCGGATAAGTACCTGAAGATACTCATATAAGAGCTCAATGACTCCTATACAATCCCTATCTGAGGCTCACTTTTACGATGAGTAGACAGGGTTGAGCGAATTGTAGCAAGAATGCTATGATGAGGGGACTGATGGAGGATAAGCAAATTTGCGAAAACAGCGGGCCTTCATATAAGACTCATCAATGCAAGAACACCACCCCTTTACGACTGGCCGTCAGCAGGCAAACACAATCTTAGGGTGATATACAGCATTCAGTGAGAAAAGGCATCCAATGGTCGAGCTCACCATAAGCGGTTTAGTCGAAAAAGCTCCGCAACTCCCGAGATCTTCCAGGTTGTAGATGGCTTACCTAAGCGCTTGTGCTTGTGAAATGCAACAGATTGCGAATTCATATTTATTCAAACAACGGATAAAGCATTATTGGATGATAAAAACGCTCTGTTTGCTTGAGCGATATGGCTATCTATAATGCCATAAATATTGGCATAGAGATTGCCTGTGCTGCTTCGTAGATAGCTTATGTTGTCTCATCTCAGAATCTAATGTTGTTTTCTGGTGTAAGCGGCATCACAGTGGAAGTACTATGTGTCCAACATGAGAGCTAAGAATTAGGGTTTTGCTTTTAAGCCCAAAGAGATTATTTAGCTAATTATCAGTTAAGCGAACATGAGTTCATAATATTAGAAAGATGAGTAGAGTACGTAGAAATATATTATTCAAGTGCCGGTTATACATGTCATCAACTCCTGCTAAACTCCGAGTCAGTCTAACAACACCACTAACACACACACCATCGACCCTGACATCACAACCCCCAGCATAACCAGGGCACTTCGAGTCAGTATGATATAAAAATCACCTTGATGGCGAGGGAAATCATTCGAATCTCGTCAATCCCAAGATCCATAATATCAAATGCCGTTATCCTCTCAGAATTAGTAATGGTTGAATTGCCCCGCTTTGTTGCGAATGTCGTCATAACCTCGTAGAGTCGTCAGTTGCCCTGTAACTTTAAAGTAGATAAATACCTTATGTACTCAGGGTCCAACTCAAATGAGATTATCCCAACGATATCTAATCTTTCAACGTCCATTAACTCTCATCGATATATCCAAGCTCCCTTTGACCCAATTGACCCATCCTCACTTCTACACAATGGCTTCTCATCACGTTCTCCTGCTTGGTGGCCACGGCAAAATCGCCCAGCTTCTCACTCCTCTCCTCCTCAAGCGTTCGTGGACCGTAACCAGTGTCATCCGGACTTCTGAACAGACCCCTACCATCGAAAAACTTGGTGCCGGCCTCCCCGGTAAACTCAATGTTCTAGTACGTAGCATTGAGGACGTCACATCCCAGGATAAGGCCTTGAGTATCTTGAATGAAGTCAAGCCCGACTATATTGCTTGGAGTGCTGGTAGGCCAACATATGAGAATCGCCCTTGTACCAATACTGATGAGATACAGGTGCTGGAGGTAAAGGTGGCGCAGAAAGAGTATGAACCAGCCCCGTCCCCTTCAGATCAGCTCACTTACTGTCCCCTCCTAGACTTTCAAGGTGGACCGAGATGCCGCCGTTCATTTTATCAATGCTGCGGCATCTGTACCTACCATCACCAAGTTCCTTCTTATCTCATACCTAGCTTCTCGTCGATCTGGTGCTTCATGGTGGCCTGCTGGGGAGTGGGATGAGTATAATGAAAAGGTCAACAACGGCGTATTGGCAAACTATTACAAGGCCAAGATCGAAGCCGATGAGACCCTCTACAAGGTCTCCAAGACGAGTCCTACTCTTGTTGGCATCGATCTGAGGCCCGGAACTCTGACTGATGACCCAGCCACCAAAGTTGAGTTTGGCAAAACCAAAAGCATCGCTAAGAACGGTGTTAGCCGCGAGGCTGTTGCTGAGGTTGCCTCACATCTTCTCGCTGCCGATGGCGTCAAGAACGGCTGGTATGATCTTCTCGATGGCGACGAGGATATTCCATCTGCTGTCGAAAGAGTTGTGCGCGAGAATGTGGATGCTGCTGAGGGCGAAGCCATCTATGATGCGTGAAGGGTGTCTGCCTGCAAAGTTATCACGGCCATATAAGATTCAAGTCATAAGGCATTTTGAATTCATAATGATACATCGCAGCTGATGCGATCCACGCTTATACCCCGTTTTTAACACCCGGTGATACATGCCTGTGAAGGCGAATTGTAATGACATGACAAGTTATGTAACATTTGTGCTTGCCTCAGACAAATGTGTGAAACACACCCTTTTTGACTCCATCCATATAGTTTCTCTTACATACAAAATAACTCATGTCGAAACCGGCTTCTCGGTATCCTCAACCGAGTAGGCACGTAGTTGTCGAGTTCGCTCAAAGGTGTTTCGATAGCTTCCCTTGCTTGAACCAAGTCGGCTGTTGAGCCGGACCCCATTTGCACATTCTTCGGGCGCTCCGAACCATTTGAACCTTAGACCACGCATTTCCTCATTGAAGGTCTTCCAGCTGGTAGTGAAGTAGATCACGGCGTTCCAAACACCCTGTAAGGGAAGCACACAGCCACTGGCGACACTAAGGGGGAAGCTGATCCTGTCGTGGTGCGTCAGGCTATACAGCCGGTTGGCGGAGCTCGGGATCCAAGTGATCAACACAGCAAGACCGAAGATGAAGCTTGTGCGCAAATATGCCATCTTGACTGGATCGAATTGTCTGAGTTTCATAGAAGCGTTAGATTTGACGGCACGAAGTTTGGTTGTTACTGAGAAGGGTGGCTGGCGAGAACTGTCGGAGGTACAGAGTGTTTCGAATCGTTGAGCTCTGCTGGAAGTCGATGTTTCAATATGCTCGAAAGAACTAGGTAGGACCCAAGAGTTGATACGCGGAGGCATTGCGGCAAGAAGAGGACTTGGAAGTGTAGTCTCTTGTGGGGCTGCTGGCCTCGGCTCTTCTCGTGTAATCTGAACTTCTGTGACTGCAGTACCATAGAAGTCCTGACGAGTTGTGAGATTCTGGGGACAAAAGTCAGCTTGGCCTGCCTCACTGGCATCGGGCGGGGAGGCTACCGCTTCTGAGGAGCCTCTGTGCTCACTACTCGAATAAGGAATATGATCATTCTTCTCGATGTTGCCAATAGCATCCATCACCATATGCCTGATCTGATTTCGAGTGTGGAAAACATGGTATCCAACAGCAATATAGATCATGATGGAGAGGAATGAAAATATCCAGATTGGGATGTAGTATGCGTAGAGGCGAACAAGACTCCAGTCAGTCCCGATCCAACACCAGAGCTACAAATTGTCAGTATACGACCGAAAGAAGAGTGGCTAGAAACCACTTACTGTGGCGTCTCCAAATATGAGACCTTCAGAGGAGTTGCGGATTGATATCAGAACAACTGCTGGAATGAAAGGACCGCCGAAACAGATCAGGCAGTATAGCCAGGCATACTTGCGAAACATTCGAGGATCGGCATTGCAGAAGAACACGAGAAACACATTGATAGCCATGGCAAGTGACCACCAAGGGTCAGACTGCATGAACCTAGGGAACGAGATTAGTGTTGAGCCATAACCTGGGTTAAATATCATACCATTCAAAGATGAATGCCTGTGCCTGGCAAAGATGCGATCCCTCGCCCCTTTCAAGACCATCATAGCCGATCATAGATGCAACACTCGCACCGGCATTTGCAATCGAGGCAAAGATGAGAAACAAATTCGGAGTTGTTCGAAGTTTCTTGAAAAGGCCGAAGGTTAGCAGCACCAGAATGATAGCGATCATAGAACATCCTGCTCCGACTCGTTCGATAGTGATGAGAATCTCGATATTCTCAGGTGACAAGGTCGGCCCTCGGTGATGCTCAGGATGGCCCTCCATGTTGACTTTTGGTGAAGCCAAAGCCTTGGAGTTGATGATGCGAAGAAACGAGATGGCCAAGCGCTCGCTCCGCAAGAGAATGTGAACAAGCACAAACCAGGGAAGGAGAAGAGGGGTAGAAGGAAAAGGGGAAGGAGATGTTGCGAGCTCAACACGGTTGACTTACACACGGAAGGGGCGCTCGGCGACTGCGATAGAGTTGGCAGTTGCCATCAGTGGCAGGTTAAAGGTGGTGGCTTAGTTCCTTCCACATTGAATCATGGGAGCGAATACCTACCTAGATTGAGAGATGGGATGGTTACTCTCCGATAGTGAACAAATGTCTAAAAGCCAAATAAAGTCAATGCTTTCTTTCTTTCTCTCTTTTTGTTTCAATGCTATTGTTACTTGTTATGCACAGATTGATTATGCAGTCCTTTGCATTGTGGTTTTTGTGTAAGCTTACATGGCACTTGATCACTTAGACAAACCTTACGCAAATAACCTTAATCATAGCCTTAAACAGCTCCAGATCCACTAGAGCTTCAGGGATCAGCTGTTCAGCTAACTGTTGAGGTTTCTATTATTGCATGTTGCCAAGGAGACTACACTTCAGTCTCTGATTAACGGAACGTCAAGTCTGCATTTACGAGGCCTTGACATAAAAGGCCACGGCAAAGACCATTAATAGAAGTTTGACCATAGAGGTCCTTCGGTCAAAAGATAGAACGATATTCAAATCCCTATATATTATATCATTTCAACACGTCGATGGCAGATATAAAACTTATATAAAACCAACCATTAGCGTAGCATCCAATTGGAGTGGCCTCTTTTGGCCTTGATCACCATAATGGGACAAGCTTGCATACATACGTACCTCGGCATCAGAATGACTGCCACATCCTTGATTTCATGTCGATCGACCTCCATAAACCAGAGGCAAAGGCCTCGCATTTCCTCTCCTCTCATTCTCCTTTCAACAATTGATGAACTAACTCTCACATAATGCAAGTTTCAAAGCTTCTAAGACCCATCTCCACTCAACTGCCGAGCTTCTACATCTCCCGATCGGCCCCGCACTCCCGGGCCTTAAATCGCATCACCGGACCGCCCGTAATAAACACGACCCTCTCACACATCAACATCAAAACCTTCTCGTCAGCCAAAATGGAGTTTCCACCCTTCCACAATTCAATCCTCTGCCCTGCACTTGACCTGGTGCCAGAGAACGCACCACCTGATCTGTTCGCCACGGAATTATCCTTCTTTGCTTCCCATCCATGGACGGCTTCTCTGCTCTGCGCGCCTGATGCAATCCCTTTTCTTCCTTCATGTCGCGTTCCAAAGTCACAAGCGCATGATCAACTTTTTGGGAACACACTCAATAATTCTCGTGGCTTGGGGCATTTCATCAGTTACTTTCGTGCGCCAAGTCTTGAAGTCGCCAAGGATCCTACACATAATGTCACTGAGATCGCGGTGCTTGTATCGGTGGGCGAAGGTGTAAGTGGCTATCCCGGGATGGTCCATGGCGGAATCGTCGCAGCGTTGTTAGATGAGTCAATGGGTACCATCTTTGATTTGAACGGGACTTTGGGTAAAGAGGCTAGGGCGTTCAAGACGCATAGTGTGACGGGTGGTATAGATGTGAAGTATCTCAAGCCTGTGCCAACAGACAGTGTTGTCTGCATCACAGCTGTTGCAGAAGAGATTAATGGCCGAAAGACAAAGGTCAGAGGTGAAATGAAGGATGAGAAGGGCGAAGTGCTGGCGACTTGCTCAAGCCAATGGGTAGCACTCAAACCAAGCTTATGATCAAAGGAGGTTGGCAAACATATATGGTTGTGAGCAGACTCCTGGACTAGAATAAGACTTTATTACTTCCTAGACATAAGAAAAAAAGGTATCGAGGAATGCAAGAGTAACAAAGCAAAAGTGGTATATGAAATCCATACAGGAACCTTTCGCCAATACCGACAAGTCCATCTAATCAAGGTACCCATTATTTCGGCCGTTAGTCATAACCCGATCATTTAGAACTCTCTCCTCTCTCCGACTTCAACCCAGGAACATACGACTTGACCGCATCTTTAACCTTGTGGGGGTCTTCCAAAGCTTCGTAGGCGGCCTCTCGCTTACTTTTGTGTCCCTGCTGCCAAGATTCCTCTCGGTCATCCAACTCACTCTCGGCTGAGCTGATACTGCTCTGGCTTCTGTTCATGACCATGTTGATCATTCTGCCCTCGTTCTTCTTGACGTTGCGCTGGTTCTCCTTCATATCCTGCAGCTCCTTATCCTCCCAGTGCATCGTAATTATACCCAGTCCTGGCAAGTTCTTCTCGAGAAACTCCTTCAGATACGGCAGAGTTGACTTGTCCGGTCGGTATGTTCCGGAATCGTTGTCGATAATCAGTTGATAATATGCAGGATCGTGTGGAGGATGTTCCTTTGGTGGACCTCCAGGGATATCTTCCTGTGGGTGTGTCTTGGTATGAGGGTGTACATCATCTGAAGAAAGAGGCTTCTTAAGCCGTCGAATGAAGAATTCACCTGAACAGGCGATATACGTCTCAACATCTGAATGCATAGTGTGCTTGCTCAACATGTCGATACCGAATTCTTTACCAGTCTCTGTAAATCTGAACATGCCGTCCAAGGTCAGAACATAGGTAAAGGTGCGACCTCCTTCGTCGAAGTGAACAAGCTTCAGGAATTGCTCCGAAGCCTCCGGTGAGCATGCATCGAAATCACCGTATTCTGTCGAAGCGTTGAAATTATAGATACGGCGATGCTGACTGTGCAGTGCCTTATTCAGGATTGTGCCGCGCAAGCCCGCTGAAGAGTAAATCGATGCAATAATAGGTCTAAACTCGACAAAACGATGATACAGCTTGGGAGGCACTGGTCCTTGAAGCTGCATCTCATTTGCCTGAAAACTGATAGCATATTAGCATAGCCCATTTTGATCTTAATAAGCAACATACTCGTATTTTTGTGTCTTGCTCTTCTTGTTCCCATCTTGGTCAACCTGCTGATCTTCATCCACTCGGGCATCGTCCTCGGCATTAGCGTTGACTTTGACACCGGCGATTCGACCGATCAGAGGACTGAAATGTTTGACCCATGTTGTTGGTCCAACAGTGTACATTTGCGCATACGGCGGATCCGATGGTCCCAGAAGCTCCATGCTCAAACGCAATAGAGGTGTCATGTGAATGTTGTGAGTGACAACACTGGTAATAGCTTTGGCAAGATATGCTCGTTTGCTCATCATGCGCTTCTTAGCCTCATAAACACGGCCAGGAGCGGGAATGCCTTTCCAGTCTGGGCCTATACTGGGCACTTTAATTGTGACATTGCCCAATCTATCATCATGATCGGGGAAGTCTTCATCGTACATTCGGCACTTGAGAGTGAAGCCTGTTGGTGGGACGTTGGCGACAACCCATTCATCTTCCCATTCCGGCTCGGTCGTCTTCCTTATGGTTTTCGTGCGGTGGGTGAGATCGGGATCCTCCTTATGCCGCTTCGGCTGGGTACCTTTTAGAGTCGCATGAAGGAAGGGATCTGAAGAGGCTGTAACAAAGTCGCCAGGAGCAAGATTTGAGGCGCCGTGGAAGATGAATCGAATGGTATAGCCTTGCGGTGCATCAGGAAGAGGGGTCGGGTCGAAGCCACCAGGAGGTCCTTTTGTAATCTGATGTACACGGTCCTTAAGGCCGGTTCCAATCTTTGTAGGGCGCTTTATAGCATGATCATGATGATGCTCCTGTCCGTTCTCCTGTGTGTTTGTTCCGTTTGCCTGTTCTTGTGCTACCCCATTACCATTCTGTGTCGCTGTCTCGTCGTGGCTGTGGCCGTTTGTTTGGCCATCACCGTTGGTGCTGCTGATTGGAGCGGTCATTTTCTTACTAGACCCTTGTTTCTGCTGAAGAATGCGAAAGAAAGATCAAGATTGCGATCTAACGAGTTTGCGCCGGATGATATACTGCTCGATACAGTAACCAAAAAGACTGCGTCACTTGAAGGAAATAATGTCCTATCATCCGGGGACCCGAGGGATGGTTTTGTTATGACGATGAAGGAGGAGGGTTGAGTTCAATAACGGTTAAAAGAGGCTGGATCGTAAGGGTCCTGTCTTCGATAGATGGTGAGATAAGCGCCGTCGCAACCGTGGCTTTGGAACTGAACTAGAACTGCAACTATTATGATGGCGGCAGACGGTGGCTTATATTTGAAGAGCGCCGTGCCAACCAGGTCATGATAATGTCCTAATCTCGTTACAGTCCATGGCATGAGAACTTCACAGCCAAGGCTAGACTTGGTCTACCTACCCACAACAACAGCGGTATAACTCAGCACCTCTTGGCGCCATGAAGCGTCGCAAGCTCTCATGGCCAAGTCATTAAAAGCACCATTGAATTTGCTATTTTCTGACGTCACCTCGAGTTGTGTACAGGGAAATGCATGCAGGACTTCCCGGCTATAGCGGCATTTGATGTGCCAAGGGCTGGGCTGTAGCGGCTATGAGTGCCGCCCAGCGTGGAAGCCCCTTGAGATTCACCCACTTGGATGGGGCTTTTGGGGGACCCTGATCACTTTTCTCGGCACAGCCTAGCAATTCTTTACGCGATGGCTTCGGAACGCGGCTCGCTTGTCAAAAACGACTTTTAGTTCAATCATGAGATCGGCATCGTAAATTTCGATTCTGCTTGTTCATGATCGACATTCTAACGTTTCATGTATTCTCTCCAATCATCATCTACTACCACTTTTAGTAACAATATTCGCTTACACGCAAGCCGTCCGTTTGCTTCTCAACATTGTATCACAATCCTCAGCTCGAGTCAAGACACTAACATGTGTAATTGAAGGCTCAAGCTCGGATCTCGGATCCAATGTTGGCCAGGCCTTTGTTCTAGACAACAACATAGCCTCCATCTAATCATTCCACTATCAGTTCTAAGGGCTGTTTAATGTCCATCATTCAGAATCTGCCAAACCCATGTCTAATTAACCTTTATACGAACCAGTCAGCCCAATCTAACTAAGGTAGTTTAAATGTCCGAACGCGTTAGCGATAACTCAGGAACTCTTGTTTTACGAAATAGCGAATGAGAAGTCATTCCGCCTCCTTTATTGGCCTGTTCTTAAGCTTTCTGATGCTTTATGCATGTTGTTACTCTTATTAGCAATCCAAGACCGACACCTACTAATCTCATAGCCACGGGACATACATACTTAGAACACATCTCTACGAGGAGACCAATAGATCGATTTTCTTAGTATTCGGCGTCTCCGTGAACGATATCACTCAACAACAATACATTCAGCCGCACATAGCTTCGCTACTTGCCTATTCAGCTACGGCACAGAACCCACGTGGACTATCATGGTCTCATATCAGCATCCAAATCAAGTCTCAGCCGCTCGTTAAGCTGGCTTGAATGGATTAGGTGGTCATTTTCCTGCCAAAACATGCATAGGCAAGATACTCACTCAAGTCATGCCTTTGCCTCGTATGTGCCGCGGTCTGACTCAAACGCCGGCTATTGTCAAGTAGGAAGCACGCATATTAACTCGAGAGCATTTGTTTCCATATATCATTTGAAACAGTTCGTGCTATTCTTTGTGGCATATTGTTTCTTCGTGGATGAAACGTTGAGCCATTGCTATACACTCCTGATATTCAACATAGCAGTGGCTTCCCTTGACCAAGGCATATTTCACATAAAATGCAGACACAGATAAACGCAAAGCGATCCCAGCACTAATTAGTGGCTGAAACATTAAAAGAGACCATAAACCGAATCAATCACCCTCCCAATCCTCCACACACAACCATTCGAACCACACTCTCTCTTCTCAACATTCGCATTCATAACCCTGCCCCCTTCGACTTCAAGCTTAAATCCCGCGCGCCCCTTGATATGTTTTCCATCCATTCTCCCAAAACCTGCCATGAGGAGGAACCGTGTCGCATCGGCGTTACCAGGGGCCTCAGCAGTTTTCGTAAAGGACTTCAGCGCTTCATTCGAAGGGACGAGATAGACAACCTTGGAATTCTCCTTTTTGCGACGTCCGGAGAACGACATGTCGAGACGATCTCTGGGGAACCATGGGGCAACGGTGTATAGCAGTTCTCTAGCGCGAGAAGTCTCAGGGTCAGCGGCCAATATATCCTTCATTGATTTGGAAGGGGAATGCTTGATGGTTGGTAGAGAGCGATGATTCCTGGCGGAGTCTTCACCGAAATAGGTGAGCAATGGATCAAGAATGTTGTCTATTTTGTACACGACGCCGTTTGAAGCAGGAACACGAAGTGGGTTGCCTCTCTTGTCTTTCAGGAGTCTAGCTTGTGTGCCAGCACGCACATCAGTCTTCGTCAGGCCTGTGTTGGTGGTGATATCCCCCTTCGAGTCGGTATGGATTGAGAACCCCTCGATTGAGACGATGTTCTTATTGTATAGATCATGTGGAGTGAGTTTACCCGGCAGGATATGCGTACGCAGAAGAGCGGCCAAGAGAGGGTAACCAGTTGCTGTGGTCAGCTTCTCCGTGAGGCCAGGGACCTTAGCAATCGCCTCGTTGGTAGGGGCGAGGATAGTAAAGTCGAGACCAACATTGTTGTCATTGAAACGCTCCTCGAAGGCAGGCTCGGGGATTCCATTGCCATTACCGGTTGACTTGAAGAGTTCATAGAATGCAGTTAAGTCCTTGTGCTGTTCCAGAACAGTGAGGACAGCATTGGTGCGATTAACCTTGGCTGATGCTCCAGCCAAGAAGTAGATGGAAGCGCACAGCGCTGCTTTGAAGAAGTTGGTCATTTTTCAAAAAGGAGTGTCGAGTTGTAATTGTTCTGCTGAAGCTGATATCTCGCATCTTGAATCGCGGCGCTTCGTGCCATTTTATAGATATTTCGACACTATCACTGGACTCTGTAGCTTTGACGATGTTACCCAAGTCGAGTATTACTGTGCATAAATGAAAAGAAATTCGGGTCTTCTTGATTTTGGAAATTTTCAATGCAACGCTCTTTTGCGCCGTGGTGTTTCATGCTCTTATACTCAAGTTAAAGTGTTAAACAAAACCACTGTGCCATTGGCCTACACAAAATGTAAGGACCCTACACAGGGGCCTAAGGCAACAGGGCTTATATTTCGTACAACATAAAGTATGTGCTACTCCTTAGTTGATAAAAATTACACCATAACAAGTGAACCGTGCGCTGGAGATCAAACAAACTGTTGAACCCTGATTCGAGCCCGGACGATCATACTTCTCATAGGCCAGCTTTATTCTCAGCCCTTTATGATTATTTTGATATGTTATGCGGCCGTAGTCTTCCGCGGCAGCGTCCAGCGCTTAGACATGCATCAGTATATAACACCAGTATCTAGACAATTTTATGGCATTCAATGAGGATACTGAGTATCGTTTATATAGTGAATCTCTTAGTTTATCATCTAAAGCCGATATCTCAGTGTACGTTTTAGTGATAATGAAGGACAATATCGCACCACGTAACATAGTGTTTCCTCGATAGCGGTTACTTCAAGTTATCACACTTAACGATGACTTAAATAATCTGCTTTGTCAAGTGCGAGTATTATATTGTATATAATCACCATATGAAGCTGAGATAGTACTAGGGGTGAAATCTGATAGAAATGTATAATAAATGAAGGAATATAATATAAATACTCAACATGATTCTACCCATACACCTGTCATTTATCCCTTACCCTAGAACAGTGTGATTTTCGCCATAGCAGGCTGCTGCGCTACCTCAATATCTACGACGAAGGAAGATCCGGGGAAGCTGGTGGCTGAAGCAAGTTAAAGCGAGGTTCAGACCACGCTGGACTGAAGCTTTCCTGACCAATGTTTCTTCTTAAGTGTTACTATTTTAATCTTTTGTCCCTGCGAAATGCTTAACGCGGATGACGTTGATAAAACTTCTAAGTACCGACTTAAAAATATACTCTTTTTTTGCAGCACCTGTCGCCGTAGCGGGTGTACCTCCGAAACAAGGTACATCTCTCATCGATAGGCGCCGTTGTTCAGGGTCCGAGTCCCTTCTTACATCGGCCAAGGACAATAACGACATCTACTTTAATGCGGTATTTTATCCGATTGATGATGAGTGACACTAACTCCCCGACCAACAGGTGTTCCTATTGAACCAAGTGTACTCGTTCTGGGGGATGAAAAGGCTGATGAATGGAAGTATCTTTTGGCTGTCAGTGACCTCCTTGGATTCCGTGAGCTTCTCCCAATCGTCATCCCTAGTGGGGCCTTCAGGCGAGCTGATTGGTACCAATCGTCATTCCAGTTACCATTGCCCCGCCGTCGATCTGACTGCCCCGCCATTTGCTACCCTGAGATCCAATTGAAAGAGCTTATCGAGCTTCTGAAGCCATTGATCATACGGGGAGCTCAACAGAAGAAATCCAATCCCATTGTTCCTGTTCCTGGGCCTGGCACCGCATCAGCAAGCACCGCACTTCACTTGCTTCGTCCCAACGCTTGCTTTAGGTACAGTAGGTACTGTAGGTATAAAGCTCCACGCTCGCCTCCTCTTTTTCAAGATGCGCCCTTTCTCTCCTGCATCCATCTCTCGCGTTACTCGCACATCCACTCGAATCAATCCCTTTTTTACCCAACCTCGCAACTTTTCTTTCACACAAGCCATAATGGGTGTTCAGAAGACCATCATCTCCGAGGGCAGCGGCCCCTCTCCCCAGGTCGGCCAAAAGGTCACCATCCAATACACCGGCTGGATCAAGGACGAGTCCAAGCCTGACAACAAGGGCGACCAGTATGTTCATTTGTGCGCCCACCGCTCTTGAACGTAGTTGACAACTCTCTTCACAGGTTCGACAGCTCCGTCGGCCGTGGTGCCTTCGTCGTGAATATTGGTGTTGGCCAGGTCATCAAGGGTGTGTCTCCCTATACAGTTTCGGATTCGTAACGCACAAGACAACAAAGCTGACTCAAAACAGGCTGGGATGAGGGTGTTACCCAGATGAAGGTCGGCGAGAAGGCCCTTCTCGACATCACTCCGTAAGTGACATCAACATCCTCAGATTAGCTGATACTTGTAATGCTAACAATCACTGACAGTGACTACGGCTATGGTGCCCGGTAAGCTCTCAAACACGGACCATTGGCCATGATGCCTCTGGTGGCCAAGCTATACTATGAGGAAACAGCTAACACAGATAACAGTGGCTTCCCCGGTGCCATCCCTCCCAACGCCACTCTCCTCTTGTAAGTTGATTATAGGCTACCAGATAAATGAACAGCCTACTGACTACTCCTTCAGCGAGGTTGAGCTCCAGAAGATCAACTAAGTCTCCCAATTATCTACCGCTATCCTTCGATCGACTTTGGAAACATGAAGCTTCAACGGGCTTATGATGAGCTGCAATGCTCAAGAAACAGAACGATCGACCTGATGCTCATTATACCCCTACAGACATGTGGCATCGGGGTGCAGTATGGACTAAGGAACCAAACATGGTGACTTCTACATATTTCTTAGGGACGGTCAAATGAAGAATAATTGAGATCCAACGTGAACCTCTGCAATGACCACTGCTGGCATGAGTTGCTGGTGAACCAAAAGATGCATCAATAATTTTCAAGCATCTCAGTGCTCTGTCCCAAGCTAGTCAAGTATGTTTCTTTGTGGCGTAACTGAAGCTCTTGGTATGGCATCATGCGTAAAAATGCCCCGCGTCCATCGACCCCGCCATTAAATCTCATGATGGACCTGCATGGTTTTGAGGGTGCCTGAACAAGAAGGTCGAGATCGCTGCAGTGCCCTGAAAAATCATACTGATGTGCCCGCAAGGGTTCTATACACCCGAAACTAACCGTGTCAAGTCAATGGAATCCAACAGAAGCTTAGAATTAGTAGCAATCAAGTGCTAGACGCATGAGAGGGGCGTCACCTACGTTTAGCTTTTACCCTAGCAACCTTGAACGTCCATGCAGACCTCAGTTGACTGGCTGCGGGGCTGCTGTGCCACGCTGAGCTTGTGTACTTGAGTGAGGTAGTGAAGGCGCTTCAGAATAGGCTGATGTTGGGTGAATGATTCATCGAAACAGTTCAAAATTGTTCATTGCAGTAAATAAAGCATATATTACTACCTCAGTGAATACAAAATGAACTATCTAGGTACCTAATAACAGATGAATATCGATGCCTTTCAATGATTGATACCTCAGGCCAGGTGGCTTATTAAAGCTGAGGCGCCCGCTGACAGTATGGGCAGTGGGGCAAGACAGCTCTGCCTGGGGACTCGGGCCATTACCTCATCACCATAGGACACTTCATGTCGCACTCTCTTCCACTCAACCTTCAAAGTCAGAACCTCTTTTCTTACAAACCACATTTGACCATACTCACAACACGACTTTTACGACTCTACGGTCTGCGACGGAGATTCATATCGCTCGCGGATAACTCATTCTCCTTTCTCCATCTCTCACCGTCCTCTTCTACTCTTTGGCGGGGTTGAGCTTTGCCTGGTGCTGGATCGCCCTCGCGACGACTGACGCAGCGTTTCCAACATTACCACCTCTTCTAAAACGGACAAGCTGGGGAAGCGAAAGCTCTCCAACGGGGAGTCACCTACCCATAAAAGAATAATGGCCGTAAGTCTAGATCCTCTGTACTCCCTATCTCGGCTTGTCGCCTGTCAAACTCTTGCTCGAAGCATCAGAACATGTGAAACGCAAATGGCACTTTCACCATGAACATGCAAACAGGACCCGAAGATTCTAACAGTCCGGCTCAATAGGAACAAAAGCAACCAGAGGTCGACCTTGCGACCCGAATGCAGGTCGATGAGTCTGTTGTTGGACATAACGAGATCGACGAGTCCCTCTACAGCCGACAACTTTATGTGCTGGGCCACGAAGCCATGAAGCGCATGGGTGCTTCGAATGTGCTCATCGTCGGTCTAAAGGGTCTCGGCGTGGAAATTGCCAAGAACATTGCTCTGGCTGGTGTCAAGAGCCTCACCCTCTACGATCCTGCTCCAGTCCAGATTGCGGATCTCTCGTCCCAGTTCTTCCTCACACCCAGTGACGTCGGAAAGCCCAGAGATGAGGTCACTGTGCCTCGTGTCGCCGAGCTCAACGCCTATACCCCCGTGAAGCTCCACCAGTCACCTGGCCTTGATGGTGAACTTTCGCAGTTCGACAAGTACCAAGTTGTTGTTTTGACCAGTGCACCTATCCACCAACAAAAGGCTATCGGCGACTACTGCCACAGCAAGGGCATTTACGTCGTTATTGCCGACACATACGGTCTTTTCGGCTCCGTTTTCTGTGACTTTGGCGAGAAGTTCACTTGCATCGATCCTACTGGCGAGACTCCTCTCAACGGCATCGTGGCAGGTATTGACGAGGAGGGCTTGGTGTCTGCACTTGACGAAACTCGACATGGATTGGAGGATGGCGATTACGTGACATTCTCCGAGGTGGAAGGAATGGAGGCACTGAACGGAGCCGAGCCCCGAAAGATCACGGTTAAGGGCCCATATACCTTTTCAATCGGCGACGTCTCTGGACTCGGTCAATACAAGCGAGGTGGCATGTACCAACAGGTCAAGATGCCCAAGATTATCAACTTCAAGGACTTCACCACTGCGCTCAAGGAACCCGAGTTTCTTATCTCGGATTTTGCCAAGTTCGACCGACCTCAGCAGCTGCACCTCGGTTTCCAGGCGCTCCATGCTTTCCAACTTACTCACAAGCGACTTCCCAACCCCATGGACGATGATGACGCTATTGTTGTTCTTGGTGCCGCCAAGAAGTTTGCCGAGCAGGAGGGTCTTGACATTGAGCTGGATGAGAAGCTTCTGAAGGAGCTGAGCTACCAAGCCCAGGGTGATCTTAACCCCATGGCTGCCTACTTTGGTGGTATTGTGGCACAGGAGGTTCTCAAGGCTGTTTCTGGCAAGTTCCAGCCCATCAACCAGTGGATGTACTTCGATTCTCTCGAATCCCTGCCAACATCTACCAAGCGATCTGCCGAGCTCTGCAAACCTATCGGTAGCCGATATGATGGACAAATTGCTGTATTCGGTACCGAGTTCCAGGACAAGATCGCCAACCTGAAGCAGTTCCTCGTCGGTGCTGGCGCCATTGGTTGTGAGATGCTCAAGAACTGGGCCATGATTGGTCTCGGAACAGGACCCGAGGGCAAGATCTGGGTGACTGACATGGACTCGATCGAGAGGAGTAACCTGAACCGTCAATTTTTGTTCCGCGCCGATGATGTTGGTCAGATGAAGAGTGACCGTGCTGCTCTTGCTGTTCAACGAATGAACCCTGACCTCGAAGGCCACATGGTAACACTCAAGGAACGCGTTAGCCCCGAGACCGAGAATGTTTTCAACGAGGACTTCTGGCGAAACCTTGATGGTGTCACCAACGCTCTCGACAACGTTGAGGCTCGAACATACGTCGACCGCCGATGCGTTTTCTTCCAGAAGCCACTCCTCGAGAGCGGTACTCTTGGAACCAAGGGCAACACGCAGGTCGTGCTGCCTCATCTCACCGAGTCTTATTCATCCTCCCAGGACCCTCCCGAGAAGGAGTTCCCTATGTGCACAATCCGAAGTTTCCCCAACAAGATCGATCACACTATTGCCTGGGCTAAGGAATACATGTTTGAGAAGCTTTTTGTCAAGGCTCCTCAAACCGTCAATCTATACTTGACCCAGCCTCAGTTCATTGAGAATTCTTTGAAGCAGGGTGGCAACCAGAAGGAGACTCTTGAGACGATTAGGAACTATCTCACGACCGAAAGGCCACGAACCTTTGAGGACTGTATTGCCTGGGCTCGTCAGTTGTTCGAGACTGAATTTTCTAACAAGATCCAGCAGCTCTTGTATAACTTTCCCAAGGATTCTGAGACCTCGTCTGGCACTCCTTTCTGGTCCGGACCTAAGCGAGCTCCCGACGCGCTCAAGTTCGACCCCAACAACCCTTCTCACTTCGGGTTCATTGTTGCGGCAGCGAACCTCCATGCTTTCAACTACAACATCAAGTCTCCTGGAACCGACAGGTCCATCTATCTGCGGGAATTGGATAATGTCATCGTTCCCGACTTTACCCCTAGTTCCAATGTGAAGATCCAGGCCGACGATAAGGAGCCTGTGGTAAGTATTTTCACATCTGATTCAAAAACCATTACTAATCCGTGACTAGGAGCCCGAGTCAAGCAACTTCGATGACAATGACGAGATTGAGAAGCTGACCACCAGCCTCCCGTCGCCCAGCTCTTTGTCTGGATTCCAGTTGGTCCCTGTTGACTTCGAGAAGGACGATGACTCGAATCATCACATCGACTTCATCACTGCTTGCAGCAACCTCCGAGCAGAGAACTACAAGATTGAGCCTGCTGATAGACACAAGACCAAGTTCATCGCTGGCAAGATCATTCCTGCCATCGCCACGACCACGGCTTTGGTCACCGGCCTGGTGGTGCTTGAGCTGTACAAGATCATTGACGGCAAGGATGATCTAGAGCAGTACAAGAACGGTTTCATCAACCTGGCTCTGCCTTTCTTTGGCTTCAGCGAGCCCATTGCTAGCCCCAAGGTGGAATACCAAGGCCCTGACGGCAAGGTTACGTTGGATAAGATTTGGGATCGTTTTGAGATTGATGACATCACTTTGAAGGAGCTATTGGATACCTTCAAAGCTAAGGGTTTGACCATCAGCATGCTGAGCTCAGGGGTCAGCCTTCTCTACGCTTCTTTCTTCCCCCCTTCGAAGTTGAAGGAGCGCTATGACCTCAAGCTGAGCCAGTTGGTTGAGACGATCTCAAAGAAGCCTATTCCTTCACACCAAAAGGAGGTCATTTTTGAGATTGTTGCTGAGGATCTTGCTGAGGAGGATGTTGAAGTGCCCTACATCAAGGTCAAGATGGCATAAACACTGTGGATTTGAGGCTTCTGAGCAGTCTTTTGAAATATGTATATGGGATGTTAGAAACGACTGGATTGCAAATGAGCACATGAACGATAAAAGGATTCAGCTTATAAAGATAGATAAATTCGTTGCTGTATGACAAAGCTTATGCAGACCTTTATTCGATTTGCTGTTGACAACTCTGAGGCCCTAATGATCTTCTTTTCGCGTACGCAAACGTAAACATATGGTGAACTGCCGAGACTGCGACCTTGACTCGATGAGGAAGGGAACCTTTCTTTACCAAGCCAGTCGTCATGATGGACATGGGCTTATCAAGACAGTAGAGCATGATAACTAAGCAGCTCGCAGTAAAGCGGGGTCGATCATTACGCCACGATTATGAAATGCTCCCAAGCGTGGTAGCCAAAGCTCTAGGACGGAATAGCTCAGGAATGGAAGCTCTCGGGGAACCTACCAGACGGGGAGAGAGGCTAGAGAGGGCCTGGGGATTGGGAGGACAGGCTTTATCTGGTTGGTAACTAAGCTTCCACAGCTTGTGAGGGGCTGCTGAGCAAGTCATGAGTGAGCAAGGGTTCCATCACGCGTGGTGATGGCCACTTTTCTCGTAGTCTACTCTCTTGAGCTGCAGCTATAAAGGTGTTGGGTGTCGCCGTCATTGAATGCTCCGATTCGTTTTTATAGACATGCCAATGCAAGGAATTCGAATTCGATCATCTCGAGTTTTCAGCAGCAGTTCCCTCCTGAGATCACAGCAGCAACAATCGATCAGATTCATCACATCTATCAAAGCATCATCGTTTAAACCGTCCCTCCTCACTCAGGTTCAGCCCCCACATCAAATCAGAATGGTACACAGACCAGACACTCTCACTGCTCTTCTCAGCTTGCTAACAGAGCTACAGGCAAGCACTGGTAAGGTCACTGACTGGGTCAAGCCCGGTGACACATCTGGCGAGTTCAAGCGTCAAGTCAGCTCATTCCGAGAATGGATCTCTCGCGACCCCAATGCCAAGTACCCTGCTGAGGCTGGCCGATATCACCTCTATGTGAGCTACGCATGCCCTTGGGCGTGCCGCACACTCATCGCCCGCAAACTTAAGGGTCTTGAGGACATCATCTCCTACTCAGTTGTGCATTGGCATCTCGGTGAGGGAGGCTGGCGATTTGTTTCCAAGGATGAGGACGTTCCCGGTGAGAATGTGATTCCTGATCCCATCAAGGGCCATGAGGGGTTCACTCACTTGAAGGATATTTACTTTGAGAGTGAGAAGAACTATGACGGTCGATACACCGTGCCAGTTCTGTTTGACAAGAAGACAAACCGAATTGTGAGCAACGAGAGCAGTGAAATTCTGCGAATGCTTGGTACTGAGGTAAGTAAAGTAATTCAATGTGTGCTTTGATATATGGTTGCTGACCTTGATTAGTTTGATGACATGCTGGATGAGAAGTACAGGGCCATTCAGCTGTACCCCGAAGATCTCCAGAAGCAAATTGAGGAGGTCCATGAGTGGCAATACGGCGGCATCAACAATGGCGTTTACAAGTCTGGATTCGCAACCACGAGTGAAGCCTACGAGCGCAATGTCGTGGCCCTCTTTGAAGCTCTGGACCGCGCTGAGAAGCATCTCTCTGAGCAACAAGGCCCCTACTGGTTCGGCGACAAGATTAGCGAAGTCGACATTCGACTATTCGTCACGATTATTCGCTTCGATCCCGTCTACGTGCAGCACTTCAAGTGCAACATCCGCGACATTCGCTCAGGATACCCAGCTCTGCACAAGTGGATGCGAAACCTTTACTGGAACGATCCCGCGTTCAAGGATACTACGCAGTTTGACCATATCAAGTGGCACTACACCCGGAGCCACACTCAGATCAACCCTTTCTCTATCACGCCTGTTGGACCTCTGCCGCATATTCTGCCGCTTGAGGAGGAGGTGACTGCTGCGCAGAAGAAATAGGAATGGATACTGTGAATATGGGATAGTTACTAGTTAAAATAGGAAATATTGAGTATTGTATGTGCATGGTTTATATTATGCAATCATGAGCCGAGTTTTATTGTTGATGGGATGAAACTGAGGTGAAGCCCAATGGCTGATTTGTTTCAAGGCGCACAGTACAGGTACCCGAGATTTTAGTGGAGGCAGTGGAACGACACGGCTGAAATCCATCGGGTGGAGGCTCATTCTCAGTGCGTGCAGCGGTATCAGACAGTGCACTCCAGTTGCGTCTATCCACTGTTTCTCCTCATCCTCATCCACAAATCAATCAATCAATCATTCAACATCTCAGTTTTCTTTTCAGTCAATGCTCACAAGCTCAATGCTCACGAGGCAATTATTTCAATCAAAGAAAGATACATTGAATATTCTAGCATATTATACCTGCTTTGTTCATATACCTCCCCTAGAAACAGGGTCTGACTTGTTCTATCTATCCATTGCCAACTGTCACTCACGCTAACAGCGCTAACAAGTGTCGCCTGCTGGACACTCAAGCCCTCGCGCTCGCTGTTCTCTCTCGTGTCCTCCACTCTCTCACCTCTCTCTCATCCTTCTCGCCCGCTTTCGGTCTCTCCCTCTCACAACCACGTCAAAAGCCACCGAAAACAACCCTCGATATCCGTACATCCCAAGACCCGACCCAATCCACCTCAACCATCTCCTGCGTCTTGCGCACAGTTATACACTGTCACGCTTTCCGCTAAACCGCCCGCCTTCGACATCATTCCACTGAACCCTTGGACTTCTTTCAATACTTGTACCGAGTCAATCGATATTTACCCGCTCGGCGAACCAATAATTACAATACATTCTCTCCCTCGCTGGGCCCCCGCTTGTTCGTGATTGGGGCTTTTCGATTCGATAAAGCCCAGCTCTTGCTTGGCTCCACCTCTGGTTCGCCTTGTCCACCACCACCAGCAAAGCAAAGCACAGTCCAGCACAACCACAAAGTGCACCACTACCTTACCTTAGGACGTCACCCTTCTCCGCCAACCACCAACTCGCTCGACCTGATCTTCTTTTCACGCTCTTGTTCACCAAAGTCCCCTACCTCGACCGTTGACACCGCTGCCTGAATTCACTTCGCGACACTCACCCCGCGGATTCTCCTCACCTGACTCACCGACCGAACGAATTGATCGTCCTACTCCATACTCTCCGCACAATCATCATTCCGCTATCGCAGCTTGTCGCCACGTCGTCATCCCTGCTTGTTACACCAACAACTAATAAATTTCCAAAAACCACACTCTGGCCGAACTCGAAGCTGCCGTCATACAAGATAATACAGTTCTCCAGAGGCTACCTCGATTGCGCTCGCACGTCCGTCCACCTCGGGACACTGCATACTTCTTTATACTATACCGCCGATAACTCGAATGCGCTCATAGCGCCAACTTTTTCTTCATCATGGTAATCCGCTATGAAGCCAACTTCTTGATCTACTTACGGGAATCGCCGTTATGTACCAAACCACCAAGTCTACCTCCAGCCGAAGACTGGATGGGGTGAGTAGCAATGATTTTCTCAAGTCATATTTAAGTCTCTGACCTAGATTAGACCCCCACCTGAACCAAATCGCACACAGACAAAGGTTCCTGGTGACCGACCTCAATCCAACGACATCCCTCTGCTTGACCAGAGTAATCGCCGTCCTGGTGTTGAGAGACACATTTCAAGGAATAGTGCCAGTTTGTCTCTCCTGTTCGCTCCTAGGCTCTCCGTGTACTGACCGGCGCGCACCTATCCAGACCCTGAAGACCTCGTCTTTGCACCACCCCGAACGGCGTTTGCTTCAGCGCGAGGCAAGCCATCGCTCGAAACGGACAAAACTACCAAGGAGTCTGACGCTTCAGGGCGTTTCGGCAACTTTAGAAGTCGCAATGGAGATCTTGACGTTGACCGATTCCGCGATGGACGCAATAGCAATGGGTACCGCCGCCGTGAAGGCGAGAGCGAATCAGATGGTTGGAGTACTGTGAAGCCACGCAAGAGTTTTGGCCACGAGGGTGCTGAGCGTTTCCATGGACGCATGGGAGGCAACTTCCGAGATGACAAGCGACAGCCCAAAGAACGTGACGACGCTGCTCGGGATCGCCCTGCACGAACCTTTGACACTTTCGCCAGAGACGTAGACGATGAGGGCAGACCTCGAAACGGAACGAACAGGAACAAAACTGAGCCGTGGTACAAGAACGAGTCCAACGCAGTCACCACTCCGGCTGTTGAAGCTACTACCACCCCCGACAAACGTGAACGAATTGACCGCGCGAAGAGCTGGAGAGACCGCGATGCGACCGCTGATACTCCTGATGATCGCCACAATAACAACAGTCACAACAACAACAACAACAATCGCACCAATGATCGACGATGGGGACGAGACCGTGATCAAAGAGTCGAGCGTGAGCCTGAATGGCTAGACGAACCTCTTGAGGAGCATCCCGAGGCTCATACGCAGCAAGATTTCCAGAAGTGGATGGAGGACATGAAGAAGGCCAAGGCTGGAATCCCTGCTGCTCCTGGTAAATCCGCGAATGTTGAGGCAGCTGAAGCCATGATCGAGGCTGAAAAGCCCCCCGTGCAATCTGCCCCAGCGATTCCAGCTGGACCTGATAAGTTCTTCATGGCGTTTGGATCGAATGCTGGTCTGGACACCCCTCTCGCTGAGGAGACCAAGGAACCTGTCAACAAGCCAAAAGCATCCGGCAAATCTTCTAGGTTTACGTCTTTCTTTTCGCAACCCCAGGAGGAGCCTCGAGGCAAAACGGAACCTCCAACTCCTATGGCAGGACCTCCTGTCAACAGCGGTATGCCTTTGCCTCTCCCCTTTGCCGGCGGCCCAGCTCCTCCAGCAGGCGGCGAAGATGAGCGACAAGCTTTCCAGCAACTACTGGCAAAGCTACAGAAACAGACGATGAGCGCCACACCACCAGGACTGCCCGCATTTGCTGCCCCTCAAGGTACGCCGCCAAATGCTGCCAGGCCCAACACCATTACCTCTCCCGAATCTCCTTTCCAGCAGTATGGGCCTGATCGACGAATGGACGGTCCCATTGGCCGAGTCCCTCCTCAGCATGTTCAAGAGATTCTTGCACCCCGACCCCAGCCACAAGCTGCTCGCCCCGAGCAACTTCTCCAAGATCTCGTTGGCCAGCGCCAGCGAGCTCCCAGTCAAGGTTCTGGACGTCCTGATGCCGCTCGTAACAACAGTAATACTGAGTTCTTGATGAATCTCATGAGAGCACCTCCTGACGCCCAGCGCAATGAATTGTTGATGCGCATGGGTCCCCAGCAGCAGAAGCCACCGCAGATGCCCCAGGAGCCCGATTTTCCCAGAGACGACCGTGGTCCTCAGCGTCAAATGCGTCAACCACCGCCTGGTTTCCCCATGGAAGACCGATTCCACAACCCTCTTGATGCTGATGTTCGACCCAACCAGCCTACACAGATCTTGCAACGTCCACCCCCACCTCCTGGTCTGGACCATCAAATGCCTCCCAGCTGGATGCCTGGTGGCCAAATGCCTCCTCCTCAGCAGCGAGGTCCTATGATCCCTCCCCCAGGACTTCCTGCTGGTCTCGGTGGCCCTGGCGGCCCTGGACCAAACCGTAGCATGCCCATGCCTCACATGTTTCCTCCCAACTTCCCTCCTGGCGTGATGCCTCCTCTCGAGGCCTTGGGTGGCCCTCCTCCTCGAAACATGCCTCCACCTGCCTTCTACGGCGGCCTCCCCCCCGGATTCATCCCTCCTGGACTCGGCGGCTTCAACGGTCCCCCTGGACCTGAATTTCCTGGCGGTCCCTTCGAAGGCCGTGGTATGCCTCCTCCTGGCAACGGCCGTGGCGCTGCTTTCGGGAGACCTTAATCACATCTCACACGAATACCGTGCTTCAACACATCGAATCAAACACCCTTCAACCACAAAGTCTGTACCACCTTTGTACGGAAAACCAATCAGCCTGTCTGCAGAAACTTTTGAAAGTCAAAGCCTTACAATTAACAAAGGGGCTTCTTCCACTACTGTACGAATATCTACCGAAATCAACTCACCGCATCTTTTGGACGCATGCTTGGAATCAGGGTACGCCCTGTAGCTAGTAACTTGTTTTTTACGTGTCATTTTTGGGAAGCACGGCGATGGGGGGGAATCAAGGGATATAGGCATGATGGTTTAACTCGGTGAAAGTTAGGTAGTGAATTCAAATGCATTGGTTGATGGGCGATTTACGGTAGCTTCCTCTTTTTGTTTGTCTGGGTATTTACCGACGATGATCATGACGATCTCTATTAATGTGATGATGAGGAGTAAATAGCAGTTACTTCAAAGGTCATATTGAAACGAGAACCAAGAATTCACGACGTTTATACACTACAGCTGATGTATACAGATGAACGTCTCCCGACCCTTTGAGTTACCAAGTTGAGTAATACTTCTAAGATAGATACTTACCAATACACAAAAGACGGTAGAACAACGCCACGCTACGTCGACGAATTACGAAACCAGAAAATCCACCATGTGCTTTACTGAGAAGCCACATTAGGCCTAAGAACCATCCAACCGACCTCTACTGGAAGCACTCCTTTCTGGCTTATGTGACGCATTTGTATTGTAATCTTCAGACGAAGTCGACGTTTCTGTGGTCTGCGATCTTCGAATGGTCCTGTGTTTCGGCGGAGAAGCTGAAGAGAGACCCCCGTTCCAAGAACCCTACTTCTTGATCCCTAGGAAGTTACGCTTCTTCTTTTCCTTGTGAAGCTTGCCTGGCTCCTCGTGGTGTTGTTGAACACTGTGGTGCGATGTCGGTCGTGGTGGTGCTGCGTTATTACCGTGGCTATTATTAATCGACATGTTTGACATGGCAGCTGTTGGGGGCGCCATGCCAGGGCCAGGGCCAGGTCTTGAAGGAAGGCCGCCGGGTCGGTTCGTGGGACCAGGCGGCAGTCCTTGCTGTGAGGGCTGTTGTGATGGTGCTGGGCGAGGAGGAGCTGGTCGCTCAAAGAGATGCCGTGGAGCGTGTCGCTTCGGTCGCTCCAGGGGCAAGTCAAGTTGACGCTTATCGCGACTGAGATCGCCCACTTGGCGAATAAATAACTGAGGAGTAATCATGTGAGAAGTGACGAGAATGATATCTCGACTGCGCGCTTCACCAACTTCGTAGCACGATCGGCTCTCGCTGTATGTAGCACCTCCAGCCATGAAGACAATTAATCGCTGTCGATTCTCTGGTGGACGGCGTCCAGCTGCTGCCCAATTTGGTCGACCAGCACGAAGAGAACCTCCCTGTGCCAAGTGAAGCTCCTCATTGGGGTCCAGTGGTGGCTTCACATAAGGGAAGTGAGTCTGATCTAACATGCCCCTTGCCAGATGGTCCACCATGTGTTTCATTGCAGGCTCGAATCGTGTTAATCCATATTCCTCGTTCAATTGTGTCGATTTTGGATCGATCGGGAATAGAGGCGGGGGGATCTGGCGCACATCCTTGAGTGCATGTGTCATATGTCCACCAAGCTGCTCAAAATTCAATACAACCTCGCGGTCTGACTGAGGGAGGGAGGCGTGGGCCAAGAGTCGTTTGATGTCTTCGTCAACTACACCATCCCGATAGAGAATGAATAATATGATGAGGCGCAGCCTGTCTGAAGGTGATACGGCCTCGTCGTCCAACAGAGGTACGATCATTTCGAGAATGTTCTTCGGTCTCTTAAAGTCCTCGTCCAGTCCAGATGCGAGCGTTTGCTCTATAGAGGCGATGTCCATCAACTTGTGCTTCTGGAAAATGTTCATACACTCTTGCGCCATGGTCAGATGCAGGGAATATGCCTCCTTCATCTCTTGAAACTGCGGCAAGCCTGCCAACATATCTCTAATCGTATTAAGGTTGGTCGTGTCGGCATTCTCATTGGTGAAGTGGGGGTTTTGTTGGAGGAACTTTTGGAAATCGCCCATAAGTTTGTCAATCGTGTCCTTCATGTGTCTGTGTCGATTGTCCACCCATATCTTGTCCTTGTCTGTGAGCTCCATATCTTTCTCTTCAGCTTCTGGTGTTCCCTCGTTGATTGTCGTACGATAAGTGACCTTGTCGCCGTCCTTGATCGGCAGGAGGTCGTGTGCCATGGCTTGGTAGGAGAACTCATGGACCAAAGGTGACATCAAATCCATCGATCGGTCTGTGATGACGAGTGTCGCTTGTGGCCGCGGTGAGGGTGGGGGAAAGCTAGTGTCCCATTGCGCATACGCATCGAGCTCTTCCTGGACAAATCGAGCCAGGTGAGTGCAGAGGACGGCTGCCTCGTGGCGTGCGCTTTGCGGCTTGTAGTAACGAACTTTGGGGTATTCTCCGAGTGTAATACAAAGACCGGCGATCTAACTTCTCATCAACAAACGTCATCCGGCTAAAGCGTGCTGCCGCCTTACCTTTTGCGCTAGACCCTTCATGTGTGTTGGAACGATGGCGTTACAGGCTGGGTGGAAGAGCATGGGAAAGCTCCAGGGGTCGCGAAGGGTAACGAGATGCGATTCTCGAGGCAAGAAATCGACGAACATGGTCTGGAAACCGGCACGGAGCTGTCGGGCTCCAGGAAAGTCGTCGATCTTGCGTCGCAATGAGGGGTCGAGGAGGCCGGTCCAGACGAGGTAATAGCTGCGATAACGTCGCATCTCGAAATCGGCGAGAAGGCATTCGACAGCGAAGGATTCAGGCGACAGGATATAGATTGCGTCCATCTCGGGGTTCGGTTCGCGACGGTTCTCGATTCGCTCGATAGCTGGAGGAAATGCTGGTTAGTACTAGACACACAAGTCGGCAGTCAGATAGACCAACTGGCGATATTGTTATTGAGAATGTCATCCTCCTTGACGACATTGTCAATGATCTTTTTGGAGTTCTCGTCGACGATCAGGCATTTCCACTATTGCGTCAAAGACGTCAGTCAACTGTCGAGCTCAAAGCTTGGCTGGTAGCTTACATCGCCTCGAGTGATCTTCTTGATCTGCCCCAAGATAGCTGAAGCCGGCGCATCAGCAACGAATTGTCTATAGTATCTGAATTGTATATATCATACCATCATGCTGCTCTTGAATGACGGACAACCCCATGGTGTATAGTAAAGGCGGGCTGCCCTGTCACGTCGTTGGGTATGGAGATATTGAGGAAGGCTGAGATAGTGTTTGGCAACGAGAGAAGCGGCGGTAGGATCCAGCCCAGAACCTTGAAATTGAAGCGATGCAGGGAAGCGCAGGGGTATCAAAGTTAAGTTAAAAGAAAAATGGTGCAATGTAAAGTGGCTAAAGTTGAGAGGTTTTGCTCAAGTATCGAGGATTCTAAGTTTGGTCTGGTTTGGTTTGGGGATTGGGCCCAAAGTCAGGAGTTGATGTGCTAACTACCTATGGCTTTCCATTTGGCGGGGTTTCATCATCCCAATAGAAGGCATGAAGAAGGTGGGTCCAGGTCTTGCAGTCGCTAGCGCCCGGTGGTTGGTTAGTGATGGTTGCTATAAAGGTCCCTGGAGGAAGCCTACAGGACAGTGGAGAGCATCAGCAGCAATGACATAGGTAAGGTACTTAGGGGGCGGTGTATCAGCCTCAGCCTCAACTTCGATGAGGTCATCATCACAGATGCTTGAATTCAGAGTATATTTCGACTTCACATCTTGACTTTTTAGGTAGAACACAATTTGTGGATATTCTGTTGAAGATCTCGATAGAGATATATCTGTATGTTTATCACTGTTTCGTTCATGCAACATGAAACACTTGGTTCAATCTGAAACTCTTGATTTACCTCGGTGCTTAAGCCCAGTTGACTGGCACTCGGGGGGCAGGAAAACAACGAACCTTCATATAGGGTGTCAAAATAAACTTAGCAAAAGTTATCTTAAGCTTAGGCTATATTACCTAAGTCTTTTTGTCATTTAGGATCAAGGTCCTCTGTTTTCTTTCCTCCCCTAGACTGGAAATAGCTCTCGAGATCGGAGCTGATCGCATTGGCATCGCGATGCTCTGAGGCCAAATGCCCAGCTGTGATGGCTTCAGGTGGACTACAGCAGAGTCGTCAAGTGTTGTCTTTCCGGGTGAGTGTTCTGATCCGGCGGTGAGTCCTTGAGCAGGTCCTAGAATAGGCATCTCTTTAACCGCGTGATGACCTGTGATATCGTAGACCGGATACAATGTATCCGGTGCGTCGAGTCGTCTTTGTTTGTCTTTTCTCATTGCCTTGTATCCTCAACCATCGTCGCCTTTTCCTTTCAGATAGCTTTCCACATCAACTCTCCCATAAATCTCACCCTGTAGTCTCTCATGCTGTTGTCGTTCCTTAGCCGCCAGCTGCTTCGCTTCCTTTCTGTTTAATGGCCTGGCCTTCTCTTCCTTTTTCTTTTCTTGGATCTCTTTCGGTATCGTCGCTCCGATGCCGAGGGTATCTTCTTTTGCCACCACTTTGATGGGATATCGCATTCCCTCGCCCTCTCTTCCTAGACCTCGTCGGGCATCAGGGTCCCAACCTTGAGATTTCAGGGCTTTGAGACCCATGCGCGAGCGATCAAGTGCTGATGGGGGGTGTGAATGTGTGAGTGAGACTTGGTGAGCGAAGGATGCTTCGTGAGGCTGTGAAGTGGATGAGATGGGGAGTTTGCAGTCTGGACATATTTCCTCTGGCTCTTCTTCTGAGGCTTTGGGATCTTTGTCTTCGGAAGGCTTTAGAACGATGCTAGCATACAAATCGCCGATGGAAGTGTCTGTTGATTTGACTGGTGTTATTGTGGTTGTGGTTCCAGCATCGGGATCTTGGGCGGGAACAAACTCGACCCTTTGTCGCTTCAGTCCCGCACCGAAAGCCCGCTTGTAATGTAAAGGGATGTCTTCTTCATCATGGCTCTCGTCAGAGGCGTCTTCTCTATAGCGCTGCATGATGCCAGGGCTGTGGAGGGTCAGTTGTAGTTGTAAGTGATGCTTGAAGAAGGGAAGTTCTTCTAGAATGAAAGGTTGCCTAACCTAAATCTTTTTGGGTCCTGAGGCTCTTTGAACTTGTTAGGTATTTCCAACACCACAACTGTAACTTAATTACGGCCTCTTCTTTATTGTTGGATATTCTAGTTGAAGTCTGTAGACATTTTCAGGCTCGGCAAAATAATTTCACAAGGTATGTGGCTGATCGCACAACACCAACCCAATAATAAGAATGCTATCAACGACCCAATAGAGCCCAATTCAGAGTCGGCCGACTTACTCGGGAAACACTCAACATAATCAGTAGATTTTTCGTCACTCAACGTTCCATGCATTCTTGGTAAGGCAAGCCACACATATTCATAAGCGATACATCATGCTGAAAACCGAAAACCAAGAAATCCCATTCGGTGAAGCCGATGCAGAACATGATGTGATTACGACAATTACCTTGAATAGCTTTTGGTGAAACATGGGTTTTAAGAGGACTCGCTATTCGGGTTTATCACAAGTCCTGACATTGGATGTCACTGGTCTACGAATTTGTGATGATAGTGACATGGCGGAGTTGGTCCGGAGGACGGGAAAAATGCTCAACGCTGCGTTTGTGAGAACTTGCATATTTTACTATAGGTAGATATTTATTGGTGTAAACGACTTCTCTTGGGTGAAGTATAAGTACGTTGCCTTCCCTCCTCCATCGGAAAACATCTTCCACTCAAGTCCATTGCTCTTAGTTAACTCTTGCACTACCACTCTCACTGAATACCAATAACCTTACATATAATATCCTGGCCTTATCAAATATCAACATGGGTTCAGTCGAAGCAAACGGTCACCAAAAGATCCTCATCAACGCCGGAGCCAAAAATGCTTGTCTCTTTGATACACTCACAATTCATATCCTTCACTAACACAATCACAGGTCCCCTTCTACACTCCCATTCAAGACCCTCCTGCAGGAACCCCCTGGGATGTCCAACCAGAAGGCAGCCTATTCTCCCCCCTCAAATTGCGAGGTCTAACGCTCCACAATCGTATCATCGTGTCACCAATGTGCCAGTATGTAACCCCCCCATATGCTACTACTAAATACTTACCTAACAAACATTCTAGATACTCTGCTAAGGATGGCTACATGACCCCATGGCACAAGCAGCACCTCGGAAGTTTCGCCGCACGTGGCCCTGGGCTCATCATCACAGAAGTAAATGCGGTGTCACCAGAAGGACGAATCAGCCCTCAAGATGCCGGTATCTGGCAAGATGGACAACTCGAACCTCTGAAGGAGATTGTGGACTTTGTCCACAGCCAGGGTGCAAGGATTGCGATTCAGATGGGCCATGCGGGAAGAAAAGCGAGTACTGTTGTGCCCTGGCTGGACCGCAAGAACACAGCTGTCAAAGAGGTAGGACACTCACCATTACATGGAAGCGATCAGTGGCTTATTACTCACAGGCTGGTGGCTGGCCGGACGAAGTGGTTGCACCAAGTGCAATTCCCTACAGCCCAGACTCTCTCACTCCCAGGGAGATGACAAGCGATGACATTGCCAAATTCAAGCAAGATTGGGTGGCTGCTGTGAAAAGAGCACTCATGGCCGGCTTTGATGTAAGACCTCCAGATAGCACATCTGACTTGATAGACACTGACTGCGTTAGGCCATCGAAATCCACGCTGCACATGGTTATCTCCTAAACGCATTCCTCTCCCCAGCCTCAAACCAACGAACAGACCAGTACGGAGGATCTTTCGAGAACCGTATTCGTCTCCTTCTAGAGACTGTTCAATCCACTCGCGATGTCGTCCCCGAGGACTTTCCCCTTCTTGTCCGCGTGCCAGGAACAGATTACCTCGAGTTCGATTCGTCCTTACCACAGTGGCATATCGAAGAAGCCGCAAAGCTCGGTCAAATCCTCGCCGCAAACGGCATCGATCTGATCGACATTTCAGGCGGTGGTTTGGATAGTCGTCAGAAAATCACTTCTGGCCCCGGATATCAAGTCCCGTATGCTGCCGCCGTAAAGAAAGCTGTCAAGGACACCGGAGTTGCTGTGACTTCGGTTGGAATGATTACTTCTGGAAAGCAGGCCCAGGGCTATCTGAGTGATGACTCTGTAGATGCTGTCTTGGTGGGACGGGGGTTCCTCAAGGACCCTAATCTTGTCTGGCACTGGGCGGATGAACTGGATATTGACATCCACGTCGCTTCTCAATGTAAGTTTCCAGTATCTGCTATTTCAAAGACTATGCTGACGATGATATAGATGGCTGGGGTTTTGGAATGACCCGTAATCACCGACACAGAAAGCATTAAACATACAGAACACTATGCAGCTCCTCCTTTTCCTCTTGTTCACACAGACAACTTCAGCATAGACAATAAATAGAAATCAGTATGAATCAATACAATCACTCAAAAAAATGTCTTGTTTATGCTCAACATCCTTCTATGGATTTCATAGACCTAAACAATTCATACAATTCTCATAACATGTTCCAATGCATCATAACTCATGATATTCAGATTGTCTCCAATCTTACGCAGCATTGCTACGCGCCCGACGCGTAGCCCGTATCTTTTGCTGCGCCTTGGCTCTCTGTAACATCTCATCATCCATGCCCTGACGCCACGAACAATCAGAAGCAAATTCACATGTTCTACACTTGAATGCTTCCTCTATATCGACGCCTCTTGCATCGCGTTTCCCTTTCCACCAATCCATGTAGTTAGCAAGATAGGTCTCCAAAGCTTGTCTTGAAACAGGGAAGTCGTGAAGATCAATCACACGACCATCACTGCGATGGACGTATTGAACTCGAAGCATGTGTCCAAGAGAGTGTTCGCCCTTAGGGAAAGTGAGCTCTATCTCATGCTCGACAAGAGGGACGAGTTCGCGTAGAGTTCGATACTGCAACAGGTCTGGTCCTGCTGAAGAAGAGCTCTGGAAACTCGAGGAAGGATGTTCTTGCGTGAACTCCGTTTCTGTTTCTGACGCATCCACAAAGATCTCATCGTGCAGGCTACCGACTTGTGCGATGAAAGTGTCTGAAAAGGTGTCATCTGGATCAAGTCCGTATCGTCGAAAGACTTTGAAGAAATCGAGTTTCCCAGCAACCATATCAGACAAGAAGTGATGATACAAAAGCAACTGAATCTTGGCGGGCCGTATTTGAGCGTTGGAAACAGGAGAAAAAGATCCGCGAGTCTTCACGTCTGCGAGATAAATCTTTGGTCCCGAATCATTCTTTTGATTTGTGTTTTTTGGTGGAAAATAGTCAGTCAATGATGATTGTCGTCCAGTCGTGTCAGACTCTTGACTAGAGAGCTCTGCTTCAAATTCAGGATTGGGGTTCTCGTAGCTCACGCTATCGATGACTCCATTGACGAGGTTCCCATCAATCATGCCCCATACCTCGAGTTCACGAGTGAGTCCTGTGTCTCGCAAGGTTCTGAGTCCTTGAACTAGATTCCACAGTTTGAGTCCAAATGCGTCTTCCTTGGTCATGATGTCAATTTGGACTGTAGTGTGGACTTCGTCTTCAAGCCTTTTGTGAACCTTGGTTCCTTGCTTCATGGCTGCTGTTCTGGTTCTTCGACCTCCAGGTAAGCGGGTGAGAGTATACCAGTACTGCAGCTCGCACCAAGCACCAGACGTAAGATCGGTCACGGTCAGTGGTCTCTTAGGATATGACCTGAACCGCTGCAGAGGTGAGCGGCCATCATCGTACGGATCAGCCTCTATTGTCTCAGTTGCTGGTGTCGGAGTGACGCTTGATTCTGATTCTGATTCAGGAGGTGGCTTTGGTTTCAGATCCTTCAAGGCTTTGCTCACTAATCTCTTTGGTCAGTTAGTGCTGAAGCCTCTTGAGGATATCATGACGTACAATCCGGGTAGAGTACGTCCTCGATTGAGGATAAAGCTGGCGGCGGCGTTGGCAGACCAGAAGACGTGTCGAGTTGATGGAAAGCCTTGCCTCTGTACAGATTATGCGTGGAGCCTGTTTGAAGGCGGTCCACGCCAGAAGTTGATGATGTGCCACCAGCGACATTTTGAGGGTGTAGACTATCGTGTCTCTCAGGAACAGAGTCTATAGCTGCGATCTCTGCGTTATTCGGGACGTTGTTGTTTTCAGCAGACAACTGAAGGAGCAATTCTTCCTCCTCAGCAGAGAAATCGTAACCAAACTCGTTATCGCTATCTAACGTCATCGCAGCCGCTCTCGTCGGAGGCGATGAATCATTGTTTTAGGGAATGGACGCGGCGGGGAAAATGGCACTTGCACCTAAATTTAGCAAGGGTTTTTGATGATGAATGACGAGGAGGAGTTTTGGCCTCTGTCTCTAGGTAGAAGAGGGAAGAAGACGCGAGCGAGTACACGGAGTCACGTGGGGCACTGGAAGTGATACCCAACTGCCTAAGAATGTCTCCTTAGGCAGAATACCTATAGTAAGTCAGGCAATGATATTATGATAATTGATGTTCGCAGATGAATCAGTCGAGTCCAGTCCAAGACGAACCATAACAATATTCCGGGGCTAGTCTGAGTGTGGAGAACAATACTAACTACCTTATAGCCATAACCATGTCTCTATTGCAAACAGACATGCCCGCATTCGGCTCTCACTCTCACTCTCAATCACTCGTCTAACAACCGAAATAGGTAGAATGGGTAGATATTTGGCTGCCTCCTCGAATAACAATAATCAACATAAAAGTCGAACTCTCTCAGCCCTGAACTTTATTCTATAACAATAGTCCTACAGCGAAAGTGCCTTGAAACGACCTAATAAATGACCTAGATTTCTGCACTGCCCTCCCTATTGGCTTGGGCGCTGCCTACAACATCCCTGGCCTGGCCCTGTCCTAGGTAAAACTATTGTTTAGGCTTCCAAGTCCTTGACCTCGTACAAGGCAGCAGCCAGATACAAAGGTTTCACATATTCCCAGATCTAGACCAAAGGCTTCATAGTAATTCGTCACCCTCCCGAAACTCAATCGTCCCGCTCCGTTGCCGAGGTCATGCCTAAAAGGACATCCCCTCAGCGGACATTCATGTCCCTACCAACTGAAATACATCTCGCCATATCCGATTTCCTCATCTACCCGGATGCACTATCTCTAAAACACACCAGCGCCTATTTCTACAGTCTCGTCGACACTGGTATCAACCTCAAAGTGGAATGGCTAGTGGAACGACGGAGCCTCCATCTAGAATGCCCCAACGACCGGCGGTGCGATCTTGGTAGTGATCTGCGTTTCTGCCGCGGTAGTGTACCGTAAGTCGATATCCTTTGATGTGACCGAAACGAATCATCGACTAATTGCTATAGTCTACTCATGCAACGAAGACGAGAACATGTGGAATGTGAATCTCGGCCTGGCCTTGGCTGTCTTGTCTATGGGACAAAGACATGCTCCCATCGCTCATTGCTGAGTAGAACACTACCACGTTGGATGCAAATCAAACTCACTATTGAAATTTGGTGGATTCTGCTCGCCCTTGTACCCATTTTCTCCTGCTGGGTGTGGCTGGCTGAGTTACCGTGGGGACTTGTATTTGGATATTGAAATTTGGTATTTGATTTCTGGGGCTGGCTTGAGAAAATCGTTGAGAACCTGTTTATTTGTTGGTTTAACGGTATAATAATGTAATACTAATATTGTAAAATAGGGAACGGATTATGGGGAGTAATAATGGTTGGAGGCATAAACTGAGCTTATGCCCACTTCTGGGTAAGCCTTTATACTCTGGCAGTATAAATAAGACAGATTATTACTTAACACTGCCACGTCGTGCAACTGCGAGTGGCTCTAGGCCAATATGTGAACAGAATATGATATTGAGTCATTTCACTCTGAGATCACAAATCGGGACTAGAAACACGGCTGGAGGCACTATATGAGTCAATGGGATTGCTCAGCTCAGCTTCGCTGTTGTAACAAAGCCAAGGTGACGAACAATGAGGACTATCTGCCTACGTAGTAAAAGCGAGTGAACACTGAAGAAGAAACTGAGCGAATCTCCCTTCAGCCTTCTCCAAGTCTGTCTTAGAACTCGCAGTAGTTTAAGAAAGCTCATCATGGAGCTTGGATAGAAGGGTACTGATGTTTCCTGGGCGCCCAGGGACGCTATTTCTCGTCGAAATTCAAAGCAGTAGAGGCCGGTAACGACAGGCGTGCAACACTGTGCTGGTCGAAATCAAACATAACATGAAAGAAATATTCAGCTACAGGACTCCTGGCCGAAGATGAATGAGAGTAAACAGAAGCTGCGCTGTTACAAAGTTGAGTCTCAATATCCTGACTAGATCTTCGACCAGCGCAGAAGCACAGCCGCAAGAATAACCGGCAGAACGCTCACCAATTCTCCAAGACCTGCATATTCCGGTGGAATTCTGGCATTGACGAATGCACCAGCAGCTAGTAGAAAGGCAAAAGTGTTGTACACGAAGCTCCATCCGAAATTAAACTTGATGCGGTTGACCGACTTTCGACTCGCGTCTATCATATTGATAATACCGCTTAGATTGGGACGCATGAGAACGACGTCGGCCGCGGACTGGGCTACATCTGTGCCTTCATTCATGTGAACACCGATAGTGGCTTGGGCGAGAGCTACTGCATCGTTTGTACCGTCGCCGCAGAACACGACGACTGGTTTCTTGCGATCAGTGGAAGTGCCGAGGAGAGTTTGGATGTAATCCCTTTTGCCAGAAGGTGAAGTCCTTGAGCGGACACTGTCTCGTGGGATGTTCAACTTGGTTGCTATGTTCTGAACAGCTGAATCATCATCACCAGAAACCACATGGACTGAGATGCCTCGCATGTGCAGGGCTTCAACCGTCACAAAGGCGTCCTTCCGAGGCTCGTCTTGAAGACTGTACATGGCCTGCAGCTCGTCGTTGATTGTGAAACAAAAGACGGTGTAACCTTGAGAAAGCATAGGCTGAACAAGAGGATCATCCGAGAGATTGAGCCATGTAGAGTTTCCAGCTTTCAACCTCTGACCCTTTACAACTGCTTCAACGCCTTTACCGGTCAAGCTCTTCGGCTCACCCACGAATGAAGGTTCGATACCAATACTCCTAAGGTAGCCCGTAACAGCCATGGAGACTGGATGACGACTGTTCTCTATCAGGCCTAAAAGGAGAGGAAGAGTACTTTCATCGACACACTCATTTGCAACGACAGAAAGCTTTCCCTGAGTCAAGGTTCCAGTCTTATCAAAGACAACGTGAGATGTCTTGTGAGCAACTTCAATAGCATCTGCAGATTTAAAAATGATGCCCCTTTCTGCTGCGACTCCGCTCATGATAACAATGACCATTGGTACTGCAAGTCCGATCGCGCAAGGACAGGACACGATGAGAACGGCAATGGCGTATGTGATTGCTTCCGTCGTTGCCTTTGAGCCACCATAGCCACGGACTGTTACGCCAATTGCAACCCAAATAACAAAAGTGATAACAGTCAACACCACAACCACGGGGACGAAATATGAGGCCACTCGGTCCGCAAGATCCTGTAGCTTTGGCTTTGATAGTTTGGCTTCATCGACCATAGCAGCGATTGCGTTGATGGTGTTGTCGCTCGGCAAGCGGTTTAGGCGAACTGTCATGACTCCAGGGCCATTGATAGACCCTGCAATGACAACACTCTTGAAGTGCTTCTCCACGGGCTTGGACTCGCCTGTTAGCATCGATTCATCGACCTCAGACGAACCACTCATGACTGTTCCATCTGTTGGGATCCTAGTATCCGGTAGGACTTTAAAGACATCGCCGTACTGAAGAAGTCGGGCGTCTATCTCCCGCTCCGTGCCGGTCGTCTCGTCGACCAGAATGGCAGTTGAGGATTGGAATGATCGAATGGAGATGGATTCAACTGCCTTCTGTCGAGCAAGTGCTGCGACCCATCGTCCGACCATGATCAAGGTGACGAGCAGAGTGGAAGTCTCGAAGAATTGGCCAGTTGAGAGGGGCTTGCCTGCAATGAGATATCCAAATGACACAACTGAGAAGACGTAGGCTGCACTTGTGCTCAAAACAATCAACAAGTCCATCTCGATGACTCTGGAAAAGACCAAAGCCTTGATAGCTTTCGCGTAGAAAGGCCCAGCAATCACAATCTGAATAATGGTGGCCAAAGCCAGGGAAGCCGAAGAGTATGCGACCTCTCTCTCAGGAAGCGGAGCCCAAGCCATGACCAGAACAGGAATTGTAAGAACAGCAGATAAAAGAGTGGTGTACCCAACAAGGCGAACATGTTTACTGCCCGCTTCAAGCGACGAATCACCACGAGGAGGTGCAAGCTTAACTGGAGGGTCCCAAGATCTTTCAGCAAGGTCTCGCGCTCCGATGATCTTGGGATCAAATGAGACTCGAACAGTATCTTTGTCGACAAGACTCATATCCAGAACTCCTTCGGGCCATTTTTGGCCAATAAACTCAGACGTGCTGCCATTCACGATGAAATTCAAGCTAGACCCTTTCGTCTGAAGTCTTTCACATTTGAACTCAGTGGTTCGCTCAAGATGCTTGATAACCTCATCAACGGAGCCGAAGCGAAGATCAATGTTAAACTCGGCACGTGAGAGAACGAGACTGGTCTTCAGATCATTGACAGCTGGGACTGTAGCGAGAGTTCTGTTGAGCTTGGTCTCACAACCAGTACATGTCATACCAGAGATGCTGAGAACCACATGTTCTTTTCCTTTTGTCTGGTTCTCTATATCTTCGGGATTTTGAACTGTCTCAATCTTCATTCCCTTAGGCAACGTAGGAACGCAACAAGCATCGGCTGGAGAGTCTTGACAGATGATAGATGGAGCCCTCTCGCAGCAAGAATCGGCACAGCTGTTGGAAGATTTGGTGATGATCTTCTCAGTTGGCTCACAGCAGGAACTGGCACATGTGGACTTGGGTAGCCCATTGACGATCGCCGCTCTTTCTTCGTCACAGCAGGACTTTGGGCAGTTGCTCTTTGCAACTTCAGCCATTAGTCCATTCTTGGCTGTGAATGGCTCTTCCGGCTGAGTTGTGCAGCATTTATTGGGACACCCGCCGCTTCCAACGATTTTCTTGGAAAGATCACCATCGCTGCAGCAGTTTTTGGCACAATTCTTTTCGGTGAGTGGGCTCTTGGGTGCAGCCTTCTTGGAACCACACCCACCAGAACAGCCGTCCTTGTCTTTGTCTTTGACAGGTCTTGGTTCAGGAGACTTAGATCTGGCGTTGTCTCCCTTAGATCTGGCGTTGTCTCCCGAACAGCATGAGTTGGCAGACTTCTTAGGGGTCGCTTCTTTGTCGGGCTTAACAGCGGAACAGCACGACTTAGTGCAGCTCTCCTTGATCGACAGCTGTTTGGCGGACCTGACACTCTCATTGGAACCCTTTCGTAAGCGAAGACGGTTCTCCGCAGCCTTTTCTTTCGTAACAGAGCCGGTGCTGCAGCAAGAGTCCGTTGAAGTGCGGATCAGAGAGCGGGAAGACGACTTCTTGGAGCATTGCTTGGCGATGACAGAGCGGCCTTTGGTCTCGCAGCAAGACTCTTGACCCAAAGCAATGAGAGCGCGGCAGATGCATCCGAGCGCCTTCAGAGTTGCACCGTAGCGGTCGAGAGCAGATAGACTGTGCTTGCTGCATGCCTTGCCGTCAGCTACGCCATTGCAGCTGGAGCTAGAGTTGCCGCAACCCGTTGCATCCGCTGCAAAGTGTTAGAAATGTGCCGTTAGTAGTGATTTTGAGTATTCAGAACTTACGCTTGTGAGAAGCACTGAGCTCACACTCTCGTATGGCGATACGATCAATGCAAGAAGCATTGCAGCATGGGCTTGTTTTTCCGCGGCAGCATTCCGGTGCGTCATCCATGTTCGGCTCTTCACAGCTACCAGAAGCACAACAATCATCATCCCGTTCCTTGTTTGCTGACTCTTCCTCTTTAACTTCAGTCCCAGCGTCGCCTCCATCACAGCAAGCATCCTTGCAACTTCCGATATCGCTTGGAGGAGGCGTCTCAGCAGTGACCAACTCCGCAGCTGATGCGGGAGGGCCACAGCAGTCGCATCCCATGATTCAGTCAAATATCGGGTGTTGATTTCTTGTTTGCTGTTGTTCGTTGTTCTGTTATTAGAATGTTGAGGTGTTAGGCCTCTAACCAAATTACATCTCACCTAGCTTATATACGACCTTGTGCAGATTGAGCGCACGTGAATGGCTCCTCAGATGAGCAGCCAGATAAACATGAGACACTACTGATACCCTGTAAATATCTCGGAATACTACTCTATCTACTCCGTACAACTTGATATCTAGATACTTATCCCCGAGAGTCGATACATCTGTTAGTTATTAATGTAAACTCTACGCTCTTCCAACTGGACAAAAACAAAGTATGGATGTAGAGGGCTTTTACATTAAAACAGACAAATATTGGGGGGGGGGAGGGAATTGATAAGCAGATAAAACCACTTAAACTTCATAACTTGTCCCGTTTTTATACCTATGACGAACAAATAAAACCTGAAATGTTGCTATAGCATGTCTAATTCTTTCCACCATCTTTTAACTCCCGCTTGATCCTGGTCACAGTACCCGCACCACCATATGTCATCGCTGTGTAGATCATGGCTACGCTCGCGCCAGCGTTGAGAATGTTGCGTGCCTGCTCGCCATTGGTGATGCCTCCTGTAGCAAAGATGACCTTTTGTGGCGATCCAGTCGTTGCTGCGAAAGAACGCGAGTCTAGCAACTTGCGGTATCGTCGAACAAGATCGAGTGTTCGGCTGTACATAGCAGGGCCCGAGTAGCCACCAGTCTCCATGAGGTTCTTTTGCTCCTGAGCAGTGAGCTTAATACCCTCAGGAACAAGACCATCTCGTCTCTTGGTCGTGTTGCCCACAATGACTCCGTCAACACCACTTCGGTGAACAGCCTCAACGATACCCTCCATTTGAGTATCCTCATCCTCATCAGGTGACACCTTGACCATGACCTTGGGCCTTTGTTTTCGGTCAGTCTTGGCAGCCTCGTCAACTACAGCGCTGAGGAGCCTTGTCAAGGGCTCAGTAGCTTGAAGGTCACGCAGACCAGGTGTGTTAGGGCTGCTAACATTGACGACCAGAACATCAGCGTAGCGAGCTAGTCTTCGCACGCAGTATACGTAGTCATCGGCAATGGCCTTCTCATCCCGTTCATCCGTCTCCTTGTTCTTGGCGATCTGAACAGCCAAAAGACGGCCCTTGCGCAGACTTCCAGGAGGAACATTGGCCTCTCCATTGAGAACATCCTTCTCAGTCACACCAAGAGATCGAGCGAATCGTCGAAGTCTATCCCTAAGTCGAATAGCCATGTCGTCGGCTCCGCGAGAGTTCAGACCATATCGGTTCACCATGCCATCAAGGCTGCGAACACGGAAAACTCGAGGCTTAGGGTTGCCCTCTTGAGGAAGAGGAGTGCAGCCTCCAACCTCAACGACACCAGCTCCAAGCTCAAAGAGTACATCTGGGATCTCAGCATCCTTGTCAAGACCCGCAGAGATTCCAATTGGGTTCGACACTTCGGTTCCAAATACATTGACGGCGAGCTCAGGGGAGTCGAGGGTCGTGTCGCGCTCTCGAGGGTGAAGGTTAAACTCATAAGTCATCTTCAGCGCTACGGTACCGGCATGATGAGCGTCCTCGGCGTCAGGGAAAGCCCAGCGAATGAATGGCGGAACAACCCAACGGTGGAAGAAAGCTCGGGTGTCGGTGGCATAGAGGTATGAGCCGTATAGAGCAGCAGCACCAACAGTGCCGTAGAGAGCAAGCTTGAGAGCAGCTCCGTCACCGGCCGAAGAGGAAGATGATGCGTTGCGGCGCTGGACGAGCTGTGACCTAGGAATGACAGGACGGGCGGAGGAGGCAATTCGGGTGCCGGAGACGGCAGCTCGTGATCTGAAGAGAGCGGCAGACATGGCTGGGAAGTGATGCTGGGCCGGGCCAGCTCCCAATGGTTTCACGGGTCGCGATAGTGTATGTTCGGGTGATGCTTCAAAACGCATCCACAAATTGCCGACTCTGGGTTGTAGAGCACAGTATCAGACAGTGTGATGCACAGTATGCAGCGAGATACAAGGCGCATCAGCGCCTGGCGTGCAGATGCCGTGGTATATATCTATTTCTTTCTCATTTCTGTCTCATGATCTAAGGAGCTTCGCTTTGAAATTGCAAGTAGCAATTCAAAATCTTACACCACGTTAACTTGCTACGCCGATAACGCTCATCGGTAACCTGAATTGAGTTCTCATCTAGATGATCTCGACCCGTTCTATGACACGAGAAACAACCTGAATTAGAATAAAACCACCGAAGATACGCATTGGGTTTTGAAGTTTTCGTTTTTCATGAATAGTTTGCGATTGTATCGAATGATGATCACCCGAGAGTGGTGGATTCAGGACGCAAGATGCTGCCACAACTTGGATACCAATATCTAAAGAATTTAACTCATGCAGATATTTTAAGTAGTCCTCGGCAAAACTACAGATTCGCCGTATCTATTCTTGTCATTGGCAGGCCAAACTTGTTTGTATATATGTACTGATCGTTTCATTACCACTGCCATGAAAGATCCACATTCAAAACTGGCCGTTGGTGTTGCCGATGATAGTTGATCCGAACATAGAGATCGGAGCTGGTCGGACGGAACCGCACAATTCGGAGTGCGAAATTAATCCTTCCCCACTTCTTCGGCCGTCTCTTGCACCGGAGCTCCAAAGTCAACCCGTGTTTTTGGTATGGACCCGGGGTCATGGCCGTCATAGCTTCGGTGTATTCGGGCACCGGCCACTGAAATGCTTTATAATAAACACAGTCTTATCGCAGTGATTACAGATCGCGATGGCTGCTTGCCTTCTCAGAAACTACTATATAGTAGGCCTAATAGATACCTCCATAGGCAATTGATTCATCAGTTTATACCACTATAACCACTCTACCTCAGTAGTCAACAACTTGAACATCATAAAAATGTCACGAGCAATTCTCATATCTGGTGCGACCGGAAAGCAAGGCGGTGCTGTTCTCAACCAACTCGTCAAGCAAAAGGCCAGCGTGGAGATTCTCGCCGTCACCAGAAACCCCAATTCTTCTTCAGCTCAGAAGCTTCTCAAGAAATCTTCCAACATCAAGCTTGTACAGGGAGACTTGTCCGATGCTGCCACAATCTTCAAAAATGCCCGCCAAGTTACAAAACAGCCGATTTGGGGAGTGTTCAGTGTCCAGGTAAGTACACTCGCCTCTTGATGGTTATAGTTGAGATGTTAACGTGATCCTGTAACTAGTCCCCTATGGGTCAAGGAGATGGTGCTGAAGTAGCCCAGGGCAAGGGTCTTGTCGATGCTGCATTGGATGCTGGGGCCAAGTTCTTTGTCTATACTTCAGTTGACCGACACGGCGAAGACTCTCTGAACAACCCAACTCAAGTTCCTCACTTTATTACAAAGCACGAGATTGAGAAGCACTTGATCTCCCGTACCACTGGTACTGGTATGCAATGGTTTATCATTCGACCTGTGGCTTTCATGGAGAACTTGACGGACAATTTCCTGGGAAAGTCATTTGTCACGGCATGGAAGCTGGTTGTCAAGAATAAACCTCTTCAACTCGTCACAGTGACCGATGTGGGCGTCGCTGGCGCACAAGCTTTCCTTCAGCCTGAGAAATATGCCGGCCGTGCTGTGTCACTTGCAGGTGACGAACTGACGCTCGAGGAATTCGAAAAAATCTTCAAGGAGAAGACTGCCCGCGATCTCCCATACACCTATAGTCTTGTTGTCTACCCAATCATGGCGATGGTCAAGGAGTTGGGTTATATGTTCAAGTGGTTCAAGGACCAGGGTTTCTGTGCGGACTTGAAGGCGCTGAGAAAGGAGTATCCCCAGTTGACGACATTCGGAACTTGGCTTGAGACAGAAAGCGACTTTGCTCGCAAATAGTCGAAGCAGTCATCAGGGAGCTCCGTTCGAACCTTGTTTCTTCGTATGATGAAGCTGAAGATACACTTCGTGATAGTCATTAGGGTTGTAATAATAGTAGTGTTTGTCTTGGGAGTCTTATGGAATTAATTGAGAATGTGACATCCAGGATGTTTGCTTACTAGCACCCTCAAGGGAATGAACCCTGAGGATAAGAATACGGGCGTTGCGTAGCGAGTAATGGGATATCTAGTGACGTCTCTTGCAAATTGACCTAGCATGAATTGTAAGTATTTGTGTAGCAGAAAAGGAGTGTTTATATCAACTTTGTTCATAGTAGGGGATGAGATCCCACATTGCTTCATTTCTTTGACAATTTCGTTCGCCAAAGCATTGGCAACGAGATTTGTATTACCAAAAGCAGCCAAGATCTTGAGTATAAAATCTAGATTCTGAACATGCTCTCCATTAGGCTCCGTCGGAGATGTACTCGCCATAAATACCAGAGCAGCCATATATGCAGCAAAGCAAATAAGGGGGTTAGTAAACGTCGCACCAAGATCGGGTATCATTCTAAAAATGTTGAATATCTCTTCGGCTGCTGGAAGTAGGCGGTCTTGAGATAGCCGGATCAGGTAACTCGGTAGCCCCTGTAAATTCGACTTCATCCTCCACAAAGCTGCTCTGTGAAGGCATATGGTGGCCGTCTGTAGCATGACGTTGACAAAAATGGCGTTATGAGTCCTATAGTTGGCAGGAAGACAAAGGGCCTTTGGCAGCATCAACAACATGAACTTGAGATCATTATCAATGCCTTTGTGTCTCTGCCAGTACAAGTGGCCGCTGAAGTCCTGATCCTGGCTGTTATTCGTTCCAGTATGTTCTATGGTACGGTGGAAGATATGCGCTGCGAGCACTGCTCCTGCAAAGGTGGAGTGTTGTTCGGATTCGAGCAGCTGGTCTCCGAGGAAGCGCGTGTTTTCCTCTTGGCCATTCTCATAAGCCTTTTCTGAGGCTGGAACTCTAGTTTTGATCTGAAACGAAGTTCAGTGGTACGCCAGGAAGGCTTTGGGGGGAAACTCACGTTGTGATCATGTATGAGTGCTGGCCATCCAGTCGTGGCACAGGTAAAGCGATCATAGCAAAATATTGTCCACCATGCGCGGCGTCGTTCTTCGACTCCTATCCAGTCAACATGCTGGCCCCTATCCGGTCCTTTGACGTCAATTTGATGGAGGCCTAGCATCTGTGCAGCTCTAATAGCAGAACAAAGTGTCATAGATGCCTTTGAAAACATAGAGTGCTCAGCCTCGAAACAGGATATCAGAGCCCGAGCTTGTACATATCCTAGAGTCATTGCTCTTTCACTAGTGTCCTGTGTCCTTTGCTTAGCAGGTGTCTTCAGCTGTCACAACCGACACATACACCCAGGTGGTCGTCTTGAAGATATTTTACGGCACGCTTGTAAAATAGCATTCCCAAGTGGCGGTAAGCGTCAGATGTCTCTGCGGCAGAGGCCATGACGATGTATTGAAGACACATTGGAGGCTTCATATGGTCTGGCAGGAAGAGTGATGCCATGAATCTTTGGCGATGTAGTAGGGGCGTTACCTGATGGATTCTGTTGAAGTATATGTTCATTCTGATTCAATTGTTACTAAATCAGAGGCGATGGGTTGAAGTGTATGGAAGTGTGTCTTACAATGTTTCGATCAGCTGTCGAGGAGGCGCCTCCTCAAATAGGCCCAGCCTAACGACAGCATCTTCCTCCTGGCTCGGCGTTGTGGCGCCAACTGCTGCAATAGCATTGTACCTGTTTTGGATACTTTCAATGTCGGATGCCCTCGACTCTTGCGAGCTGTTAAGCAGTCTCTCCAGGCGTCCTATCGCAACCAAATTCAACAAGTATTCTGCCAGTGATGAGCAACACTACATACCGAGTTTGGCCTCCAATTCTTTTGCCTGTCCACGGTTTTTGCTTTGGTATGGTTGCCTTGAGAAGGAATAGACGCAATCATAGCCTTGCTTGCTGCATCGACTGCAGGATGGCCTAGTACGGTCACACTTCAGTTTGCTTTTCCGACAAAGAAGGCAGCTAAAAGGTGCAAGAAGTGCCACGTTTGCTTCTTCTTCATTGGCTTCATTGGAGTTATTGGTGTTCTTGTCCATTTCTGGGTGCTGTCTGTTAATCGAGGGAGTAGGGGACGATATTGAAAGAGGGAGATTTGGTAGTGGGATAAAATAGTGGAGAGGGGGAAACAATACTCCTAATGTCAGGCTCCATGCGATCTTCCTATTTGCTTGCACTAAACTACTCAACATGAAGAGAAATTTAAAATTTCTTTAGTTTAGAATCAGATTGGCCTGCATACTACTCATATTTTGTTTCACGTAATTGACCAAACGTGAGTGTTATCGTCTGTTGGTTAGATCGTCATAGATTATTATTCCCCGCCATGGCAGACATTGGATGCTCACTATCACAAGCAACATTGATGATTTAGAGACAATTCTAGTGTGTCCTAAGCAAAGGCCAAGTTTTATTCTATAGCTAGAAGTCTGTCTGGACCATCTGATCTCGCTGTGCTTTCTACGCCTCTGTCTCTCTGTCTCTGTCTACACCCCTGTGATGATTTCCCAAGCTCCAAATCGGGTCAAAATCATGAGCGAGCGCTCAGCTAGTTCTCCTTCACGATGAGGGAGACCTCGCACTTGCCAGGCTCGAGGACATGGGGGGAGTCGTTGTACTCGTGAAGCGGGATTCGGAGAACGACCTCGACCTGTTCCTCGGCAGCAAGAACCTTGAAGGTCTGGATGCGGCAGGTGAATCGAGGGTGGTAGAGACGGTCGTAGCCATCCTCGGTGGTGCAGCAGTGCTTGTCCTATATCTTATCAGCATGTACAGCAGCAAGGAGAAGAGAGTGACTTACGAAGGCGTAGCAGAGTTCCTCGCGGCAAGCGTTGAGTCCGGCAGCACGGCCACCGGTGAGACCGAGATCATTCTTCGCGGCGACGATGTCCTTAACAACCGCCATCATGACGTCCTTGAGGTTGGAGGTCTCGTTGATGTAGTCCTGTAACTCGGGTCAGTTCGGCTGCATACAAAGCTATCTGTGTGGTTAGGAATACCTTCAGGGTCTGGGCACCAGGGTGCTTCTCCTCTTTGAGACGCTCGAGGAGCTGGATGATAGTGTCTCGGTTTCCAGGCATCTTGAAGTTTGAAGAGATTGATGAACTGTTGCTGAAATGGATGTGTGGGATGTCGATGTTGGCATCGAGGGTGATGTTGACTGGGTCAAAATTTATAGAATGCCACCGAGCCCAGCCTTTTATACCTGTAATTTTTGGGCCCGACTCCAGCAATTCTAACAGCCAAAAACCAGTATTCAATTATCATTCCAAATGTCAATACCAACGAGTAGGGGCTTTTCGTTTGAGTCCTCCTTTCACCACTGACAGCAATGCCAAGTCTTCGGTAAGAGCAATAAAGAATGGTTATGTAAGTAAATTTGTATAAAGAAGAATGTCATCGTCATCAGGGATAATAACTCATCAAGAAGCAGCTGGTTTTGCCGTATTGTTGTCCGTCATCTCGCCCAAACCTCTCGACTCCTGACGACTTGGTCTCTCAGGCGAGATGGGCCACGAGTGAATCCGTGTCGAAAACGACGAATCCCTATCATCATCAGATGGACTCACGGGTCCAACATGTGTCACACTGCTTGATTTTGTCATCTCTGCAGCACCAAGCTCTGGCGTTCTCATACATCCACGAAGTTCCTCCGCATGAGGTCGGTCGCCCTCCATCTCGTACAAGCCCTTGCTAACATAATATCCGTCTTCAGAAGCGTTCGCCTTCTCTATCTCAACAATTCTGAGTTGTTCTTCGGCTGAGCGTCTTCGTTTTCTCTCACGCAGCCAGAGGAAGACGGCAATACTGATCAAGATAACTCCCAGTGCAACACCAACACCCACTCCAGCGTTTCCTCCTGGTGATAAACCACTGTGAGTAGGTATTACTGTGTCTGCTTCGTCAGATGCTTGTGCTTGCTCGGAATCGCCAGTCTCAGTTGGTGCAAGGCTCGTCCAGGTAGATTCGTCCGCGGCGGCTGTCTCTTCAGATGATGCAGTAGTGTCAACTGTTGTCGAGATCTTTAGTGTTGTCGGCGCTCCTGAGGCTGTAGATGATACAGCAGTTGGGAATGATGTTGGCTCGGTGGCTGTTCCATAAGGTTCCCAATATTGTTCGCAGATCTTCCAATAACTGTTCTCATATTCTGACCTCTGTTAGTGATGCATTCACATGCTGACTCGACAACTACATACCGAATTCATCATCTTCAGTGCATTTCTTTTTCGTCTTCCTTTCTTTATTTGAGAGACATTGCTCCAATGTATCAACGATGGTTTGATGATTCGGCTTGTAGCACCAGCAGTCGTAGTCGTCCTTGGCACAGCCAGTATTAGCAACACTGATGTCGAAGCACCCGCTAATACATTCGGGAATAGCCTCGTAGAGGGACTTTGCATTCTTGTTGGCCATTGTAGGAAAGGCATATGACAATCGATTGATATATGACTTCAAGTGGATGTGATTTAAGTGGACAGATAGAACTGCGCCTGCGCAAACTTGAATGTAAAGACGAAAGAGAGGCCGAGGCAGAAGCAAAGACAATGCACGAAGGAATAAGCTAGCACAGCTCAGACACGAAAGTTCAGGAAAAAGGATCCCTTAAGAAGGATTCAAAGTTGATTTAAGGCGATCAAGGCTTCATCTGGACTCGAAGAATCCCCTGTATCTCCATCTCACTCCATATAAGCCATTGGTTCCTCCCTGAGGCTGTTCAATGCGTTGTGTCGTCCTCAAACAACTAATGCTGGGAGTAAACCTCTTGAAGCTAGGGTCATGACTAGGCTGATAGGGCCGTGTACGCATCGAACATCTCTCCCGTCAGCGCTACAGCTGAGAATGGGTCGGAGGATCTGTTTCCTGGTAAGAGAGCGACATTCTAATTTCAGGATCAGACTTAAGTCCTCGGGCGAGCGCCAGGGGCATTTAGCCTTAAAAACTGGGGACCATCGGTATTTGGTTCAGCCGATAGTTAAAGTGGCTGAAGAAAAATTTAAGACGCACGCGAAAAGCTGAGTTAATGTTGTGAATTTATTATGTAGTAGTGATATAATAATGAGCCACATGGTTACATGTGTTTTAGTCAACAAATCTCAAGAGGCCTCGACTCGCGAGACTCGGCCTCGGAACACAAATTACGAGATAAGCGACCATGCCAAGTAAATTCTGCCACTCAGAATTCTAGAACGGCCTTATCGTCAGCGAGAATGGCTGTGATTGGTCAGAGAAGGTCATCTCCCCCACCAGTTGGGCTCTTCACTCGCCATATCGGACCTTGACGAGCGGAATAAAATCAATCATTTCCTTCTAGAAAATAGCGACGAGGACAGAATCTCACCTCTTGCCATCAACATCATCAACTTTCACATCAAAATAAACGCAACAGAGCCCCCAGAGACATGTCGTGGCTACCGAAAAACCTGTATCCGGAAGGCTCGGGAATTGACTCAAAGACGATCGAGGATATCGTCGTCCAGGACATTATCAAGCACGAGATGACCCGAAGAGAGCAGCTTGATCTCGCAACGGCTCTTACAGTTATGCTTGTGGCTGAGGCTGCTGATGAAACAACGACAAGCGTATGTATCGACTTTCCCTCTCAATTTCAGGGTGAGACTGACGTTCATAGTACGAATATGATGACGATGAAGAGTATGAGGGAAGAAAGGTAGTACATGAAGTTCAAGTCGAACAACAACAACAAGAAGAAGAAGAAGAAGAAGACGAAGAGGAGGAGGAGGAAGAAGAAGAGGAGGAGGAAGAAGAGGAAGATGATGAGTATTATGATGAGTACGATTCAACGGAGGATGGTTTATATGACGCATTTGACGACGTGAGCTCATATGGTTCTCTGCGCTTTCTTGTTCTCGACATGCCTGTTGAGAATGCGGAACCGGAGCTCATCACCAGAAAGCGAGCTTTGTCTCGCGAAGAAACGCCATGTCCTTCGTCAAGGAACCCGGCCAAACGACAGAAGATGGATCCATCCGCAGTATCAGAACCACCCAAACCACAGGCTTCAGAAACGCAAGAACCGGCATCTCCTTCAGTCCGACCTGAGTGGCAACAATACGGCGGAAAGGAGATACCCAAATCACTCATCCCTAGAATCGTCCGGTCAGCTCTCCTAGGCACTCCTCTGCACGCACTTCATCCCGAGGCACAATCGTTTCTCATGGCAATCAATTTCGACCTACCTGGCTCCAAGGAACTGGCATGCGCCGTCATCGACATGGGCCTCCGATTCTCAAAGACAGCTACGAGGAGTGAGTACAACATTGTATTCAAGGAACTGGTCGAAAGCCACGGCCGGGTCGCGATGTACAATAGTGCTCATAACAACTTCGAGGCGCAGCATAAGCTTTTCTGGAACAAGGTCAAGAAGCATACTGGCAAGCCTGTGCCTCCTGAGCGATTAGTAGAGCATGACGCGAGAAAACGGAGACAATTAGCTGAAAATCGCGCCAGAAGTAGGGCTTTACTTGCGGAGCAGAACGCGAAGAAACTGGCTCTGCAGAAGAAGTTGAAAGAGGAGTTTGCGAAGAAAATGAGCGAAGGGGAGGCCAAGAAGTTACCTCTGGATGAGAGAGTCAAGAAGTGGCTGAAGGAGATTGTCCCGGTTCAGAAGAAATAGCACGATACGGCAAGGCAAGGCAAGGCAAGGCAAGGCATGGCATGGCACGGGCAGCAAGAGACGGAAGGTTCAGTCTTTAGTGGAATGGGTTGCATCATGGCATTTATGAATACAAGATCGAGATACCCCCTTTACACGATAGGAAATGTCAAAGTTATATGTATTATGGATTCACTTTCACTTAGCACAAGCCACACGATATCACTCAATTCTTGACGCCACGCAGATGCAGCCAGGCAGCTTAAACGGTCCGTCAAGCTGCACGATAGCACGCTATAGTCGTGAGTCTGGTGACAGGCATGACTAGATGGTACTATAATCGCGCGAAGTCTTGAATATCTGCCCACTATAAGAGCGGTCAAGTACAAGGGATTTCTACGCTTTTGTAGTTCAGCAGAACTACGCCATATATCGTCAGCCCCAGTTCGTGTTCGTATCAAGCGAGGTTCGCTTGATTAACATTAATGGAACTCAATTCTTCCTCGGAGCGTGCAGCCGGTCGATTTGTCGACCCACCAGCAAATTGAGACACTGAAACTTATCGATTCGCTGTCGATCACTGGGTTAAAAAAAAATAACATTCTCTGAAACACCACATGTGCAGTTGGTGTGTGGAGTCGAAACAGGCTGAGTCGTGCGTGCATGCAGTGTCGTCCCGAGACAGAAATAGCTGCGGAGAGTTCCATTTTGCTGGCTGTGAGAGACTCAAGGCCAGACATTAATGCAGTGGGAGTGCCTGAGAGGTGAGTGCTGTGTTCCGGAGGGTTCGGGAGTCTTTGACATGGTTGATGAATAGTGATGGTCACATCTTTTGACCATATAAACCCCAACGGACATGGGTGAGTACGGTATCATAGTTTGAACCAACCTTGGAAGCTGAAAAAAGGGCCCCAGACTTTGGGTCTAGATTCTACAGAAGGAACCACCCGAAGGGAGGCAAGAAAACTTGGGATGTCGGTTCTAAGTGAGAAAAGTATCTAAGCAAACTTCGTATAAGTTTTGGGGCGCTTAGATTAGATATTTTTGACGCCTTAGTTCAGCATCAAAGGTTTTCTTGCTCCCTGGAGCCACCCCACGTTTGACGGATGCGCTTGAGTAGAGTCCGCCTTGGCCTAACAGTTTCGAAGCCACCATCAGCTCAGTGCCTTAGAGAACATTCGTTGTTCAGCGGTCAAGCTCAGTACAGCTGACAGTGTTGCTCTGTTCTACAGAACATGCAGACGAATAGAAGCGGTCAACTTGATCAATCTGAGAGAAAGAAAGAATCTTCAACGTTTAGACTCTGTCTCCAACGGAACGAGTTTTGGCCAGGAGATGCGCAATGCTTCATCGTCATCTAGCCCCTCGACGTACGTATGTAAGTGGCTTTTTTGGGGCGGAGGGCCATCAAGTACCTGTACATACAAATCCCCAAATGCTGCGCCAAGGGCTTACCGAGATGGGCAGGTCGAGCATCGATCGATGCAAGGACCCCTATCAGATATCTCCAAGTCATCAGCAAGCCACTGAAGCAGCCCAGAACCAGATTTCACAGGTCTCATGGGGTTTCAGGCTCATCATGGGTGAGGTGCTGACGTCGATTTGTTTAGCGCCCGTTGGCCCAAGAGCCCGTTGAGCGGGTGATGGCCCATGGCATTTCGGTCATAAACTTGGAATGCCCCGGTAGTAATTAGTTGGTTAATTAATCGTGGCCAAGGAAATTATGATTGATCTCTCTCTTATTTCGGCCTCGGGGTATTGACTGTCACTGACATGCCGAACAACGAGGTACGTAGCACGTAGACGGCGTCCTCTCTTTTTTTTTTTTGTTGATGTCTACGACGCTAAGATCTCCGCCCAATGGACCGGTACCAGCAGATGGAGGAGCTTGTTCTGTAGCTTGTCTAGGTTTGAGTGAAGTGGTTGGCTGGGAACCACTGGAAGTTGGCAGCTTGCAGCGGGGACAGCGCCTAGATGGGTATCGCATGTACCGATACTTGTTCGTTTGGGGTGTCTCGGGAGCCCACCCACATTCATCTAGGCTCTTTCATCACAAAGGATGGAAGCTGGCTGGAGTGTGCGACGCCGTTTCCAAGGTTTCTAGGTTCTTTACTTTCGAACACCAGACAGACTATCTGCTTTCTCAACGCTTCTTCTTGTATATTCTCTTCCTAGAATTACCTTATCTTACTTTATCCACGGCTCATACTTTCAATTGCTTGTCATTCTTATGAGCTTATATCGCTATAGAGTTTGCTTCAACCCCCTATAAACCACAGAGAGTCCTTCGTCGCTGCCGCAACCGATCCCGTCACCATCGCCCATGTGGTTCTAAATAGAGTCTAGATTTCCGCTTCGACTCTCCTCCCTCTCCGTCTCCGTCTTGAATATCGAATATCGGACCGCAATGGACGCCGATGTCTTCGCACGAAGTGGCGGCCTCGGCGGCGACCCGAGCGATCGACCTGGATTCTATAAACCCGTTGGTATTGGTTTGGCTGTTGGCTCTGGTGTCTTTATTGGTATCTCTTTCGTCCTCAAGAAAGTCGGGTTATTGCGCGCCAACGAGAAATACAACGAGGTCGCTGGAGAAGGATATGGGTACCTCAAAAACTTCTACTGGTGGGCAGGAATGACACTGATGATCATTGGCGAAATCCTCAACTTTGTCGCATATGCCTTCACCGATGCAATTCTCGTCACTCCTCTCGGCGCATTGTCCGTTGTCATTACAGCTATCCTTTCGGCCATCTTTCTCAAAGAGCGCCTCAGCATGGTCGGGAAAGTTGCTTGCTTCCTCTGCATTGTCGGCTCGGTTGTTATTGTTATGAATGCTCCCCATACATCGTCCGTCAGCGACATTCAAGAGATGCAGAAATACTTTATTACGCCTGGATTTCTCACCTATGCCGGCCTCATTATAGTTGGATCCATCGCCACTGCATTGTGGGCTGGACCAAGATATGGTAACAAGAATATGTTGGTCTATATCTCAATCTGTAGTTGGATTGGTGGACTCAGTGTCGTCTCGACTCAAGGACTGGGTGCTGCCATCATTGCTTGGATCGGGGGCAAACCTCAGTACAAGGAATGGTTCCTATGGGTTTTATTCGTCTTCGTCATTGGCACATTATTGACAGAGATCATTTATCTCAACGTATGAGCCCGGTTCTCTGTTATTATCTCAGTCACTAACAGCTCATCATAGAAAGCACTCAACATCTATAACGCAGCCCTCGTTACCCCGACATATTACGTCTACTTTACCAGTACAACTATTATCACGTCAGCAATTCTTTTTCAAGGTTTCAAGGGCACCGCCCAGTCTATCGTCACCGTTGTTTTAGGTTTCTTAACAATCTGTTCCGGAGTAGTGTTACTACAGCTTTCGAAATCCGCAAAGGATGTGCCCGACGCCGCAGTCTTCAGCGGCGACCTCGATCAGATCCAGACTATTGCCGAGCAGGAACAGCCAGAGTCAGAACCCAAGGCCGATGCCATCCGCGGAGCCGCTGCCATCGTGCGACAGATCTCACAGCGACGACTTAGAATGGAAGCCGAAGAGCTCAAGCGACTCCACGAGGAAAAGATGATGATGGACACAATGGACCCTATCCGAGAAGATGGACAGCAGCCAGAGTGGGAATGGGATGGCTTGAGAAGAAGACGAACAATGACTTTCAGGACCGGAACGATTAGCAGCTCTAGAGCAGGATCAGTTACATCGCCTCCACCACCGATGCCTCCCGCCTCACCCCGTTTTGCTGTAAGACCAAGCAGTCCAAGGCACCCACCTTTAGGCATGTCGCAGTTCCCGCCGGTCGAAGACGGAGACGATAGCGACGATGACAACAACCGTCAGGAAACAAACACACTCTTCTCTAGCATTGCAGGTACCATTCGAGGTAGAGCCCGAGGCTTCACCAACTTCTCAGGCCGACACGCCAACGACGATCATGAAGACGATAAACCCCGGCCCCGCAGCCCGATGCACCCGGTCCCCCTCACTGAGATTGCCGTCCCCCGGGATAAGGCCGACGAAGAACACGCCGCTTACTACGGTCAAACTCGGGAGCACGAGTACAACGGACAGGATACTGAGTACAGAGGGGCATCGTTCCGAAGTGGTGGCAGCCTTGCGCCTCCGACGCCCCCGCCTCATGGACAACCTCAGGATACGACACGACGTCAGTTTTCATTCCATAACGTATTCCGGCGGCCTCACTCATCGTCTAGATCAACATCACACGTCGCGGACCCAACGGAGGAAGAGCGGGCCGGACTCGTCAAGGACGATAGCCAGCCGGGCCCATCTTTTCTCTAGGGGCCAATCCGATGGGTAAAGTCAGCATTCGGGGTGGTACCATGACATGAGCAAGGAAGGGGTGAAAACATGCATTTGCACGGCGCTATTGGAGTTCATTTTTCTTTTGGGTCACTGGGTTTCGCTTGGTTGGGTTATTCGGTTACATAGCGATTGTATAATGTCGTCACGCCTGGGTTAAGTAGGGTATAGAACATGGCTTGGACGGAGCGCGAGCTTGATGACTACCTTTATATACAAAACTGCTGTGGGACATGATGGCCGGGTCAGTGGAGGATTAGGAACATGACATGATGAATAAAGATCAGTTGTATACGCTAAAAGATACTATCTACGAGACGACTGGCTGCAGCCCTGGTTGCACGAGTGATCGTACAGGATTAAGAGGAGAATTGCCGTTATTCATTTCATGAATTCGTTCAAACCGTTACGCTATACCAGTCCAAAGCATCTCTGGGATAAGCTTCTGAACACCTCAAACTCCAAGCATTTAACAAAGTTTTAATCAAAAGACCTCCGATCCGCTTATTGCCTGCCAACTTTGGTCGTCATCTGCTTCTTCCTCTTCTTCTACCAATCAGCAGCCCAACCGTTGTGCTCGAGGAACTCCTCGCAGGCTTGCTTCAGTGCAAGGTTTGGCCGTAGCTCAGCAGGGACAAGTGGCTCGCGCGTGAGAGGGTCACTATGATGCCTATTCAGGTGCTCCATGATCGACGCGCGCTCGTATGACTTTCCAGTCTTGGTCTGTATCTTGTTAGCAAATGTGGCATTCGATTGTGGTGAATAAACTTACCATGACGGGATCGACCATGAAACCAAAGCTGATATCGTCAATGGCCCAGTCTGGAACCTCTCTCTTCTTCTCACCATCTGCCCTTGCTCTCTCAAAGATCTCCCTCATCCGCTGAATCTTGGCAGCGCTCTCCTCCTCGATTTCTTGCCTCACCATGGCATCATCATCAGTCTCTGCCAGCATAGCCTCTTTGTCCTTGGCCAATAATTCAAGTATCTCCCTTTCAAGATCCCGTGATTCGCGAACACGCTTTTTCTCGAGATCATCCCAGCGCTCTTTCTTGCAGCGAAGAACGAGATCCGTCACAGCAGCAAGTGAACGGTCTCCCGTTTCAACGCACAGCTTGTGCGCATGCAGAGCGCTCTTGACCGCAGCGTCATAATCACGAAGAGCGATCTGTGCTTGCGCAAGGTAGTACCGGGCCTTCATGTTGTTAGGCGCTAGCTGCACACAAGCTTCGCAGTCGGCGACCACTGAGTCCCATAACTCAAGCTTAAGACGGGCCATGGCGCGATTAGTGTAGAGCAGTGGGTTTTTGGGGTCGGCGATGATGCTATTGCGATGTTTGTCAGAATAAGCTCTCTCTCTTACACACACACAAGCTGCGCTGTGCTAATTATATGTGCTCACGCTTTGGAGTAGAGGCTGTCGGCGCCAAAGTAGTCCCCGACCTTGAAACGGCTGTTCCCTTCATCCTTGAGCTGTTGCGCCTTAGACATGTTGAATCAAGTGCAGTGCGTGAGACCGGGGGGCGAGTGGTAGTGAGGTGTGGTAAGACTGGAAAGTAATTAATGCCGTAATAGAAGATTCGTTACTGTATTCCGGATGCTCGGACAAGGGAACCCGGTTATCTATAAAGGCGCTCGCTGGCTGATATGATGATGACGGCATAGAAAGAAGAGGAGGATAAACTGCACAGCAGAGCAAAACAAAACAGAATCAAGAAAAGTCGCAGTGTGAAGTGGGCGGAAAAGGACGGGAACCAAGCTGTTCACTCTAATAAGGTAGAAAGACAAGAAGCAGGGAGTAGGGAGTAGGGAGTAGGGAGTAGGTAAGTAGGTAGTTTACTGGAAACAGCGAGCGAGCCACAACGACACACGTAAGGTAACTTGACTTGGGTACACTCAAGTTTAGAGGACGGGAGAGAAGAGCAAAGGACCCTTGATTTTGGGAGGGTTTGATAGAGCCTTTGATTGGATTTCTAAGCGCGTGTTCCCTGGAAAGTTCGAGAAACGGGCGGGCCTAGAAAATTGCGGGGTGATTATTGTCAATGTCAATAGTCTCTTCATCATGAGACAGACAAGTCATGATGAAAACATATTCATTCATATAAAAAATAAAAAATGCATTTATTGCTCAAAATCTACATGCCCAATCTATCGTGATTCTTGTCTCCAAGTCACCTGATTCTAAATGCTCCCCCAATATCTAATGCAATGGATATCATGGATGTCATATCATGTCATGTCCTGTCATGTCCTGTCTGACCATGTCGTGTAGTAAGTGGTATCCTAAAACTCCCCAAACTCCGTATAATACGTCAGCAAAAACAAAACAAAACAAAGTGGCCTGGCCTGGCCTGGCCTCGCCTAGCCAACTGGTACTCTCTTCTTTCTTACATCGCCACCAAACGCACTACCAGATTCTCCTTTGGTCGCAGTGTAAAAGCCGGTCCAGCAACTTCAACCTGCTTGTCTTGGCTTCCAAGAGGCTTCTCAATCTTGAACTTGCGCACCATCTCAACAAGCATGATCTTCATCTCCATGAAAGAAAGCTGCTTGCCGATGCACATTCGCGGGCCGTTGTGAAACGTCTCAAAAGCGTACGCGCTTGTCGCGTCGCCTGCGAGATCGTTCCAGCGGTCAGGGTTGAACTCCTGCGCGTCTTGGCCCCAGACCAGAGGGTGCATGTTCATCACCGCGGGCGAGAGTTGAATCACGGCTCCCTTGGGGATCATAATCCCGTCGATTTCGACGTCGTCGGTCGCTTGGCGAGGTGCCATGGCCACTATAAACACGTTAACTAATCAATTCTCTAATATCAGGGGATGGGGGATGGGGTTACTTGCCTGCACAGTAGAGTCGCAGAACTTCGCGCACAAGGTTGTGCAGATACGGGAGCTTGTCGATATCGCTGAAGCCAGGCATGTCGCAAGTGCTGTCCATGCCTGCGATCTCATCTCGCAAACGCTGCTGGCAGTCCGGTCGGCGTGAGAGCTCGTGAACGGCCCAGGTGATGGAACAAGCTGTCGTGTCATGTCCAAGGATCAAAAGATTCAAAACCTATAACAACTGTTAGCACAATCCGCAACATTCAGAATTCAGGGGGTGACTTGCATATTCAACGACGCTCTTGTCGTTCCAATCAGGGTCGGAGTGTTCCAACAAACACTGAAGGGCGTCTCGGTTCTTTTCGGGGCTAACAAGGCCTTGTTCATACTGGTTACGTCGGATCGTCATCAAACCTACAATGAACTCCCGGACTCGGGCACAGCTCTGAGAAAACTCAATGCATGCCTTCATGGGTACATACTGTCGAATCGGGATTAGCGAGTTCAAGTAGTTGATAACATGGCCAAACGTGGAGGGTTGCATCATCGTGGTGAAGGTGTCAAACAGCGGAGACTCGTCGGATTCGAGGTGGTTAAGATCAAGGCCAAACGTTTCGAGTCCAATCACGTCGAGGACTGCTTTCCAAATATTGCTCTCGACTATAAGATTGTTAGCTCAGTCGCACAAAAAAGGGGGGAGGGGGGTTACTTACTCTCAACATTACCGTTTTCGTTGCGATGCTGGGTCAGTACATCGATCAGTTGTTCAGCCTTTTGCTGAACAACAGGGGAGAAGGCTCTGAGTCGAGCAGCCGAGAATGGTTCTAAGAAAGAAGTTAGCATTGGTCTCAATTTGGGTCAGGGTTGGTTGTACTTACGGCTGATGGCTGCTCGACGGAGCTTGTGAAGCTTGCCTTCAACAAAGGGGAGTCCATCGCCGATGAATTCGTGCGCGAACTGCTTTGCAAAGGCAGGCTTCACAAAGTACGAGCTCTTGGTCTGAAGGACCTGCTTGTATGCCTCGATACTGTTAACAAACAGTGTCTCACCGTTGGCAAAGTTCAGGTATCGAATAATGGGGGCGTTGGGGAATTCGCGAGACCACTTGCAAAGGAGTTCAGGGAACCAAGGCACCTGAAGGAACTTTGCAGTCTGTCCGAGAAAGAAGGCATTGTCCTATTAACCACGTTAGCAACATGATACGAAAACGAATGGGGAGTTTACTTACTTTTGGTCCGGGGAGATGTCGAAGAGGGGATACATAGAAGGGGTATACAAAGACGTTGAAGGCAATGATCCCCATGACGAGCATACCCAAGATGACCAATCCCATTGAAAGGGATGGTACCAAGGAGAGCAAAGACGTCATCTTGATCGAAAAAAAGGAACGAGTCGGTCGTACTCGAGCGAGGTTGTTGGGCGAGGTGAGTGGAAATAACTAAAATATGAAGAGGGACAAGAAGATCAGAGAGGTATCTATCAAAGAGCAGCAAGAATGGGATTGTGAGTAGAATGGAGAATGGAGAATTACAAAGCCATGACACAGGCCAGGATATCGATATATATTGCTGCTAATTATCGCACTGGCAGCTCTGTCATTCATTCAGTGTCCACTGTCCACGCACCTGGTGGGTGGCAACCAGTGGCAGACGGGGACGACGGCTGGCGAACATGGACGGGACATGTTGCATTGAGTTGACGTCTACGGGTACGGGCGAGATCAAGGCCCGAACATGGAATCGAGCATCGAACATCGGGCGTTTCTACATGGAGAGTTGTGGCACAGCCTGTGCCAGTCAGTCCCAAGGCGTGGTATCTAGGTATGGTCTTGGGGGGAGGGAGATGGGGGCCGAAGCTTTGTTGTCGATGCAGATTAGCGAATACTACGTAGAAAATAGAAAACAGGCTGATCACTCTACCAATTCGGAGAAGATGCAACGATACGTTATCTATAGTCTATTCCGTCCGCTGTCACTCGAGTCTGCTGCCGTGCGTGGCGATTTCCGAACAGATAGATTCCAAGGTTTCTCGGAACGAATGGACGCTGGATGAATACCCTTTTGGGACGATGCAGTTTGCCGACTGATGCAATTGGGGCCTTACTTTTCAAATGTTGTAGGGACATGGATTAAAAACAAACGTCAACAACCTAATCTATTAGACTCTAGTTACAGATAACCGAGATCATCTGCGCTGTAGCGAGTGGTGGCGCTCAAGCGATGATACCTTGGGCCTGAAGATCTCCAAACATGGCTTGCTTCGACTCACGACAGTGGTCGATTCATAAAATATTCTGCTCAGCCTTGCAGTTCGTCTTACAGATCTTTCCGTGGCATGTCACACAAGGTAAGCCACTTAACACTTTTCCCGTTGGTTGTGTAACATGATAGCCTTACCGACTTTTCGAAGAGTGTTTGTATCGACCCGTCGGTGTTGTTGTTGTTCGTTTCCTGGATTCTGTTTTATATCAACGTTTGAGTAATATCCGGGACGTCACTCACTGTTCGTGCAGATGGCATGGATCTGGAAGTGATCAATTATACGAGTCGACATGTCTTAGTAATCGTTTCATCATCATCATCCAGGTTTCCTTGTTTGACATGTAAAGCCTGAATTCCCAAGTTGGCCAATCAATGTGCACGTAAGCTGCTGAGTCTTTGAGTTGATACTATAAATGAGAAACCCTGTGTATTCTGGCGGGAGAATGGCAAACACAGCCATATCAATGCTGACTACGCATGTACTCTCCTAATAGTCTACCTCGACTTCATGTCATCCCGGGCTATAAGATCTTGTGTTCCCTCTGATGGGGTCCTTGAGCCACCGCCTTTTATACAGATGGATAGGAACTTGGAAGCCGAGTTGCTATCCGTCTGTACTACACGACATCTTGCATAATCATCAAGATGAAGATTCTCATTATGCAGATAGACATAATAAAATTGATTGGCGTATGTGAGTGTTTTTATATACCTTTGTTCGGCCACGTCTGATCTCGTAGCCATAAGTCGTCTGAGCATAACAAGACATATGAAAGTATGCTGTATCCTATCCCATCCTATCTCATTCCAATCATAAACACATGGCTCTCTTATATAGTAGTCGTCATCATCATCACATTTCTCAAGGGGTATCCTCATGCCATTCAAAACCCCAAACCCAACGCCTTGGCCCAAGACAATCCACCCAAAGAAATAATCAACTGATTCCCAACCATTCGACCATCTTGTCCACGGCTTGCCTTCCCTCTTGAATTGGTAGAATAGGCCAAACGTGTATCATGCCCTCTCCATACACAAGCTCGACCTTTGTGCCCTGCTCCTTGGCCATCTCGACCATCTTTTTGGTATCAGGCGTCAAGAGATCTAAGCCAGCTGCAAACACCAACATCGGCGGTAGTCTCAGATCTCCATATATGGGACTAACATTGGGATGCTGAGTATCCATCTCTGGACAGATGAGTCTTGTGATCTCGGCGATGCCAGGGACGTCGAGCCATGGATCCTTGAGCGCTGCATTGTGGAGTTCAGGGTTGACAAGACTGGAATCAGTGCAAGGCGTGATGGGCACAATTCTCTGCGCAGTCTGTATACCAGCCAATTTTGCATTTTGCGTAAGGACAAGAGCCATGGTTCCTCCAGCTGAATCACCCACAATCCAAAACGGCGTCCGATCTGGTGCCGATGCGAGTTCATCGTGGAGCGGCTGCACGAACTCATACATCTTCATAAGCGACGTCTCAGGGCCAAGCGGGTATATCGGTACGGTAACAGTAGCATTCAGACGCCTCGCAAGCTGAGCCACCAGCTCCCAGTGCTGGGGCGTGATATCAAAGACGAAGCCACCGCCGTGGAGATACAAGATTCGACCGCGAGTCGGCGTCTCTGTCTTGGGAGAGACTATGTAAACGGCATAATTCGCGATGTGGCCCTTTCTCTTATACTCCTCAACGGCGAACTCTTTGTAGAGGTGCTTGGGAGGTACACGCTCGGGACGAAGACGCTCCTTGGCGATGCGGTTGTTGATGCCCTCTGCTGAACTCCAGGTGCTCTTTAACCACCACCAGACGATCCAGCTGAGGATGCGGGCTTTGAAGCTGGGCATTGCTGAGTGAGATGGAGTTTTATGAGGGTATCACGGGAGTGGGAATATGCAAAGACTGCATGCAGTAGACAATGGATGTTCAAGGTCTACGGCTGCAGCTATAGCCAGTTGTCATTATGCGCTGGCGGGTTTTTTCTATGGAGGGGAATATGGGTACGAACAGTCATGGGTGGCTGGTGGTGAGGGGTCTGGGTCTACGGTCTACGGTCTACACCGCTATAGTAAGGTATGGCGCAAGTTGTTGAGAAGACAGGCATCTCAACGAATAGTGCAGCGTTGTTACACAGCATGGCCAGGGAATTTCGTGTGCAGTTGGCTTATTTGCAGTATGAGTTGGCTTGTAAGACGATGGATGTAGTCTAAGTTTCAGTCTATCTCTATAATCTAGGGTAGTCTGGTCTACATGACGACCCCAAACCGAGGCAGACAGGCTAACATCATGAATTGTTAGGTAATCGTACATATTCTCTTACAAGCTTGAGCCTGTCTCTATAAATCGATATTACTTGTCAATTGCTGCAATAATCCGACTGTTATTGCAGATAATCCGATCGACCAAACGGATGATGCCCTTTACTCACCAGTCCCGACCCCAGAGTCTAACTTAGTGATCACCATGTGTTTGCTGCAGTTGCATTGTCAGAAACTATCAGATCATGCTCGCATACGCATTCACGTTTCGGCTGTCACAAGGAGCCCTTTGACCCGGGAGTCCGGAGATGAAAGAGTGAGTGCTGCTTTAGACGGGAACAAGACGGACATGAACTGTGTACAAGGAAACGAGAACGAGAAGGAGAAGGAGTCTTTGTTCAGGACGGTCAAGAGCATTGTATCAATCTCAATACTCATCGCGATGATTGATAAAATGGTGGTTGAAAACAGGGTTATCACTATCTTGACTAGTGTCGCCTAGCTTTGAAAGTGGAAGTGATCTTCGAGAGCTGGACAAGCCTAGTCAAGACGAGTTGTGATGCTGCATGCCCAAACGTGCATGGAAAGGTCTAGGCAGGCGTTGGACGCTGAAGGATCTCGCTTACAATGACCCTTTTTTGTTTCTGCTTGCTTTTTGTGAATTGGGGTCTGAATTGAGGTGACATTTAACGGTTGGATGTGTATAGTAAGACGGGCGAAGGGATATCTTCAGTATCTTCAGTCGACTGACAGCCAATTAATTCACTTCACTGACTTTGGTAGCTACCAACATCATGATATTCTGAACAGCATAGTGAACAGACTGTTTATACTGTAACTAGTTGATCCCTGTACCTCTTGTTCACAAAATAACAGCCAGTATCACACCTCTACGAAGCCATCAACCCTCTCTTCAACTTATATACCCAATAAGATCAAATCCTCACCCTAAACTCTCAAACCACCTCCGCATTTCAACTCCAATTAGTGCAAGCCCAACCGAACCATCCTCTACAGTGCCCCCCCTAACAGCCTGTAAATACAGCAGGGTCTGGTCTGCTCTGATTGGGCTACCGCACGTGCGCACACTTTAAATGAAGAGGCCTGACCTATGACATCCCTGCCATTAGCATTTGCTGGTTCCGGGTTTTCCCCTCCCTCGTTTCTCTTCCTCCACAAAAAATCGACGTCAGTGACTACGATAAACCGTTGCTCTTCCCCAGACTGTCACTGTCGCTGTCACTGTTTCTTCTTCACATCTCGACTCCACTTCTTCATCCCATTTCCACCGACAAACAATTGAGTCACTTTGCTACGACGACTGATCACAAAACACAAACAACTCAGATAATAAGACACTGGTTCTCTTTCAACTGCGCATATACCAACATCATCGCGAACAAAAACAACTCGGCTTTGCTCGGACCGTCGCTCGGCTACTCTGTCAACCTCTACGGCCAACCTCTCTCCATCACACCAAAGCACATCACAACACATCGGATCGATAACCTCACGATGCCTTCACAACGACCGTATTTCCTCTCTTCTTTCCTCGCCGCCTTCCGTCCTCAAGGCCCCTCCATCTCTACTACCGCTCCTCATCAACATCAGCCAAACAAGCACACCCGAGATGCAACGACGACCACAACTGCCACAGCAACTGTAGCAAACACAACCACCACGGCTGCTTCTACGTCACATCATCATCATCACCATCATCATCATCATCAGTCCCAACAACAGCCAACTACTTCTAGTGTCGCTATCCGTCCGCCCCGAAACACCACTTCATCACCGCCAACATCAACATCCCCCGCCAACAACACCGCCATTCCCATTCCTGGATCATCTGGTCGACGTGGAAGTGATAGCAGCAGTGAAGGCTTCCGTGATGTGATAGGCGCCGACAAGTGGTATATCGGTGGACGCACACCGGGCGGTGAAGAGAAGTTCTTCAAGCTTGGCGTTATCCGCCGGGTGAGAAGCAATGATGGCTTAAGTTTGGATCGTCTAAGCTTATAATCTGGCGCATGAACGTTTTTCATGAGACTTTTTACGACTACTGGACGGGGCAGGAAAGATATGTCCATGCATCACTCATTGCATGATGAACCACTCTGGTACAAACACACGAACTTGACTTTTGCATGAATTTGGGATGCTCGATATGAAACTGGGTATGGTTAGGGCTACAAACAGGTCTGGTCTGGTTTGGTCTGGGGCTGGACCATGGGTATGGCGTTCAGTGTTGGGGTATATTTCACATCTGGCATGAAGTGAGTTCCCAGCGATAAGAGGGCCACATGCTTATCAAGACAAAACTACAAAAAGACTATCTTTTGCAACCACACCGCTCATATCCCCTCCGTCTTGTGTGTTTACCACATAAATCTTTGAAATCGACCGTCGTCCAGCACAGTCCCATCTTCCGCCTTCCATATGTAAGGTTTGGTGAGGAAGATGTAACCTGTTGCAGCATTGATGGCGATGAACCAAAACGTCTCAATGATAAGTCGTAGATCGTAGTGCTGAAAGAACTCAAAAAAAGGCCTGATCTTTGGGTAATTTGAGAGTCTGGAAGTAACACCACCGTAATAACCATGATCATGAAGCCTCCACGCAGGTACAAGCAGCCTCCACATCACCCAGGGTATGATAAAGTATCGTGGCTCTACTAGCGGGGCCGTCATGAGTGATAAAGTCGTGGCAAGCAAGAACACGAGTCCAGTCGATGTTGAAGCTGGTATAATCGAAGCAAGAAGAGGGTCATCACCCAAAGCCTTGCTCAGTTCTCGATGTTTGGAAGTATCCTGAGAATTCTCCGTTATCCTAGCTGGAGAGGCGGCATAAGTTTGTCTTGGCGAAAACCCAACGTTAGTCACCATAGGATGACTCAGGAAGGGAGGGTTTTCTGTTCCATTCCCATAAACAGAACAGGCGCGCATGTGAATAGTGAAGAATCGTGAGCAGCCAGCAATGGTACCCCACGTCATCCACCGAGACAAGGTATAGGGGACAACTAAAGCATATCGAATCCAAGAAGCCCGTCGGATGGTATATCTAAAGATGTAGAACATGTAATGGCGGTTATCAGCCAGAGTGAAGGGGTGGATAATGGTGTTGTAGTGAACGATGGCGAGTGAGAGCACTATGGTCTCAAGGAGGTAGAGGGGCCAGAGTATGAGCTTGACCCCAAATATGAAGCTGGCGATTTCTAGTGGCTTCGAAAGTCGTGGGTATTTTCTGTCAGAACTGCCGGTTGCCGAGGCTTTCCTAGAGCTTCCCGACCTTCGTGACTTGCCGAAGGAAATTGAGGGCGGCTTTGCACTGGTCTCTGCCTCGGGGGCTGGCTTGCTAGTTGATGTAGGCGATCGAGCCCGCGGCAGTATTCGCAGTACCATGTTAATGGCGGGTAGGGCATACGGTACCAGAAGTGGTAGAGAGAAGAAAGCAAAGAAAGGCCATATGTAGAGCATCTGTGGGAGGTGGATAGTAGCAACATGGTTGGATTTGTCACCTTTTTGTCGTTAGCCATAGACTCGACGCTATGCAAAGAGAGTACTTACCAAGGACAACACCACCGTTCCATGCTACGAAGCCACCAAATGAGACAAGGACAGCAACGTAAGGCCATATCTGTCTAATGATGCGGATTGGGTTGCAAATCGCTGCGATTCCCAGACTCAATACACAGAAGAGCATGTCTGATCGTAGTTAGTGACAAGTTAAGCTGCAAGAAAGAGCTGGCGTACCATCTGGCCACATCATGTGTAGTGGGGGGTCATGAATATCTCCAAGAGAATACCTCCAGGCAAAATACTTGATCTGCTCAACAAATGTCAAGATAACTGGCTGATCAACCTGCTCTGGCCGCAAGGTCTTGACAGCATGGACAGCTTCTAGGCCACCCATATACACAACTACCCAGAAGACATTGGTCTGACGAAAGAGAAGCGTGATGATTCCAAAGAGGATTGTTGTTAGATCGTTCAGTGCGGAACTACGATCTCGACCAATGCGCTTTAGGTGGTTCAAGTAGGCGACCAAGACGGCTGCAGTAGATGCAACATCGGTGTAGTAAAGTCCAGAGAAGAAGAAGAGAAGCGGAAATAGGGCGACATTAAGTGCAGTGTGAACTGCATATTGTGAAGTATTGCGTAGCCGGGTCGAGGTATAAGCTTCATAGAGGCGTGCCTCGATCTCTCGACGGCACTTTAGGACCAAGATGGCGAGTATCACCAGAACAGCGACGTTGGTAGCTCTTAGACTCTTGACGTCGCAGAAGTATCCACTGACTGAACTACTAGGACGCACAACTCCAGGTGTTATAAGAGAAAGAAGGTAACTGTATTGGGCTCAGCATTTGCTTCGGGGTATAGAAGCGCATCAAACTTACAGCCCTGGTGGTGTCGTGATCTTGCTATCCCACTCTTGGAACCTCCCCTGGCAGTATTTCTGTGCCTGTGGTATATGGAATACTTCATCCTAGCTTGAGTTAGCATCTGTGCGATGAGCACGATATAAGATGAGGCGTACCAGGTAAGGCTCCGGGACCAGTGCTGAGACGGCATACAACCAACAGACAGAGGCGACAGAAAGAAAATAAAAGAAGAAACCCTCTAAGCGCGAGTTAGGAACTGAAGAGTTCTTAAATCGCCTGGCAAAAAGAGGCAGCGCAATGATGAAAGCTGCTACTGTCTTGTATCCTTGAGATATCTCCATCATGACAAGTGTTCACCAGCAGTTAGCTGAGCGCGAAAGAGACGGTGTTGGAAGGATTAGAATCCTCTCATGGCTTGAAGAAGCTAAAGATTTTTTTTCAAGAGAGTTTATAATTGAGAAATATGAAGGATAAATGAATGGCGAAAGTCAGCTTGAAGTTGTATAAGACGGGCAAGTTGTACATGTAGGAGAGAAACCAGTGTTTCGCAGTGAGTTAGTGGCACTGTACTTTAATGAGTGGAACATCATATCAACAACCCGAAATAGCCCAAAGCAACATATGACAGCCAAAAGGTATTATAGACTGTAATAATGTCGTTAAAGAAACCCTCTTTTCAATCCTTTCATGCCACTACATATTATTCTTTTAAAGAGGACTTCCATAAGGTGTCATGCATGTTTCTGGCTACAAGTTAAGCACTTAAACATCAACCAATCACAGGCCGTACATTTCACAGCAAAATTCAAGGCTCAGAACATGTCTATTGGAATATCTTATACAATGAGAGCCGGCACGGGCGCTGAACAACGTCTATCTTCCTCAAGTCCACCAGATAATTTAGAAAGGCTATACGGACTATCAGTAATCGACCCCAATGCTTCGTATCATAATCAAGACTTACGTTGTCGGCGGGGTGGATCTCCTTTCGGAAATAGTTGCCAAGGAAAGGGATCTTCTGTATAGGAATTAATATCATCGTCGAATAGTATAGAGAGATGTTCGTTCGTACCTGGAGAACGTCGCGCTGCACACGGGGAATACCGTTGGCGAAGAGGAGGACAGCAACAGCGGCGGGAGCACCGTACATAGCCAGACGGGAGCCACTATAACCCAGTCAGTTCCCATTCACAGCATAACGATTAGTCGTCCATAAAAGTTCGTAATCAAATCCCAATATCTCATCCTCATGTCCATCTCAGCCGCAATTGATCATTGCAAGACTTCGGAGAAACGGAAGGGAGATCGAAATTCGGTTCGCGATCGTATTCTCGGTTTAAAATCGTGTACTTACATTCGGAAGGCAGCCTGGGGGGTGATGCCAGCAATGTTGGGTTGAGGATGGTACCTGTTCCAGAGTATTAGCCAACGTCACTATTTCATATGAACCCTTGTGCAGAATGCCGAGAGTCGTAGTTCGTTTGTGCCTTGACAGTGCGCTTCGAATTCGACGTTCGGTGATCGTAGACTGATATAACGTACTTAGGACCATAGTTGCTCTTGAATTCCGACATGCGGATGGGAGTCTGGTGAGAATCAGGTCAGTCGATTGCACTCTTCGTTAAAGACGCCTCGAGCCGTTCGTGAATGTCTGTAGCTCGTTCTCGGCGGTCGTTTCGAAGGGTTCGAACGTACGTAGGAGACCATCTTGAATCTTAGGGCGGTGGAAGCCTGTTTCGTCGTTCAATTGCTCGTCGATGTCGTCGTCGTAAAAGAAGGGCCTTGAACTTGGTTGCGCGAGTTTGCCGAACGGGAAAGATCGGGTTTGTTTGGCCTCAGGCCTAAAAGAAGCTTTGAAGCGGCCGACCAATGACAACACCGACTAAAGACCCACATTGACCTTCAAGCTTCCGTCTGCTATAGCAGCCTTGCCTTTGACCTTTCTTTTATTTACTTTCATATCACTTGATACTATCCGTAGAAAGGTCATTGTGATCAACCACGATCTTGCAATGGACAAATATATCGATGGTCGTTTTGAGCGACTAGAGAAAGCTCTCGCAAACCTAATTGATTCAGTCACAAAATACCATCCCTCTATACAACAAGGAGAAGAGCTCAATTTAGCGGACCAAGAACTAAGCAGAGGCTTGGAAGAAGGTAACTCATACGACTTAGCCAGCCATGGGTGTTTTAGCTGATCTCCTTCTCAGTCCAGACTCATCAGAACAATTATTTACGTATCCAGCAACTGCGCGAGTCTTCAAACGCCCTTGATACGCAGATCCGCGATACTCTTTCGAATCTAGCGACTACTCGCAAGGACATCGTGACGACACAAACCACCACATTTCCTTCTGGCCCAAGCTACCCCATCGCCTACGAAGAGCTTCTCAATTATGCCCGACGTATCAGCAAAACAACCATGCCACCGGCAGGCACCATTAAAGCCGCACCGCCGACGCCAGATGTTCCAGAAGTCCAGACTCCAGGCGGTCAAACACCAGCAGCACAGACTCCAGGACCCGAGTCGCAAGCGGCTTCAATTATGACACCATCTGCGCCTGCATCGTCTCAGGTTCAAAGCCCAGCAGTTATAAATGGCACGCCGGCCGTCTCCCAGGAACCTGCGACTCAACAGTCCTCAATGTCCGCCAACACCGTTCTGCCCAGCGAGTGGACACAGTTCTTGAACCCTTTGACTGACCAAATCTTCCTACCTTGGCCAAATGACCTCCAGCTTGGCGCTGGCTCCCTCGCTGCTAACCAGCTCCTCCAGGAGCAGGGCATTGACCCCAAGGGCTACGATCCAGCTGAGGAAGAAGAGCGCAAGCGTCGCGAGGAAGAGGAGAGGAAGCAGAAGGAAGAAGAGGACCGTATTGCCCAGGAAGAGCGCGAGAAGAAGCAACGAGAGGAACGCGAGCGCCAGCGCATTGAGAGAGAACGCCAGAGAGAGAAGGACCAGGAGGCTTGGAGACGCGCCAGTTTGGTTGGTGGTCCGGCTGCCCCTGGCGAACAAAGGAGCCCAACTGGACCTCCGCAGCAAAAGGCCCAGTTTCAGTTTACTAACCTGGATGATTTGGATGACGATGACGACGACGATTGAGCAGGAGGAAATAAGCCAAGGAATTTTTGATATCTATAATAAGCTTGAAAACAATGCAGAACAACACCTCCTCATCAATAGCCAACACGGCCCTGCTCTGTTGGCACCGGCCTGATTTTGATATCCGTCTAAATGAAAATGAATCTACTCCGTACTCGCAGCGTACTGATGCAACACCACGGACCGTTATCACCATAATGTTGCCGATCTGGCCCTTGTTTGCAGCTTAAAACACAGCTCATGGTAAACGCGAATTCCAGACGCTGGTCGTACATGTATTTTACAAACACCAAAATTCCGTCTCTTATTCATTCGTCACTTGTCGTTGATGATCCATCCGTCATTATTGGTGCAAGCCCGTCTCTTAATCAATCTTGATGGACGAGTAGATCTTGCGGACGAACCACCAACTGGCAAAGTAGCCGATGGAGCCTGTAAGGGTTAGAATGGCATCGTAAAGAGGGGGGCTATAAATAACTTACCAGTAAGAATGAAGAAGAGGAATGAAATGATGGCACTGTAGCCCATGTAGAGCACAATACCGGCCAATCCACTCGCCCTGACCTTTGTAACAAGGTACAAAAGACAATTCAAGAAGATATAGCCACCACTCATACCAGCAGCGAGGAAAGATCTCCACTGCCAGTTGTAGTTCTCAGCACATAGCAGGAAATACACCATAAGGATAGTGACAGCAGCGCAGACAACAATCATGAGGCCGTAGCAGAGGAACAGGAAGCCAAACATGTAGTAGATCCTGCTGAACCAGATCGAGTTCATGATGAAGAAAAGTTCGACAAAGATGGCACCGAAGGGAAGTAGACCGACAATAAGCACGCTGGGTACAGGCTTAAGGTAAGTGCTCACAGGAGGAATCTGTCGTGGAATCTGGTTGGTGCGGACAGGGGGCTGGAACTGAGGAGAGCGGAATCCAACCCAAGAACCACCAAAGGAGAGAGGAATCGAGATAATGAACCAGATAGCAACAATCACAAGCATGGTGGTGAAAGGAACCGCCCCTGATGACTGCTTGGCCCAAAGGAAAAGGTTCAGGAGGAAGAAGCTGGAGAAGACGATGCCGGGGACCAAGGTTGGGGTCAAAGCAATGTTCAACTTCCAGCTCTCACCCTGCCATGCCTTGTAAGTTCGAGCAGAGACATAACCACCAACGAAGCCGAGGACAGTATACATGAGAATCATGATAGTTCCAAGAGATCCACGGTTTGAAGGAGACAAGAATCCAAGAAGAGCAAAGAGGATGGTGCATCCCGTCATGCAGAACAGCTGAACACCATTGCCAGCCAGGACCGAGAGCAGAAGGGGACGCGAAGGGGTTCGGAAGACGTCGCCATGGACCAGTTTCCAGCCAGAGTCTTCCTGAACACCATCCTCAACAACCGAAGTACCGCCAAAGTCGTCGAGGTCGATCTGGTCGAGTCTGTTATAACGAGCAATATCTTTCTTGAGAGCGCGGACCAGGATGGACATGACAGTGAGGACAAGAATGACGACAATGATGGCAGTGTCGATAAGCCAGAACCAGTGAATCTTGGGATCAAACACGTGCAAGTACTTGTCCCATCGAGTGGCCCAGGCAGTGTCTGACTTGCGCCAGATCACGCTATAGCTGAAGGTAACATGCTGCTCGCCTCCGGACAAAACGATGGGCGGGTGGTTGGCGCAATCAGCCTTGCCGCCGTACTCCTTCGAGCTTGGCTGCACAACTACACCAACAACACGGCGCTGGTTGGGGTCCTTGTTCACTTCATGATACTCGACGGCGATTTCGTAGTGGTTGTTGAACAGGATGTTGTCGTCCTTATCATCCTGGCCGAGCAAGAATCGGGGGTTATAAAAGGTAGTGCCAGTCAACTGATCGAGAACTTCCTGTCCAGCGGGCAATCCATCCACAAGCCATTCCAGGCTGTATCCCTGTTCGATGCGGCTTTTGACAAATTGAACCGATTTCTCAGTGTATTTGACTTCGCAAAGGGGTTTGCAGGTCTCGTTCTTGCCCATGATAAGCTCAAAGGGAGAAGTCATGATACGGTCTCCGAAGAGAATACTACCCAGACTTTCCGATACATATTGAGGGCCGCCTTCAGGTTGGCAGAATTGGAACGCAGGGTGGTAGTAGTCGTATGAGACAACGGCGTGTAGTCGCGGGTCTTGGGAGCGGTCGACAGGCTTGATGCTATTCACGTAAAGCGGAACCTTATCTCCCTCTTTGTAGGTAGTAGGGGCGACACCGGGGAGGTAGAAAGCAGAAGCTAGCTGTGGTATAGCTAGCAATGAGCTGATGAGCGCCGTACGAGGCGCAAAGTCTCGGAAATGCATATTGGTAAATTAGATCATGCGCAGACCGAAAGAGGTGGACAAAGGAGGATTGTGAAAGCCGAGATGTGAAGCTGTCGATCAAAAGCTCTAGCTGACGACGACTTGCGCGACCCGCAATTTCGAGTTGATGAGGAAGTAAAATTAAAATTCAAGTAACAACTGAGAATTTCACTCAGTTTCTGCCTCTTGTATCGTCCGATCAATGATATAAAGGATCGTGTGGTGAATCAAGCCAGCGAAACAGCTGCGAGAGTAAATCGTCAAACAGGGAGCTTCAAGGCACTTGCTGTAATCTGTCATGGAGATATTAGCTGAGTCAGGGAGAATGGGCCACGCATTGGAACAGGGTATTTGTGGCGTTTGTGGCTGTCAAGGCAGGAATGTGGAGACAGTCCGAGAATGCCCCGCTAAAAAGTTGGAAGTACTCCAAACTTTTCGACGAGACATGAGTTTTCAATTGTCTAGAGATTTCAAGTCTCAGGCAAACAGATCAACATGGCAGCACCTACAACACTACCAGCGCTGTTGACGTCGCTAACCCAGTCGCTGTCATCAGCACTCGAGGTCACACCAAAACTCGCAACTATCGAGCACCAGAAGGATGGCATTTCACTTCTCGATGTGAAGAATGAGCTTCTACTGTCATACCTACAAAACCTCGTCTTCTTGATTCTACTAAAGTTGCGCAACTCGAAGTCAAACTCGGATAAGGCTGAAGATGAATCAGAACTCGACGAATCTGTGAGGGCAAAGCTGGTTGAACTGCGACTTTACTTAGAAAGGGGAGCCCGACCGTTGGAAGAAAAGTTGCGCTTCTCCATTGATCGATTCCTCCGAACAGCGGACGATGCAGAGCGCGAGAGACAGGCAAAGGAAGCCAAGGCTGCGGCTGGATCAGATTCCGAGGAACAAGAGGAAGACTCAGAGGAGGAGGCAGATGCTGAAGCTCTGTCTCACAAGCCCGGTAACTTTGGAGCCATGGCTGATGATGTTACCGCTCGTCGTGCGGAGCGTGATGGAGGAGCTGTCGGTGTATACCGCCCACCCAAGAGAGACCGAGCCACAATGGATGCGCCTCAACGCCGCGAGAAGCACGATCGTCGCGCCGGCAGATCTCACACTATGGAGGAATTCGTTGCTTCAGAGCTATCTAGCGCACCTTTGGCGGAGCCAAGTATTGGTACCACAATTGTTCAGGGCGGTCGCAAGATGAAGACCGACGCCGAGCGAAAGGAGGAGGCAGAGCGCCGAGATTATGAAGAAATGAACTTCACACGCCTTCCCAAGGAGAGCAAGAAGGACCGAGCTAAAAAGGCAAAGCAGGCTGGTCGCAGCAACCGCATGCAGTTTGGTGGCGAGGATTGGCACAACCTGGGAGAGGGTGTCGACCGTATCGATCGTCTTACCAAGCGCAAGCAATCAGGTGGAAACGTTCGTGCTCTTCTGGACAAGAGCCGAAAGCGTGGAATCGACACAACGGATGGACCTCGAGGAAGCGGTATGGGAGGTGGTATTGGAGAGAGATTCAACAAGAGAGTAAAGGTGTTGGAGGGTGGACGTCGCGACCGTGGAAAGGGTCGATAGACTGTTTGATGTTAATCGATGTGTTTTCTGGCTTCTGGGGTGCCCAGGAACGAAACGATATACGGATATTGTTTCATGGCCATATGCCTGTTGGATTCAATGGAGTTCAAAGTTTGGGTTGCGTGTAAAGAATTTGTTAATGCAAATAGGCTGCTTTGCCGGAAAAGCATCTCAAATGCAGTAAATACATCTTCCATCTGAGATTAAATCTCTATTGAAATAAGTCAGCTCCCTAATTATCATAATTGGGACATGACTAAGTGACTCTCATCTTTGGGCTTGCGACTCTCGAATTGCTGTTACTGATAAGATAACAGTCCAAACTTTGGCGGGGGACGAACATGGAAATTTCTATACAACCGCCCCTCCCAGCGTTGACTTCCCTTAGGCTTGCAACCTTCAAGCTGACCTACTTCACATCGCAACCCTGTCGCAAAAACGCCGGAGCTTAAGATACTGGTACAAAATACGTATATATACTCGGTATCGACATACGAGGCAAAGGTCTTCGAGAAACAGCTGCGCATTGCGGTTGTCGCAAAGCGAACCTAGAGAGCGACGTAGAGTCATCCATACCGATCAGCGAATAACAAGGTCTAGTCAGGTTCTTGACTAGCAATTTCTGCAGAAAAGCTTTGTTTTCATACAAATAGTTGCATAACATGTCTACATCGTCGAATACGCCGGCTCCTACGGCCTCAATGGACATCGATGATATGGATGTCGACTCAGGCGTCAAGCCCTGCACAATTAACAATCCCACCACGATAGACGACGACGACAACAATGACCCCGTCACCGCAACATACAACGTCTTTATCAACCCATCTCTACCTTTAGGCCGCCGTCTTCTTGTTCTTCAACATCCAAACCGAACCGATGACTCTCCACGACCTCCACCAACCGAATTGCGGGTGAAGGCTCAAGCTGGCATGGTTGAAGTCGATGTTCCCCTCGACAACACAGTCGCCTATGATCGCGAGAAGGGACAAAAATGGGGAAAGACTTTACATGCTTCCATGGCGACGAAGAATGGCGGCAGCCATGGCCTGGCTGGTGGATTTGGCTTTGGTACGGTCCAGGCTCGAGGTGGCAGGAAAAAGGCCGAGGATGAACAGGAGAACATGGACTGGGCAGAGGCCGTCAGGCAGGATAAAGTGCTCCGGATACAGACCCTTGGTGGACAGTATCCTGAGTATAAGGAGGTTCAGCATATGGTCGGTGTCTTTCAAGGCAGTAAGTCGCATTGGTCTTGAGCCCATATATCTTCTAACCCATCGCCAGAGGACTTACATCTCACACCTGTGTCATCGCTTGTCCACCTACGCCCACAACTTCACCACATCGACGCAACCGTCCAACAAGCACGACAAGACGCAGCTACTAAGGAGTCGGCTCCCAGTACTGCAGCCGGCACTGCTCGCGCAATTCATATGACTGTCAAGGCTACTGGCGATGGCGATACTGTCACCACCGAAACTATGGCTGATCGTCTACGAGCTGTGCAGACAGAGCATTGGCGAACTATGCACTACACAGATGAGAACGAGGAGGCTGCCTGGGAGGTTTATAACGAAAGCCTCTTCCTGCGCCCTACTCAAGAGGAGGCCGCAGAAGAAGCAGAGAAAGCCGATGGTGCGGAGGACAATGAGCCACCCCTTGAGGAGTCAGTGCCAAAGTTCGCCCGTCGGTGGGATGATGACGAGCTTCTTGAAGCTGTTAGTGGCATAAAGAAGCCACAGCCGACATCAGAACCTGTTAAAGAAGATCTCAAGCCAATTGCCCCCGCTAAGCAGCCAGAGCAACCTGCGCCAGGGGCGGACGAGGCACGAAAGCCCAAGCTTCGACCACGAGGTGGAGCGGCGGGAACCGTTCCTCGACGGGGAGGTAGACCTCGAGCTACAGCTTCAAAGACGGCCAACGTTGATGGATGAAGAGTGAAAATTTGGTGCTAGAAATAAACTCAGGGGACTAAATAGGTAGCATGGGACGGCGCAAAGGATCTATCAACTTTATATAAAAATTCAAAGGTCACCGTATAGAAAAGCTATGCCAAACACGCGTAAAATTTGCAAATACGATATAACCTATTTCCTCAATGGACAAGAGTCCTCCCAAACTCTCTCCATGAGTTAGTGATGATCATCCGACTGTAATGCCGGTATACATGAAAGCGCTAAGCACTCGCCATATCAGGGGTGAGGAATTTTGTACACCCAGTATGCCTATACGCTGAGCCGCTCCCAATAATATTTTCGCCAGCATGTAAACCCTGTTTGTTGTGTTGTGTCGCATCCTGCATATCCCGGTCGCCTTGAGCGCTCTTATATGCCAGCCCAAGAAAAAAGCCCAAGAATCACCGACAATAGCCTGTATGCATGCTCATAAAACAAATGTTTACTGGAGAAGCTCGACATCCAAACCAATGGATCGCATGAACAAGTTGACACTGTTCAGTCGCTCTGCTCCCATAGCAGGAGGGAGTGTCTTCGAAACAGTGACAGTGTCGAGCACACGGTCCTTGACAGCAAGGACCAGGCGAGTTTGCTGGTCGTGAGTGGCGCTGACGCCCATAGCTGCAAGAAGCTGCCATACGTAGACATCCTCTCCAGTGTTGACACTACCAGGGAAAATGTAAGGCAGCGAAGGTTCGAGCCTACTGAACAAGATCTCAAATGTTCGATCCCTGATACTTGTTAGCTAAAGTTGTGATTCACGGTCCAGAATTTACATACCAGTTATCCCACTGCTCAGGAGTGCCGGCGCCTGTCTGTTTGAGAAGCACGGCACGACTGAGAATAAGTGTCAACATGGACACACCAATTCTTGATCTCGAAATGAGATCGACGTTGAGCTTGGTGGCAATCAGATTCAAAACTCCATCAACAATATCCAGGCCAGTATCGTTGAAATATTGCATCAGCGATGGCATAACAGTAGAGATGAAAAGTTCAATCTTCTCTCGCATTCGTGCATTGATGGTTGTCACCTCGCCCGGTGTAATAGCAGCGCCCTGGACGACATCCAATTGGTCGAGATGATAGATAATCATGGTCAAGATAGTAGTTCGTTGTTCAAAAGAGAGATGAGGGAAAAGACGAGGAATGGCCTTCTCACCCTTGGCACAAGACAAGAAAGCGATGAATGGATGAGGAACAACAACTCCAATCTGCTCATGGACCTTAAGCTCTTGCCAGAGCTTGGCGTTATAGGTCTCGAGAATGGTGGCCCACTCCTTGTGCTTGTTCTCAAGCTCCTCATCGGGGCCGGTCATGGGGGGTGGGATAAGTCGAACATGATCCTCGATTTGCATCAGAGTCTGATAAACCTTTTCAACATTTCGAAGGATGGTCTTTCGATCAAGGCTAGATCCCTTCTTGCCATTATTGGGGCGCTGATGCTCACTCTCGGTTCGCTTGATGCTGAGGAGAGGCTTAGGGGTCTTCGCGTTGCTAAAGGAGATCTTTCCTAGACTGCCTGCGATGACCAGCTGAGGGTTCTTGGGCTTATTCTTGGCAGCTTCAACAGCACGCTGTACCTGCTGCTCCATTCGTTGGAAGTGATTCTCAGCGGGACGTCCATGGCGACGCATACCACCCTGACGACTACCAGTCTGGTACAGGTATGTCTGGGCGAAGTTGCTCAGAGGCTGGCTGGGGTTTTGACGCTGACCAGCCCGGATATGGCTGTAAACCTGGTAGTAGAAGTCCTCGGCAATTGAAGCATCAGATCCTTCGACAGGGTTACCAGTAGCGGAAACGAGCTGCTGGAGCTGGATACGGGTGATGAAATTCTTGTCCTGAGGAGTCATCAACCCATTGTCCTTCGACAGAAGCCAGATCTTGTGGTTTCGCTTCGCCCTCTTGGTCTCTTGATCCAGATAGGCGGCCTTCTCTTCCTCGGACATCTGCTGCATTTGGGGGTGAGCTTGTAACTGCGCGGCATTAGGGATGGCACTGTGGGACTGCTTGGAGTGGTGTCCATGCTGAGGTGGAACATGCGCATCTGGGCCGGCGCGGTTTGGATTCTGCAGAATCTGGGTCGGGTTGGCATGGAGCTGCTGCTGATGCTGAACGGGAGTCGCTTGAAGACCTGGGGCTGGCGGCGTGGGCTTCGATTGAGTGCTTTGGGGCCTCTGCAGGATAGTCACTGGGTGGCCATGACCATGGGCCTGAGGAGGCTGTTGCTGATGAGCAGTAAATCCGGGAGGCGGTTGTTGATAGGAAAGATCTGCGGCATGTGGCTGAGGTGTCTGCTGCTTGGGCTGAGATCGCATGGCGGCCTCGACCTCTTCCAAGCTCATGACTTTGCGACTGGGCGCATGCTGGGCAGGCTGAGCTGCAGGAACAGGAGCAGGCGATGCTTGCTGGGCTGGCTTAGACGGCCCAATGCCCCAGATGCTTCGGTCAACATGGAGATCAGGGAGCGCCTCGGGTTCGCGGTACTTCTCGTAACCAGATCGCACAGGCTGTTGATAAGACTGTTGCTGGTAAGGCTGGTTAGAGTAGTAAGACTGGTAGTCGGCCGAGGCATATTGGTTGACGGAAGAATGCGCCTGAGCAGAAGCAGCGGGTTTAGTCGCAGGCCCCTGGCGGTTGTAGCGAAGATGCTCCTCATCAATGGCATTCGCAACCTTGGCAGTCTGGCCAAAGAAGTCGAAATCCTTGCCAGCACTGCGAGAGACTGCCGTGCCACTGTCGCCGAAAGTGTCGTCGTTGAAAGCGTCTCCAGTCTCTTCGAGCTGGTCTCCAAGACCGTCATAAGTCTCCTCGAAATCTAGAGCATCATCATCACCATCCCTGCCTGATAAACCAGCAAATGGATCGTGAGATTGGGAGAAGCCAGGCGCAGCCGTGTTATGGCGCGTGGTGTCGAAACCGAAGAAGGACATTTTGAAAGAATTTGGGCAAGTGGACGTCGATTGTACTATGAAAGAAATTAGTACAAACGCCAGTCAACTATAGTCGCTTTGAGCTCCGTGCCCCGCTCGAGGTATCCTCAGGAAAAGACCCATGACCTCCCTGGACCAGATATCAAGCTTCTTATCCCAAACATTCGGGTCGCCGATAGAGTGTTCGCGACGACTGCGATGGCGGGGCTTTCTATATGTCATATTGCTCTCCTTCCTGAGTCCTTTTCTTGCATGGTCCTGTCGTGGTCGAAGCTGCTTGACTCTGTTTCACTGTCCATCATGTGGCGCATATCACTACCGACACCGACAAGAAGACGACGGTCCAATATCTGAGCCAGCCTGGAAGGGTTCGCATTGAAGGAAGGCTTGTGCAACACAGAATTCGTCCTCAGGTCGACGGGCGTCGAAGGGTTTCCAGTCCCGGACATATATATCCAGCAATGACCAGGCCGGGGGAAGCGAGCAAGGTAGGAAAGCAAAAGCTGAAGTAAATCCACTCACCACTAAGAGAATGAGATATGTTCAGGATCGTTCAGCGCGCACAAATCTATCATGATGTCTTCCAGTAAAATAGGTTCAAGATGTTTGTATCGTGACCAAGCATGCGAATATAGCGCTAAGTTGGCTGTGAAGAAGTTTGTTAGAAGTGTTCGGAAACTCTACCAATGAGCTTTGTAACCGAAAAGGGTGAACAGCCGCTTGGGAGAGAGCGGGCTGCGATGTTGATGCGCGGCGAAGCTCTGATGCCGACGATGATGCGACGAAGTGCCAACGTTGTTCTCCAAGCCCGCTTCCCCCACATGCGGTTAGATGAAGGGTACATGCATTCACGTGCATAATCACGTGATGTCATTGTTGAGCTTCTTCGAGTCTAGACAATAGGAACCAAAAGCCATACAAGATTTGTACACTATTTATGAGTTTAGACTAGGACATACAACCTCATGAAGACATAGAAGGAGAATGTCTATATAAAAGGATGAAAATATCATACTGATATTGCAGCAACAAGGTACTTGACTGCGTTATGTTTTCAGCTCTTTGTTGGAAGATAGGTATAAATGTCCATCACTTCAGTGACGCTTTTATTTGACATTGACTTGTATCGTTCTATAAAACGCAGGCCTATCTAGGTATTCTACCCTATTGATATTGTAGGTTGCGAGTGGTTCAGCCGTTGACCTTTGGAGGGCTCTTGAAGAGAAAGTCACAGACCTTTGGTGAAACATCCATTGGAATAAAAAATCAGTTAATTAGACATACGAGCGGACATGAGTTTGAGCCTGAATAAGGTTATCGATCCATGATCAAGGACTCCAGCCCAGAGACTCAATTCAAGGTTGAAGAGGTCGACTAACAAACCACAAAAACGGAACGAACGGGTTCAGAGACCAACAATAAACAATTGGTGACCTCGTACAGTGGAGAGAAGATGGGAAATCGGGAACTGCTACAGGCTGGTTGCAGCGTTCCGTTCCTTTAACGCAAGGTTCCTGGGCTGTAAGCTGCCAACCTAAAACAAGCCCAGGAAACGTAAAAAAGGGGCACCTCCATCTCATTCAACGATACGAGAAAAGCTGGTGTTGCATTCGACGTGTAACACTTTTCCCAATCCAGGCCTCGATTTGCTGAGAGAAACCTTCTCGATTATGAGGCTTGAATAACTGCAGATCCCTCATTCCTAAACATTCTGCAAAAGGCGCATGGCGCAACCTAAACGAGCTGTTGTATCTGGATCAAGTCGATGACAATGGAGATTTCCAAGGTTGGGGCATCCCTGTAAACAGATCAGTCTCCTGCTGCATGTCGTCGTAATCTTGACAACGAACGAAAATCCACCTTTCTTTGAACGGACTTGGGAGAGAGGATAGTTAAGCTGAAAAGGGTTTGCTACCTACCTATTGAATTGGAACCAATGTCATTAGACTCACCCCAAAAGCGTCTGGACTCGGCAATAGTTTGACACAGAAGCCAGTAATCGGAGCTGAGATGCGCTAACATACGGGATACGTGCCCTGGACGCCAGGGCGTACCAAGTACATATCATTTGGCGAATACTTCGTCCTAGTGCTGCCAAGTGCTGGAAATCAGGTATTTTCCCTCCAAGCCCCTGCCGAAGATACCTCGAGTCACCCTCTTCTTATCAGGACAAGCTGTGCCTCTCTATGTAGTCGCCGTGTGTACCTGACTTTGCCTAGAATTGACGATCAAGGGCTGGGCTTGTTCCCCCAGAACACGTTGTTCATCTCATTCCAGTGCTCTCCAACAACTTGTTGCGTGCCATTGATTCCGACTGTCTTTTTTGCATGATAATAAGTAGATACTTTCCTGCACATACTCAATTCGTGAATGTGAATTCTTCATCGTGAACCATCTCTTTTTCTCTCCTTAATACTTGTTTCTGGTTCACGATATTGACCTTGTTCTTCACTTCGTGGAGGACTAACGAGGTCGCCCATCCATCTTTTTTTTAGTTCCATCAGAAAGATCACCGACCGTTCCTTTTACTGGAGCCCCTCAGTCCCCCGGCTCCCTACTAACGTAAGTGCCTAGGCGGGCTGCTAGGTGCTCTAGGTGTCGTTTTTCCCCGTGCGCGCTGCCACTGAAACGTCGACTTTGGCTCATCCATCTTTCTTCTTTCTTTGTTTTCTGTTCAAACCTCCCACTTCATTTGAACTCTTCTTGTATTGACGATTTCATATCGTCAATTCTTTTTTCGCCATGGCTGCAGGTCATACGCGCTACGTGCGCTATATTGCGCTCGCGCTTTTCGTACGTCGCCTTTATCCATTCGTGTCCCATGGGTTTTGATGCTCATGATGGCTTACGTCGCCACCTGCTAACCCGACTCCTTAGACGCTCACTATGTTCTACTTCTTCTCCAATTCCAAGATCGATACCATCCCCGTTCCTGGCAGTGTCGGTAACTTCCCAGGCGGTCCTGGAAGCCCCAGCAACCAGCAGCAAGCTCCTGGCACCATCCCCAAGTCCCCCGATGCCGGTAACAACGTCAACTTCCCTGGCCAGCAAGCACCTGTTGCTGAGGAGGGAGACACTGCCCTCACTAAGGACGATGCTCCCGCACAGAAGCCTGCTGGCGATGCCCCCGCTGTTCCTGCTCCTCAGACTCCCAAGGAGGGTCCTGCTTCAGGCCAGCTTGCTGAGGCTCCTCTGGCTATGTCCCCCAACGACCCTGGCTGGAACAACCTCCAGGGCACTGCTCCCGGTCCCCGTATGAACGCTACATTTGTTACTCTTGCCCGAAACCAGGACGTTTGGGAGATTGCCGAGTCCATTCGACAAGTCGAGGATCGTTTCAATCGCCGATACAACTACGACTGGGTCTTCCTCAACGATAAACCTTTCGATGAGCAGTTCAAGAAGGTTACCACCTCTCTCTGCTCTGGTAAGACTCACTATGGTCTGATTCCCGAGGAACACTGGTCTTTCCCTGAGTGGATTGACCAGGAGAAGGCCCGCAAGGTCCGTGAGGATATGCACGAGCGAAAGATTATCTACGGTGATTCCATCAGCTACCGTCATATGTGCCGATTCGAGTCTGGTTTCTTCTTCCGACAGGAACTCATGATGAACTACGAGTACTACTGGCGTGTTGAGCCCTCTGTCAAGCTCTTCTGCGACATCCACTACGACCCCTTCCGTGTCATGCACGAGAACAACAAGAAGTACAGTTTCGTTCTCTCTCTCTACGAGTACATCGACACTATTCCCACCCTCTGGGCTAGCACCAAGAAGTTCATGCAGAACCACCCTGAGCATATCTCTTCCGATAACTCTATGCGCTTCCTCAGTGATGACGGTGGCGAGAACTACAACAAGTGCCATTTCGTAAGTTAAGCTCTACTTGTCACCCGTTTCACAACTAATTGAGTTTAGTGGTCCAACTTTGAGGTTGGTAGCTTGTCCTGGCTCCGCAGCAAGCCTTATCTCGATTTCTTCGAGTCTCTTGATAAGGACGGTGGTTTCTTCTACGAGCGATGGGGTGATGCTCCTGTCCACTCCATTGCTGCTGGTCTTCTCCTTAAGAAGGAGCAGATTCACTTCTTCGAGGACATCGCCTACTACCACGTTCCTTTCACTCACTGCCCCACTGACGAGCAGCGACGTCTGGATCTCCGTTGCCACTGCAACCCTGATAACAACTTTGACTGGAAGGGTTACTCTTGTAAGTATTTTGCTGGAGACTGTTTCAGAATCATACGCTAACCAAGCAACAGGCACTTCTCGATTCTTCGAGCTCAACGGCATGGAGAAGCCCAAGGGCTACGAGAAGCAGCAGTAGACAAAATAGTGTTAACAAGGGGTTGTATAGGGTTGTATCATACAGGTCGTAATGCTCGGTAGATTGTCTGCAATGATTTCTGGGCTGCACACAATGGGTCGGCATTAGGTGATGTTCTTACGGGAACCAACAACAGGCGTCTGGGTTTGAAGCACTTTGGACAGCTTTTGATCATGTAGAGTGTATGAATCAAGAATGTTCTGGGATCGTTTGAATGCTTTCTTGAATTGAATGCTCGAAATAGTGTACAATATCATTACATGGCTGTAGCCAGGTCTATTGGTTTTTGACACATGTCTTGTATCATCGCTTTGCCATCTTTTAACCCAATTCGTCCATTTGTTTTCCGTATGCAAAATTGTTTAACCAACTGTGGCCTTCTTTGGCTTCTTGGTGCCGTACTTGCTTCGACTTGTTGTTCGGCTCGCAACACCACCCTGGAGTAGTTAGTATCTTAGCATCTAGTATAAATATGGCCAGAACTTCAATTTATGGCCAAGGCAATAAACATACCAGATCCAGAGCTCCTCGAACAAGATGGTATCTCACACCAGGACAATCCTGTGCACGTCCGCCTCGTACCAACACAACACTATGCTGCTGAATATTGTGTCCCTCGCCAGGGATATACGCCGTAACAACAGCTCCAGTGGAAAGCTTTACACGAGCGGTCTTTCGCTCACCAGAGTTGGGCTTCTTGGGTCGAACAACACCAACACGCAGACAGACACCCTTGAGAGCGGGACAGTTTGTGTTGGACAGAGCAGGTGAGACAGCGTGACGAGCGCGCTTGCCCTTTCGGATACCGCGGAGGACTTGGTTCAATGTCGCTGGACGAGCTGTTGTGGGAGCGAATGCGCGGGGTGCTGAGGTTGTGAATGTTCGGAGGGTTGGTTGGATCAGCCGGCTTGGTGGTGTTGAGAGGGCTGTGGTGAGGGGACGACGTGTCGCCGGGGAGAAGAACTGGCGGAGGATGGAGCCGACCATGTTGGGCGAGTCTTCGATGGTCGGATTGAAATAAATTGTCGTGAGAACTGGGTCGAATTGATCCCCGTATGCAGCCTCTCGCTATCCCAATCCCAAGCTCATCCAATGCCGCCAATATCAAAATCTCAGCCTCTCGAAGCTGTGTCACGTGCTACAATCTCTCGGATGTTCTATTTCTCCGGGCTCACCAGCAGATCACATGCCACAATCCATCATGCCCCACCTCAATCTTTGACGTCAGCGGTTAATCGCCGGTGCATCTTCTTCCCCCCGCAATCCTCCCCAACTCCCATCCCGCATTGGCTAACAGATTTCCCCAAATCGATCCAAGTCAAACAAAGTCAAGTCAAAGTTCCATCCATTACCGCTGTACAACCGAAGACATCCACGACCTCGGTGGTTATCCTCGGCTGGTCTAGGCCGAACAGCGAGATTCTTCAACCGCTTCAGCCGTATAAAGGGAAGGACGTGTAACTACAGGGGCCAATGGATGATTTGTATATACCGAGGCTAAAATAATTGACATCTCGACCTTGTTGTTCTCTTATCGCCTTCATCTTTCTTGTTTCATACCATTCAAAGAGCTTGTCATGCTGGTTGTCGCTTTTGGCTTGTGATCGTCAGACATCTAACATACCCGCCTGACACCTCGATCTAACCTAGCCACTTCAGCTCCCCTACATCTCTTTTCCTTCTTTTCTCTGGCACAGTCACCGCGCTTCCTCACTCCTCTCCTCAACACCGCAAATCTCACCATGTCTTCGTCGTTTACTCGAGTCGTGCGCCCTGCGCTTCAGGGTGGTCGAGGTCTTACACAGCGCATTGCCACACGAGCCACCGCTCCCCGAACATTGACGAGAATAAACCTGTGGGTTCAATTTTGAGACTGACCAGAAGCAATCGCTAACTCTGCGCCGAAGCAACACTGCTCGCCCTCTATCTACAACATCCATCCGCCGCAATGAGCAAATCGACATCTCCGAGATCCCTCCTACACCCATCACTCACCTCTCTGAGATCGAGGCTGCCATGGCCGACACCGTCTCCAAGTTCTCTACAGATGTGATTCTTCCTCGTGCGCGTGACATGGACGAGGCTGAGGAGATGGACCCAGCTGTTGTTGAGCAGCTGTTCGAGCAGGGTCTCATGGGTATTGAGATCCCCGAGGAGTACGGAGGTGCCGGCATGAACTTCACTTCCGCCATTATCGCCATTGAGGAGCTTGCCCGTGCAGACCCCTCCGTTTCCGTCCTGGTTGATGTGCACAATACCCTCTGCAACACAGCTATTATCAAGTACGCCTCCACTGCAATTAAGAAGAAGTGGCTCCCTCGCCTTGCGACAAACACCGTTGCCTCTTTCTGTCTCTCCGAGCCTGTCTCTGGTTCTGATGCTTTTGCCATGGCCACGAGAGCTACTGAGACCGCCGACGGCTTCAAGATCTCGGGTAGCAAGATGTGGATCACAAACTCCAAGGAGGCCGAGTTCTTCATTGTCTTCGCCAACCTCGACCCTAGCAAGGGCTACAAGGGAATCACCGCTTTCATCGTCGAGAAGGGCACTAAGGGTTTCTCTATCGCTAAGAAGGAGAAGAAGCTCGGCATTCGCGCCTCAAGCACATGCGTCATCAACTTCGACGACGTTGTGATTCCCAAGGAGAATCTCCTCGGTGAGCGTGGCCACGGTTACAAGTACGCCATTGCCCTTCTCAACGAGGGGCGAATTGGTATCGCTGCTCAGATGACCGGTCTGGCTCTCGGTGCTTTCGAGAACGCTGCTCGCTACGTCTGGAACGACCGCAAGCAGTTCGGCTCTCTCGTTGGTGAGTTCCAGGGTATGCAGCACCAGCTCGCCCAAGCTTACACCGAGATCACTGCCGCTCGCGCTCTCGTCTACACTGCTGCTCGCAAGAAGGAGGCTGGTGAGGACTTTGTCAGGGATGCAGCCATGGCCAAGCTCTACGCTTCTCAGGTCGCTGGCCGTGTCAGTGGTTCCGCCATTGAGTGGATGGGTGGCATGGGCTTTGTCCGTGAAGGCCTCGCTGAGAAGTATTTCCGTGACAGCAAGATCGGTGCCATTTATGAGGGTACCAGCAACATCCAGTAAGTTCCAGTCTAATAAGTACATCTCGAAGCGAATACTAACATGCTATAGACTCAACACTATTGCCAAGCTTCTACAGAAGGAGTACACATCGTAGAACGATAGAGAAAATCTAGAAAGAGGCGGAGGTACAAATGGGATAAACAAAACATAAGTGAAAAAAATATCTAAAACATGCCAATGCCCTCGCGCACCTACAAACACAACTGTGACAATGTGAAAACGAATCATGAAGCAGTAGGTATCTTTGGAGCTGGCCAAAGAGCACACCACCAATCACCGCTGTGCAGGGTAACATATAACAAAAACCATAGCCTGCCTGCAACTATTTTTTTATCATCTCTTCTCTGGCCTCTATTAACTAACATGCATTCCAATGCTGCTGTATACGATATTCATCTACCGCTAAGATCGCTTGCTTCAGTGTCTCAATATGGCACGGTACTAGTCATGCCCTCGTATGTTTTACTCGCCCAACCACCAATATCCTGAAAGCCTACCGCTATAAGCGACCCAGCGAACGTGGGAAGAGGGCACCTGGATAAGACGCCCATCCTGGGTTCACTGTACCGACATCACCTGCCCGCGGTGTCCGGCCACCTATTTCACTATCGCCCCTGGGTATTCGATAGACAAGACAATAACCTCACCGCGGCTCCATCATCTCGATAAAATATTGTAAAATCGTCAATCTTGTTAGTCCAGTCGCTTAATCAAAATCAGCTGTGTAGGAGAAGCCTCGGAATTCTTCTTGCATGGCTTGTGAGAGAACTTGTGACTGTTAGTGGAAGATCAAGAACTCGGAAGTTGCGGAACTTACCAGACTGGACTGGGGTCAACACGGGAGTAACACTGGTGAACTCCGAGTCGAAGTTACTAGTATCAGTAGCACTCTTAATTTGAGGCATGAAAGGAGGCTGCACTCTCTTGTGGTAGATATCGTCCCAGTTGATGTTGCGGAAGAATGGCTGGCTCATCACCTCCTGGGCATCAGTTGGGCCGCTTCCGAGTCGCTGGTCAGGCTCACGAGTGAGCAGCTTCTGGAGAATAGAGACTGAGTCTCGGGGCATGTGAATGGGATAAAGTGGTTCATCCGCGAGAATGGCATCGTAAATTTCATCCTCATCTTCTCCACGGAAAGGCGATTGTTGGAGAAGCATCTGGTAGATCAGGACACCAAATGCCCACCAATCAACAGCACGGCCGTACTTCTTGTCGAGAAGAATCTGAAAAAGGTCAGCACAAAGAAAAAGGAGGGATTGGATACTATAGACATACCTCGGGAGCCATAAACTCGGGAGTACCACAGAAGGTACTTGTTGTCGAACCATACCACATATCTTCCTTACACAGACCATAATCACCAATCTTGACATGGCCATCAAGTGACAGCAGAATGTTGTCAAGCTTCAGATCACGATAGATGACACCGTTCTCATGGAAGTACTTGAGTGCCAAGCAAACCTCTGCAGCGTAGAATTGGGCACGCTTGGTGCCGAATTGGCCTCGCTGAATGTGCAACATCAGATCACCACCGCTAACATACTCCATGACGAAGTACACACGGGTCTCGGTCTGGAAGCATGCGTGCAGGTTGGTGAGGAATGGGTGCCTACCTCGGTTGGCAACAAGGAACACACGCTTCTCAGAGCGGATGCTCTCTACTTCGTCATTCTCTATGATGAACTCTTTCTTAAGCACCTTGATAGCATAGAGCTTGCGAGATCGCTTTGTTTCAGCAAGCATGACCTTACCGAAGTTACCCTTACCCAGCACAGCCAAGAAGTTGAAATGATCCAGCCCGATCCGTTGGCCTGTACCTGGGTCTGTGGCCTTAGGCAGTGGTGCCTTGTTTCCACCAGATGCAGACTGCTGCTTAGGAGACATCGCTTCCGGTGACTGGGGCTGGTGTGCTAGTGGTGGTGGTTGTTGGTAACCCACTTGCTGCTGCTGAGGCTGGTGTTGTGGGACAGGAGGCAGCGGTTGCTGGGGAGGAGGCTGTTGTGCAGTTGGCTGCTGTTGCACTGGTCGCTGAGCCTGAGCTGGCGGTTGTCCTCCGTAGCTAGGGTTGACGTTGGCATAGTCAGCCGGGTTGTACTTACGCTGCTGACCTGCGCCGTATTGGCCCCCTTGAGCGTATGGATCCTCTTGTTGCTGGTCATACCCTCCACTGTAGCGTCCATAATCAGACTGTTGTCTCTGGGCCCCTCCAGGCCCTCCGGACATAGCCGCAGAGGCTGCCGCTGCAGCCGTTGAGCTAGACGAGGTTCGGTCGGGATGCCCAGGTCGTGGTGTTGTCTGGTTCGAGTACATAACTTTAGCGGCCTCAGTTGCCTCAGGTGAGGCAGGTCCTGGCTGATAAGGAGGTGCGGACGAGCTGGAGTAGGACGGGGCCGGGGAGTGAGTGCTGGTAGGGCTCGATTTTCCTGGCCGGAGAGTCTTTTCTGTTAGTGAAGAGACCTTTGCCTGTCTCTGCTTCTGTGATCTTATTCCGTCCAATATCTGATTGGCAACAGCCATTGACATGCCACAGAAGTCAGGAACAAGGTGAACACACTGGGCGTGTGCAGTAAGATTGCATTCTACAGATAAAGGATTAGTTTCACAACGCAGCAAACAGAGTCAAAGAAAACACACCTGAGCACTTTCTGCAGTTCTTCTTGCCAAAAGGCAGAATGTAACCACAGTGGCAGCACCAGTTTGCTGTCATGTTGGAATAAGGATTGAACCTGTGCGGAATACGATGGTTGATCTTCTCCTCGTCGGGATCGGTCTCAGCGTTACTCTTGCTGATACACTTCGTAACCACACTAGAATAACACTTGGTATGACAAGTGTACTTGCAATCCTCACACTGCATGCCTGCAGAGTACTTGAGGAAATCTCCGCAAAGCGCACAACGCATGATGTTGTAGAACTGGTGTTGTACGAACTTGTGTCCGTACATCTCGTGAACCTCTTCCTTGCGTTGACGAACAGCTCCCTTTCGGCCAAGACCGAGGTCGACGGGGCGGCTGTTCGCGTTAGTCTTGTTGAATGCCAACTGGAGTTGAATCTGCCCAGTAGGTTCCAGGTTAAACCATTCTTCGATTGGCCCAGTTTGCACTTGAGGCTGGGGACCAGCAGTCCCGAATGGACCGGTCTCTGTTCCTTGCGCGCCGCCAGCTGGAGAGCCTGGCCCAAAAGAGCCCGAAGATGGGCTCATGGGGAATTGTGAAGGGGCACCACCACCGGTGCTACCCATTCTATCGGCCGAAACCCATCCAGAACTGTTCATCTCAGCCTCGATCCTCTTACGACGCATTTCCTCGACAATATCAGAGATTCGGACCCAGAGCATAGCAATGGGCATGGCGTGCTCAGCGGGTTTGTCGTAAACCGTCAGCTCGATTTCGTTGGCCTTATCAACTTCGATGGTATGGTATTCGGCTTCCCAGCGATCGTTCCTGGTCGCCTTTGTACGAGCCATCACAGTATCCTCAACCTTGACGGCAATAAAGGTCTCAGGCCCTCGTGTAAACCTACCAGTTGCTAGGTGGTCGACATCCTTTATAGCCAGCATACGAATCGATAGTTGTCCGCTAAGGGGCTTCCTCAGATTAGGGGCATTGATAGAATCGTCTGCTCTTTTGTCAACATGTCGTCGAAGTAAGAAATGCTGCAGTGTCAACTCACCATCTTGGGCGTCCGCAACATCCGCATCGATGTGCAGTTCTTCATATCTCTTGAGTGCCTGCTTCAACAGTATAATCTTCTGCTTGCTTTCGACTTTTCGGGCAGCCGCGTCAGCCTTACTTTTGCGGTCTCCCTCCATACCGTAAAGCTGAACCATCTTTTCGATACCCTTAAGATATTGTTCTTCGACGTTGAGCTTGAACTGAATCTGCGACAGCATGAGCTGGATGCGGGGTCCCAGATGCGGTGTATCATATTTGATCAGGTCTGTTTTCGTTCACGTTAGCACAGTACAGTACAGAAAACACGGAAAGCCTCAGAGAAGTTTCTATGGAGATGGCATAGCAACGACGCACCTAACTTGGTGAAATTTTGACGTGGCTTCGGCAAAGCCGTGGCACCAGGGGGACCTGGAGCATAAGGATGGCGGGGAGGCATGAGATCAGATCCTCTGTCTTCTCGGGAATCCTTGGGAGGTGGTGCAGGAGGGCCGCCGGCGTCGTCAGAAGATCCTCCAAGGGACATGTCCCCAACACCAGAGTTCACACGTCGCATCTGGATGTCGCGCAGCTTCTCCTCAAAGAACTGCAGATTGCGACGACCATCTCGCATTTGTGAGTCGAGACGAGATCTGACGGCTTCATTGTTGGTCTGTGCTCTCATGGAATTGGCAGCGTTGATGAGAGCCTTCTCGCGCTCGATCTTCTTGTGGATGCTATGGATCGCATCATCGTCATTCATGGTGAAAGTGGCTGCACGATACGTTCGCGCGGGACGACAGGAGGTTGGAGGAGGAGGGGATGGCTGAAAATACAGCCGATATCAGGTGGTGAGGACAACGCCTCAATAATGAGCGGGCGAGGGTGGGCGAGCGGGTGGTAAAATAACTAGACGACCACTAGACAGGTGACGTCTTGTGTGTCGTTATCGCCAATGAATGTCGTTATCCTATGAGAGCCGAACCAGGTGCAGGCGGGCGGGCGGGCAGAAGCACACGGAACGAGGGAAGCCAGAAGGTCCCAGGTACGTGTATGTAATTATGCGTGAGTCCGCGACGGTGGTTTATGGCTGGCGGAGGTTTTCGCCGTCAAGCTTCGCTTCAGGTGGATGAGGCCGAAGCTGGCGGGTGGGGGAGAGGAGGGGAGGGGAGGTTGAGGGAAAGAGGGTTTGGGTTTATTAAGCCCAGCCGTTGTCAAAAGGCAGATTATGGTGGTACCTTGCCTTGGGCAGGTACTCACTCTTTAGGTAGGTATTTAGGTGTTGAGTGGCAGGTTGCAGGTGGCAGGGCAGTTAAGTTAGGTAGAGGTGGTAAGGTAGGTTGGGAGGTCAAAGGTGAGAAATGTCGTCAGTGATCCAATAAGTTCCTAGAGTTGGTTGGTACCTTAGGGAATCGCATCGACACTCGGTGGAGGAGGGGGTAAAATTGGCGGGGTTTTTATCGGGCGTTTTCCAAAGATTCAATGCGCGAGCAGAAGCACAGCAGAGCACAGCGCAGTAACACTGAGCTAACTCTGGCGACTTTAGCGGTAAGCTAAAAGACCAAGGAAGTTGATACTAGATTCAAAGATACAGGTAGGTCCTTTTTAGGAGACACAAGGAGGAGACCAGTGCAAAAAAGAATTTGACAAATACGAAAAAAAGAGAGGGTCGAAGGACAAAGCACAGCCCAATACCTACCTTTTCCTAGTACTGGGTGATGAATGCCCAAGGCAAGGCCTCAGGGTACGGATAACACCTAGGCACAGGCAGAGACCAAGACCAAGACCACCACGAGGAGCTAAGACCACCGCCGCTCTGCTGTTGGTGGGGGAGATCCAGGGTTTGGCTGGCGGGGAGCTTCCAATTTGTAGCGGCGTAGGTGTAGCTCTCCGTCCGGATAATAAGTCGAGTCGGGTTGGGTTTATGGTGGGTGACGGTGTGCACTGTCTGCAGCAGAATCGTTCAACAGATCCTTGTTTGTTCAGTTCTTCGGGGAAAGATACGATATGATCTACTGGGTATACGTAGTAGTATATCCTTTTGTCAAGAGGTAACCTCGGTAGGACTAGAATGATGATATGATAACGTGGACAAAGAGGCTGAACTCCAATGAGACAACCATACCCGAGAGAGAGTCTCCAAAGTTACTTGAAAGGAATGGATGTCTGTTTGGCACTTTTGTATATCATCTTCACAAGCATGTGTCCTACTCGAATTGCGTTTCAGGACCCATCACCAGATAGTTTCGCATGAATATGGGAACTTGGTTTGATGCTTGTGAAACCATTCTCTGAAACCCCAAACTCTTGAGCCTTTCTTATCATGGAGGCATAAGTAATACCACAAAGTTCCAAACCCGTCCATCAACAAGAATCAGGAGATAACAAACTCTAATATGTGCATTTCCCTTATTCCCACCGTGTAGCTGCAGTTACACTGGAAAAGCATCTGCATCTGCTATAAGTCACCCTTCATAGTCCTACGAGTCCTAGACTAGAGCCCCACCATTAAATCACCTCTGTCCTCCGATTAAAACCGCATATCGGAAAGCGGTCAATATCTGCAACGTCAAGATCCTTAACAATTAGTTGCTGTTAATCTCAATGTCTGGCAAATCATGTTGCTGATGTGCCCTTTCATCATCCAAGCTCAAATTAATGGTCAGGGTCACCCTTGAGGGTGGAATGACAAGGGTTCTAGGGGCCGTTAAAGGCTGAAGTGTCATAATGAACTAACTAGGTGGTTCTTGGCGGACAAAGTTCATTCTATGGTGATATATCGACAACTCAACAAACAGTCTCGGATTTTACGCACATGTACATCAAATATGACATGTTGGAAATATTAACTTCATTAAGCTCCGAAGGTTTAGTCCCACTCCATCTTTCTTCGGTATTGCCTTTCTGGCTACCAGCCCTACCGGTCATGCAAAACACCAACATCCGATTGGCTCGCCAACGGCGTGAAGCATCGTGAATCAACATCACGCAAGGAACTCTATAACGAGAAATCGTTCAATGTTCGTCCTCGACGAGAATGTACAGTTTTATTATGGTAGTATACAATGATAAGCTTTTATCTATTTTACATCTTGTCATGATCTTCGAACCAAAAGCAGCGCAATACTTCCTGTAAACACAGCGCCTGCTAATGCGCCCTCCAGTACCAATAATGAAACGTCCCGCATGCGAAGATCTATCCGTCGCTCGCTGTAGATGTCTTGCGATTTGGCTTTCCACCATTCTGGATCCATAAGAGCTTCTTGCCACATCCGCGTGGGCAGAGGTTCCGAGAAAGGCACTTCAGCCACTGATTCAAAGGCGGCAATTGGTTCCTGACTGGATTTTGTTTCCTCCACCATGAGGCTCTCACCTGGCAACACGTTCTCTGACGCCACGGCTTCAGCAATTGCCTCAGCCTCGGCCTCAGAGGTTCTCTCAACGGTTGACAGGGTCTTTTGGTTCTCGATAGCCAGCTTGACCTGTTCAAGCTCACCGCGAACCTCCTCCAGAACAGCCTTCTCCTCAGCCACAACGCCCCTGACCAGTCTCCTTCTCTTCCAGGGCTCTGCCACGAATTGTAGGATAACGAACAAAAGGAAGTTCATGCCCATCAGGCCCCAGGTACCCCAGGTACTCGCCCGTCGGATACGATCACTCCAAATTTGTTCTTCGTGGTAACGTTTCAGGATTCCAGCATTTAGTTGCTGGCTAAGGCGCTGCTCTTCCATCTCAGCCTCCGTTAGAGCCTCTTGGGACGATGCGACCTTGCCCTCCAAAGTATGATCGGCCCGGTATAACTCAGTAAAGCGCTCAAGATCGATAGGGGACCAGCTATCCTTCCGCGCTAATAGTGTTGTGACCTCACGTTGTGTTGTCGCACGACTGGCGTTCGATGTCTTGTATTCCTGACGAGCCTCGCGGACCCGCTCATGAGCTGCTGCAAGGTCTGCTTCCAGCTTGGCATTTTGATGCTTGATGGCCTCGATGTCTGTGTATCCGGTAATATCGTTCAGCGTTTGTGAGGCATTCATTGCTCGGGATTGCAGTCTATCCATAGCACCGCTAAATCTCTCCTTCAATTCGTTCATATGGTTCAGGGTAAGGTGTCGCAGGTTTTGAAGACCTGATGGTGCTTGCGATGGAGAGGTTTCATCGCTAGGCTTTGTATCTGTCTCGGCCTTGGGTGGCTCGGGTTCTGTGTCTTTAGGGGCAGCACTTTCGGGGGTGGCATTGGTAGATTTGACATCTTTCAACTTGGGTATATCGGCAGGCGGTTGAAGCTCTTTGAAAACGTTTGGCCGAGGTTTAAGTATAGATTCAAGCTCATCCTCGACATCTTTATTCGTCCTCGAACTCTTCTCAGAATCTCTAGGTGGCCGCTCCGTCGAATAGAGTCTTGATCGGAGACCAATGGCCTGGAAATTGCATCGCACACATATTGTTGAGCTCTGCACTATCGAGGGGCTCCAGCAAGACCTCCCGGCCCTCGCGGATCGATCAAGCCCAAATCGCGCATGGTTCCAGACAAGCCGAACCGCAGGACGAGCAAGCGGCTGCATTGCGACCAAAGGAAGCGTGTATCGCAGCGGCGGCGTCGAGGGTGAACGATTGGACTTGTAGCTCGGCAACAATTGTTGAGATGATGGGATGAACGCATGGGCCGAGCCGATAAAGCTACAGCCGGCTCCGTAGCCGGGGTATTTTCTGCCACCGGAGCCAGGCCGAATAGAGTCACCGCCCTGCTCACCTTGGCCAGGGTCCTTCACCGGGAGCGCTATTGAGTGCGACTTAGGCCAGTCAGGGTCCCAGGGGCTTTATTCCAGTGCAATTGCAGGGAGAAGAGGCTGTGGAGGGGCACTATTCAACGTCCTGCAGTTCCTGAGAGTCATGACAATGACGACAGTCGAACCTTGGCCAAGGCGGAACAACTGATAACGAAATATGCGGTGTTTTCTGTTATGTACAGTACGTGATTTATATTGCTACTCATTTTACTAGTAAGGATCCTTCAGTATCAACCTCCAATCAGCTCAGCTAGTTTATAGCAGGTGTTTCTAATTTCCTGTCGATCATTATTATTGTGATTATTTGTTTGTCTCTCATGAAAACTTGTGCCCCTCCCCCGCCATTTTCTTTGCTCGGTCATATCTTCTCTCAACAACATCGTCACTTTTAGACTACCGTTCTAGAGACATCCAATTCACTCACTCTTTTCATTGAACTGGAATAGACTCCAATAAGGATCTCACTGAGTCATAAAAACGCGCAATAATACACTGCAGACCGTCATCATGGCTTCCTCCGATACGCCAGCTCTCAAGAACGATCCCAAGTTCATCTTCTTTACCGACTTTGACGGGACAGTAACCACCGCCGATTCTAATGACTACATGACCGACAACCTTGGCTTCGGTGTTGAGCGCCGTCGTCAGCTTAACAAGGACGTTCTTTATGGAAACATGCATTTCCGCGACAGCTTCGTTGAGATGCTGGACAGCGTCAAGACCCCTTTCGATGAGTGCATTCAGATTCTCCTCAAGAACATTAAGCTCGATCCTGGCTTCAAGGAGTTCTACGATTGGGCTCAGGAGAACAATGTTCCCATTGTCATTCTCAGTGGCGGCATGACCCCTGTCATCCGAGCTCTTCTAGACACTCTTCTGGGTCCTGGTTGGGATATTCAGATTGTCAGCAACGATGTGAAGGCACGAGAGGGCAAGACTCTTAAGGATGAGGGAGGCTGGCAAATTGAGTTCCATGACGATAGGTAAATCTGAATTATGCGTTGATGTAGTGAGAAAATGCTGACTTTTCTAGTATTCATGGTCATGACAAGTCTATTGAGATCCGAAAGTACTCTTCGCTTCCTAACCGACCTACCATGTTCTACGCCGGTGATGGTGTCTCTGATCTTTCAGCGGCCAAGGAGACCGATCTTCTGTTTGCCAAGGCCGACAAGGGTGAGTAAAATATCGATTCCCAGTATTGTTCGCAATTAGTGACTCTTCATAGACCTTGTTACCTGGTGCGAGAACGAGAACGTTCCCTTTGTCACATTCCGTGACTGGTCTAGCATCACTCAGACTGTCAAGGACATTGCGGCCGGTACCGTCTCTGTCAAGGATGCTGCCCGTGGCCGTATCTAATCTGGTATGAATTAATGACATGAAAAAGGGGAATAGGAAATGGCATCCATGACGATTTAAAACATAAAGGATAGACTAGGTGGGAGCCATCTACTGAGGTCACATAGATTCATTATAGATTTGTGATTAGACTTGGTCAGCCTGGATCGAATCAACTCCCTGCATAATTTCTACCCTGGTCACTTCACTTGTTCATACATTTTCCAATTCCACTTTCTCCCTCTCGATGCCGCCTTGTCACTCAGTCCTCTTTTCCTCAGCTGGAATAAAATACCAGCACAACAACATGATAACAAACAGGAAAATTACAATCGGATGAAGGACAAAGGTGCCAAACGCCTGGGCCAGAAGACCCGTGACGAAGGGCGCAATAGCTCCGCCTGCGCTATCGCAAGCATTAATCATACCAATACCGGTCAAAGCCTCCCGTCTAGTCATGCCTCGAAGGAAAACGGCCGAGGCACACGGATAGATAGGACCAAGGAGAAGACCGACAATAGATACGGCGATAGTGTTGCCCACAATGTTAGGAATGAGCCAGACCAGAAGTTGAAAAGCAACGGCTCCTATGATGAGACCATACACAAGTTTCTTCTCGCCGATTCGCTGCGCAGGGGCAGAAAGGAGGAATCGACCGATAGTGATACCGGCCCAAAAACCTGCTGTTGCATAACCAACTGAAGAAGGATCACCATCGCGGTCGTTGATGAGAAAAGAAATAACCCAGCCAGAAATAGAGACCTCGGCTCCCTGGTAGGCGAAGATGAAGAGTGAACCAAGGAATACGATACGCAGATTCATAGCAAGAAAAATGCTGTTCGACATGGAGTCTCCAACTTGAGCTGTCTCCCTCTGGCGCGCCGCAGGACTCAACTCCTGTTCGTATCTCCAGAACGACCATATTCCTAATGCGACGGTTAAAGCTCCGAGCACACAGGTTATGATATAGTATCTATTCCACACGATGTTTGCAGCGGTAACGAGCGCGGTTGCTACGACAGGGCCGATAGTTGCCCCTATTCCGTAAGTCCCGTGCTGTACACCCAGCATGAATGTTCCGTTCTGCAGACCACCACAGAAGAGGTTTCCGATGGCCACATTTATCGAGATGCTGAAGCCGATAAAGAAGAATGATAGAACAACAACGATGAAAGGGGCCCCGCAGATGATGGGGATATATGCCAGAGTGACAAGGGCTTGGCTAAGACCAAGAAGTTTAGCTCGACCGAGTTTGACTTTAAGCATATCGATGAGTACGGCGGCGGCAATGAACCCAAAGGCTTTACCGACGAATATGAGAGAAACGGTGGCATAGCCAATGCCATAGTACCTAGGCATATTAGCTCATGTCCTTGACGGGAAATATTATCGACATACTTCTCCATATAGGGGATCAATGCACCAGTAGCACCATCGCTTAGAGCATTATTTATCTGGGATAGACAGGTCGAGAAAAGTCTAAAGCGGTTCATAAAAGGGTCCCAGATAGTTGGTGCAACTTCGACAGTCTCAGTATTCGAATCTGGACGACCCGGTTGACTCATTTCCAAGTCATCGGCAGGTTCGGAAGATGTATTTTCTGGTTTTGAATCCTCTCGGACTGGCAGTATCTCGAGGTCAATAGATTCTCTATGGCCTGAACCGACATGGGTTCTCGAGGTAGTTGTTGGCAGGGCTGTCAATGGACGAGACATATCTTGCTTTGCCGGAGTTGTAGGTACTGGCTGAACTACTGAGAGACCTGAAAGAATCGATGGCTCCATGGTGTATGAGCACTAGGTCACCAAGAACTAATAATTTGATATATAGTAATAGATGTTCAGGAGAATATTCAAGCTCATTGTGCAAGAGATAAGTGTGCTTGAGCCGGGCTGTCTATGGTGACAAGTATGTGGTCTTGGAATCGGTTCAGTATCAAATTATCATGAATCTCTGCAAGGTCAACTTGAGTCACCCGGTCACTCAGATCTTGATATCCCCACGGGACATCCTAGCGAGTGGAACGCCTCTATTTGGTGGTTTTTGGAACCCTGCCATGCTAGGAGGGACAGCCAAGGGGGTAATCAAGCCGAGTCCACTTATACAATACCATACTCTATGATTTACTGAATTGCACCGAGTAATTTATCCAGGCGTCACGGGAAGTATATGATGTTGTAACTCAAGGTATTCTCTAAATAAAGATGAGACATCGGTATACGTAGTTCTCAAGCGTAGACACATGCAATCACCTTGAGGCGCTGACAACATGTAACATTATATTGACTGTTGTGTTACTGGTCACTCAACTTCATGATAATGAGGTTGGCTCTAATACCACTTTTGGTAACACCCCCAGCAACCCACCACTAGCAGCCGAGCAGTATCCTACTTAATGCGCAATCACGATATGAGTGTATAGCCCGATATGGTAATTTCACGAGATCGGGTTGGTACGATCGGACGATCCAGATCGAGTAAGTCCGCCACATTGTGGACGGATTCCTTTAGTCTTCACAAGCAAGCTTTGATGTGCTGAGTGACAAGAGTTAATCCGCTAGGCTTGTTACACCATTGTTGATGGCTAAGTAGCTTTTATGTGATCTGATTGGAGATAGGTCTCTTACAGCCTTAAAGCCTGGAGTATATGCCCCAAGGGGCTCTGAACGTTAAATGATATACACTTAGATCAATCCCTGCATGATGATGGTTATATTTGCCGACTAAATGAATCTCTGACTGGCTGATCCATTTGGATTACAGTCCTCAGGGGTTACAAATGTCCTGACCGGTACTTTGCCACTGTAGAAATATTATGGGTATACTACTGTTATTGATATGAGCACGTGACTGCTGAGTAAGGAATTCAGTCAATCAGAGGTAATAGATCCTCTTCCGCTGTGGGGCAAGGTACAAAGCTAAAGTGCGGAATAGGATATTTGTAACCCCTGCGGACTGTAACAGAATTAGGTCCAATTTTACCTCCGTATTATCCTCCCTTTCACTTTGAATAACCAATAACAGACCTCAGGACTATTTCCGCCGCGGTAAAAAACACTTATTCTATTGCGGAATTTAACATTAGAGTACAGCACCTTATTACCACGTGTTGTCACAGTACGCAGCACAGTTATAAATATTTAAAACACGCTGTGGCTTTTTGCATAACAAAATAGGATAAATTGCATCAATCTCCACATTTCTCTTTCTGCATAAACCAACCGTTCTTTTGTCTTGGCCTACGATGAGCACTCGGCATCAGAGAGCAATTGCTTTCTAAGTACCCGTTCAGTCTCTACACTTGAGCATGATGTATCCGTGAACTGAGGTCATGAAACGGTGGTCCTTTCAAGCAAGTCGGCAAGTGTCAATATATCACTGGTCGTGATACCGCCAAGTGCCTGTGGGAGTTACAAGTCTGGGCCAGTCACCGTTTTCCAGCCAGGCAAGAAAACAATACCTGATCGATCATACACGTAGGGTCGAAGCAAGTTAGGTATCTAATGCAGGTACTATATCCGGGGACAATGAAGGCACCTGGACAGGTAGCAAAATTGATACAACCTACAATGACCCCAGATACACCTATCTCTTGATTATTTTGTGTGTGCACCTTAGTACTATTTAGATATCAAGGGGCCTCCTGCTTTGAATTTTGGCCAGGTATCAAGACTGCCTTCAGTAGACTACCTACCTAGTCAATGCTCATTGCCTGCCACATTTAATGTTTGGCATGGCAGTCACGATAATTCCTTGTTTCCTGACGATGACAGGAAGGCCAGAGGTGCCTGCTTGATAAATGAAGTCTTGATACTCGGGGTAGGAGCGAGCTCCTAGGGACCTAGATGACCCATCTTCTCCTTGTCCTCTCCCTCTCCTTTTCTCTCTTATCATCCTCTTCATCTCTTCATCTCTTCATCTCTTCATCCTCCTCTTCTCTTCTTCCTGAGCCTTGATTGATAAATAGCCAGGCTATTCAGAATGTCATGTCAGGTAAGCAATTCTTCTCTTTAATCCTTCTATTCCATCGACTGACAGACTCTATAACCAGAGCTCATCGACCCAGCCAACTCGTCGCAAAGTCAGATCTACCTCGCGAAGGATGCAAAGAAAGGCCTGAAGGCTGTAGACTCCTCTTAGTTCCAAGTCTACACCATCCCATGTGCGATGCAGAGCAGTCGACTCATTCAATCGTTCGAGTTGCTGGATGAGAGTGGCAAAATCCCCAAGGATGCAAAGACTACTGAAGGAAAGACTGTCAATGTCAAAGAACACATCGAGGGCTTCCAAACCCCTCTTATCTAGAAGTTCATCAACGGCAACATGTCCAAGCTAGGAGTGCCGACCCCTGACAATCCATTTGTCTTCGACTATTCTGTGTCCCAGGAGAAGACTGATTTGACGACTGTGAATCCGGCTGCGACCAAGGCAAACCTTCCAACTCCTGACTCTCTTGTACCAAAGTCCTTCCAATACAACCCATCGCCCTTGAGTAGCTTTTTCCAAAGCACTCTGAATTACCGCATGCTCACACATCGAACCAAAAAGCCACACTATCACAAGGAGAATGTCCTTTCTCGAATGAAGACATGGGCAATGTCCAGTTCTGCTTGGGTATATTATTCTTCTGCCAGGATATCTTTGTCAATCATTGGATTGGAAGCTCTGTCGCACCTCTCTGCTTACCAGCTTTTTTTGGGAAACGACCCAATCCGTCACCAAGCTTGCCAGATACAATTGCAAGCAAGTCAATCGCCCTAATGGATGGTATTTTTGCTCAAAAGTCACAAATACGGCGAAGGCACTCAGTCAGAACATTGTTTATTGGGTCGAAAACAAGTTTAATGGTCCTCGAAGGATCATTGCAACGAACGTTTTGAACTACCCAACAGACTCTGAGGCTTGAATGTAAGTCTACGGAGTCATTCTGAGTGCCCTGTTCTAACACTGTCTGCAGATGGCAGTTCTCTCGAGATCAAACATGAGAATTTCTACCCTCTCCGGAATGTTGACGATGACCTTAAACCAAGATTGAGGTTTACTATCGGCTCTTATACAAAGTTCAAGATCAAAAGCTACCGTAGATTAGTCAACAGTCACGTTGGAGATGCTTTTGAGATGACCGGGAGATTTTTGTTCACGGGCGAAATCAAGGACTCTGATTACATGGGTGCGTTTACCTCCTGTGCGCGCAAAGAAACACTACTAATCCGTGCTGATTAGGTGACGACAACTGGGAGGAAAGACAGAAACAAAGAACTGGGCTGACGGGTTCAGCGGTGTTTCGAAGGAGAAATCGCCGGCTTGGTCAAGGTTGGTGAAGGGGCTGCTGCCAATGGTGAAAGGGTGTTCAAGCGAGCTCTAGATGGCAAACTCATTGGGGGCCACGGTAATTTACGTGCCGGAGGTGTGTTCATGTTCAAGGGCATGGGCTATGATGAGAACCACAACTTCTTTATAACCATTTACTATAGCACGCCAACTTCAGGCAAGGTTATAGTATATATATTTTCTAATATTTTCTAATATATCTTATATAATATAGTAAAAGCTTGAATTACTTGTCAAGTAGTCTTAGCTCTATTAGCCTTATTTTAAGATAAGTATTGTTTTAATAGATACTAGTGGAATTCAGTTATGTGAGAGAAATTAATTGCAGTACGGGTGTTTTAATGTTGGTTATAAGACAGACTTCTGCAATAAACATATGATGTTACTTTACTAGTCCCTCAGATATTAACTGATGAACAGAGCGCACTCTATGTTGACATCGGAGGCGCCAAATCAAGCAAGTCCGCTCTCACTTAAAGATCATTATGGATAAAGTAATACTTGGAGCTATTCTGTCTATCAAGGTATATCGCTCTATCGGTATCTGCCCCTCCAAGCAACCCCTCCATGTCCTTCATGTCTAGAAAATTCAAAGACAGACATTTATATGATAGCAATCGATATAAACTTCACGATGGGACGTCCGAAGCGAAATGTTCTGGCGGCCGCAGAGGCTGCCCTGACACCCCCCGACACTCTCGAGCCCAACCAATCTCTGGTCCGCGTTGTCAAGCCTGAAGGAAATAACCTGTACAGCTGTGAGCTTCCAAACGGCAAAACCCTCGTACTGGAACTGGCCCAGCGATTTCGAAACACCATTTGGATCAAGCGTGGCGGGTTTGTCTTGGCTGAACGATACGAAGACGGCAAGGAGGATACTCGAGCAGAGGGAGAAATCGTCAACGTTGTCCGTGATGAGAAGGCCTGGCGCAAACAGTCTTATTGGTGAGTTCTGTGGTATCTATTCGTCTGAAATGAACTAGGCTAATCAAGTCTATCGCAGGCCCAAAGAATTCGTTAAAAACACATACGACATGAGCGACTCCGAGGACGAATCCAATGTCGGAAAAATGCCCCCAAGTGACTCCGAAGATGAGTGAAAAGGAAAATGCACTTCTAGATCCAGATCTATTTGTTCTTATCATCAACATTCCCGACTCTGGCAGCGGGAACAGGAACGGCAAGTCTGGCTGTTCCCAGATACACCAACACAACGGTCGCCAGCATTGTGTTGACAGCGATGGTTGAGCTGAGGTCGGTGCTAGGGTATACGTTCCAAGCCCATTCCTGCGCGGCCCAGATAATTGTCACGATAACGGGGTCTTCAGTGGCTCGCCAGAGGAGATAGGGTGTCGCCCAGGCGAGATAGGCATAGAACTGGTAGTGTAGTGACCGAGCGAACAGAAGACCAATGAGGTTGGCGGAGAGCATGGTAGTCATGACGTACTCGGGGGTGACGTAGTGGGAGATGCGAAGCTGTTCCTGCATGGTAAATGGGGACTTGAGTCGCAAGAATGAGGGAATCAGGTCGTAGAGCGATCGTCCAGTCGGTTGGATCCATCTCTTGGAGATGAAGATCAGGAGCACCAGAACGTGGCAGGCCAGAAGAGATATAGCAAAATACTTGCTGAGGAAAACTTCCTCGCCCAACATGCGCCAATTGACCGTCCACTTGAATTGAAACTGTCGTGACAGCTCAAAGGCCCTAGCCGCATACCCACGAGGGTTTTGGGTGATAAACGGAATTCCGATGGCGAACTGGACCTGTGCCATGAGCCATGCGAGACGAAGGCTAGGCCATAGTCCTCTACCCAGGAAAAGAATGACGCCAATGGCAGGTAGAGGCAGCAGTAACGACATTTTGATCCCAAGACCCCAAGAATACACCAGACTTCCAACGGTCCATTGTCGGCGCTGGAAAAGGAAGATGGTCAGCCATAGGAAGAAAACGGCGAAGCAGTCATTGAAACATCGTAGGACGAAGAGGCTATGAAGTCGTTTAGAGGCGATTAGGAAGGTGAACATGTACGGAGGGACCTAGAATTGTTAGCAAGCTAACTCAACTATTCCGGAATATTACTGACTTTGGCTTTCCAATAGCAGAGCATTACCAATGCCAACGTAGCCATATACAACACAGCAAATATTTGCTGCGCCAGAAGAATATTCGTGCCTTTGTCCGTGATATAGTAAAGTCCCGTGTAAGTGTAGACATGCGCCGCTGGATACACCAAGGGACCAGTATCGCCCACCATCTTGGTATAGTCTCTCTCGCCCGATACAAACTGCGAAATCTGCTGCATGTACGCAACCCAGTCGATCTCAGTATCTGTTCCATGAGATTAGCTTCATCATGAGGCTTTGGGAATTGGACGCCACGCACATGGGATCTTCCATATGATCAAGCCACAACCAAGCGCGTCAGCCAGCCAGAGCGCGATGGGGATGAGCTTGGAGAGCGCATGGCGGCCATTGAGGACGTTTCTCAGGAAGCGCACGCCCTGGCCCAGGGTGCCAGGTGCAGATTCTGGCATTTTTGATAAGGGAGAATGCGCTGGCTTGTGAAAGGAGGAAAGGAAAGCTTCATCCAGTTAAAACAGGGGCTCAAGAGCTTGGAGAGAGCTGGTTACTTACGTGTGGGAAATGCGGGGCCCCGCGATATGCATAAATTCTCATTCTCATATTCTTCACATCAAACTTCAATTCTTATTAAGCTGAGGACAATCATAAGAATGAATGAATCAAATATTCATTAATTAATGCCAATCTACAAACGTGGTCAATCTACAGCTTAGACTTGGCAGCTTTGCCAACCTTGTCCACAATCTCAACTACACCCTCAGCACAACCATATGAGCCTTGATATCCCCAGCCAGAGTGGCCATAGTTGTGCACGATCCACGTCTCATCGTCTAACTTCTCCTCCTCAAGTCGAAGTCCATCTCGTCTCCAAGGGCGCAGTCCCACAGCGTGTCGAATCACACTCAGTCCCTTAACGCCCTTACCATCAGCGACCTCTGGGCGTGCCTCAACGATGCGCTGCATGATACGTTGGGCGATGTTGGGATCTGGCTGAGACTCCCAGTTGCCGATATCGTAAGTTCCACCCAAGATTGTGCCACCACCAGCTGCTCGCTGCATGAGATACATGACATCGGCACCGCCGTCCTCAACTCCAGATGTGATAAGCATCGGTGTGCTCTCGTTGCGCACCAGCACAATCTGTCCGCGCGCAGGCGCCATAGTCTCATCCTTAACACCGCCCAGTTTCAAGGATCCTAGGCCTGTCGCGTTGACGATGATGTTGGGAACATTAACCGTGTGGCTAAGTTTCTTGGCGTCACTGATATCGGTCAGGATGGCTCTCTTGAATACAACGCCGTTCTTCAGACATTGGCCAACAAGCCAGGGAAGGTAGATGGCGGTGTTGATGCAGACAGATGTGAATTCGCAGCCTGAATCGTAACCGCGAGTGACTTCATCAGGGTTCTGTTCTCGGAAATCCTCAAAGATCTCCTTATACCAGGGCTCCTCCATGAAGAGTGCATCAGGGAACGTTTGGTTCTTTGCTGCTTCTGCGTCCTTCTTTCGTCTTTGAATGTGGCACTCTGCTAGATATTAGCCTGTCATTTTCCATGAGAGAAAATATGGTGACGCACTTTGGAAGTGAATGCCCGCTTCGGGGACTTGTTCGCACAGTTTCTTGAACTCTACCCAAGTTCGACGTTCCCATCTGCTGCTTTCTCGTGTGGCCATGCTGGAAATCGTGAGTAGGATGATACAAAATGGGACAGATCACATACGGGCAGACGTTTGCACCAGCAAATGGCGAAGCATATTCAATATCATAGTCACCGGGCATATGCTTACCCACCACAGTGATCTTGTTGCCCTTGTTCTTGGAAAGAAGGTAGGCAGATGTCAAGCCAGAAACACCAGCACTTTCACAGGATCAGCTTCATTCAGAATAGATAACTTGTCAATCAAGACTCACCCAACGACGACGATTGTGTTCGCCATTTTGATATGCCACGTTTTGTTTGATAATTGGGTATTTGGTATAAATCTTCTCGGAATGGAAAAGTACTCGATTGAACTCAGGACTAGACTATAGAGGAGAGGTTGTCGCATTAACTTATACGCCATCTCGTCGGTTCCCAGTTGAAGCCCCGATCTCTAAACCGGGGGATTGGCTCTTGTGATTGGCTCATCAACGCGGGGCCACCGAAACCGGGATCGGCTCTATCATGATAGTAGCATAAGATAAGATAAGCCAGTTGCAATACAATGGCTTGAAATTGCATATTGATCAGCCAATCGATTTGTTTTGGAAGCTATTGCCGACCTGTCAAACGGCTCTTGGGCGTGAATGACACTCGCCGAATGACCATATGCAATACGACGGCCTTCCACCTCCGTGACAGCCCATACTGGAAATAGAAGGCCGCGAGAGAACTTGACTAAGTAGCCTATGGCATTTGAACCATTTCTAGCCGAAATCATAGAGGTGTGGTGTAACTGCCGCCGATCAGTATAGACTAGACTCAAGAACTCGGACGATTCTCCAGAGTGATACATGATAAGATATCATAAACAGACCTCAACGACCCATTGTACAAGTCTAACTATGCTAATAATACACAGCTGTTTTTACTTTCCTCGGTAATATAAACAGATTGAGTCTATTGCCATGACCTTCCTTGACAGTCCAACCCAATGACATGAGATGTTACAAGATTCACACAATTCATGCAGCATGCTTCGCCAGCATCGACTGAAGGGCTTGAGGGTTAGCACCGACCAACTCATCAACCTTTCTTCCGTGCTTGAAGACGAAGAAAGTTGGCATAGCGCGGACGCCGAGCTCAGCGGTCAGGTCGGGAAGCTCATCGACATCAAACTTGACGAATTGGATGCTGTCTGAAAGAGCCTTCTCTTCCGAGAGCCTGAGGTTATATTGTTAGTTGCCCATTTGAAGTGATAATGTATAGTTTGAGCCACTTACTTGTTGAGGATGGGAGAGATGGCCTTGCAAGGACCGCACCATGTCGCGAAGCAGTCAATAAGAACAGCCTTGTCTGTTGTGGAAACAAGGTCCTTAAACTCTTTTGTTCTACCAGATCAAGTTAGTAAAAGTTATTCCCATAACCTCTCATGAAAGCTCTTAAACTCACGTCTCGATGTTCTGCACAGCGAGTCGAGCAGCCGTGGTATGGAATGGCCGAGCGGCGAAAGTTACGGCGCCAGATCGAGCAGCCTGGGCGACAGGCCGCATAAGACGGAAGAGAGAGGACATCGTATAAGTCTTATAATACGTGTCGTTTAAATAAGTTGTAAACTTGGATTAGTATGAGAGGATTGGATTTCTAATTGTTAGCTCTGATGGCTCTTCATTGGGTGGAGTATGATGACTTGATTAGTTGGCCAATCATATTCTGATCACGCAAAGTTCATGACTGGTCTTGGACGTTTCATGATCGAAACACAAAAGCTTCATGATAATGTTTTAGGGACGATATCACGCTTTGACGATGTATGATATGTTGATAGAGGCTTATTGCGTATATGCCATTGACGTGACGGAATCATGGCATAACATGAAACAACTACCTCAGCTCTAAAAGCTCTCAAGAGCCATGTTCAATGATGCCTCAGTTCTAATCAAGATACAGATTAAACAACAAACAAATAATCTACATGCTTTACACGGACTTCAGTAACTCTCTCACTCTCTTATCCAGTCTTCACCAACTTAAACCATGGCGATATCATCTCACACTTGTGGATATGCCACACCCAAATGCACGCATAACCATGATAATTTCCACATTCACAGCAACTAAGCTAGTTCCCGAGATCTACAACGATCATCTTCTAATTAATTACTGCTTCAACTGCCGAGACCACGGACATATGCACAAACTTATTTCATGCATCTACGGCTGTGGATCAGAGCTAATCTTAATATAACCATCACTTGACGTATGGTGAAACAGCTTTTAATCTCAGGATATTGTTCGATCTGGTCAATTAACCTATCAGCTTACAAACATTTACATCTTCCTCCTCTGAGGTGGACAGACACACGTCCATCGTCTTGTGATCTTGTCCACCCTCATTTCCCAGTGATGTCCATTGCGCTATCGCATCGCAAGATCTATTGTTTCATGCAGCCAACCACTCTCGCGCCAAGCTCGATCTCGGGCTTCCAGTTTATGTTTCTGGACGCCCAAGTGCAAAAGCAAATCCCAGTTGCTCAAATCAAACCCGTTTTTCCCGCCTCCCATAAACCCCGGCTAGTAGAAAACAAAATGCTCCCTTCATCTCACAGACAAGATAAGGAAAACCACACCGGCTCCCCAAGGAATGACAGCGCCCAATGGGCACGAAGAGGGACCGGCCAAGGAGACTAGCTCCCTCACCAATAGTTGGTAAATCAAACGCGTCGAGTCTCCCAGTACTCTGTAATTGGCGGTCGACGCGGGGTATCAAAAGGTGCGGTATATGTAGTCGAGAAAAGAAATCCTAGCAGTGAACTTGGAATGCGCCATAGTCATCAAGGTCGTGTCATACATCAGGAGCAAGTCGGTTTCTAGTACCATCCATGTGATAAGCCTATTTGAGAGTCTTGAGTCGTCATAAGAAGAGTCTTCGCTGATTTTATTGTTTTCCTCTTTTTTTTTTCTTTCTTTTTTGGTCGATTTTCCATTGTTGATAAGAATAGTGATAAGGAAATGTGAAATGAGTGACTTAGGTTAGTTGAGACGGCAAGGAAATAAAAGGAGTGACAGGTGTCGTTTGGTCGACATTCGTTAAGTTGCGAGACTCTTCTTCTGAACGATCAAGATTACTTTAGCTTTCACATGGCTGGTTGGACGTGACTTCGTCGCCTCTCTGAGTTCCCTGTGGCATCAACGGATGGTCGGGGAGTGAGATCGAGTAGTTTAGCACTTCCAGCGCTAAAATTGCGAACGTGACCTTTGCCCAGATTGACGCTTCTAGCGCTCTGAACATTGGCAAGCTCTTGCGATGGAGTTACGGGTGATGTCGGGCTCCCTTCATCCTCAGATTCAAGCTCCAAGAGTCCCTCGTGGCTCTTCATGGTGAATCTGTGCACAACTTGGGGTTGAGAACCAACAGCGCCCCATTTCATCTCTCCATCATTAGCAAACTCTTCCTCATCGCTGCTGGGACTTCCTTCACCAGAACGACGACCCATGAACTCGGAATTCGAGTTTCTTCGGGGAGTGAGCTTCGTTAAATATTCGTCCCCAACGATCTCCAAGTTTTCTTCTGTGCCGTTCGTTGGGGAATCCGTGTGCGTGTCGTTTTGCTCACGCTGATTGGCCCTTCGAATGCTATCTCGTATGGCGGCTCGACGGCCACTGGCATTACCGGAAAGCCAGGAACCTTCAGAGTCAATCGAGGCGAGTGACATGGACATGCCAGCTTCTGGTGACGGTGAAACATATGCACGCTCTACTGTCGAAGGCGTACGGCGGATGGCCTCAGCGGATCGGTGTCCCGATGTTGGTGTGTCATAGCGCACGCCCAAGGACCTCAATTCCTCCATTTCACGGATCTTTTGTTCGGTGAGAATGGGCATGGGGGGCTCCGCTTCGGGCGACTGAACGCGTGAAGCTGGCGGTGAGAGAGGCAATTCAGGTAAGTCTTCCCGGAACCGAGAGCGCGTCCTCTTCGGGGCGCCAATGCTTGGTTTACGGGATAGATAGTTACCGCTTGAAGAGTTGGGCGAGTCCTCACCCTCGAGCTTAGCGAGGGCGTAGGCTTGCGCCTGTGCTCTTGACTGAGCTGCGGCTGCCTGCATCTCCTCCCGAGAGGTATTGGCAAAGGACGATGGTCCTTCACGTCGTTGCCGTTTGCTTCCAATTCGCAGGAATGCTTTGATAGAAGCAAACCCATTCTTACTACCGTCAGAATCTTGGGAGTTTTGTCTGGGCATGTGAACATCCTCCTCGTTGATGGTCTCGGGTGGCGGAGAAACCATCCTATCTCGATCAGATCGAATCGTCGATCTAGATCGCGACTTAGCCGATCTTAAAAGATCAGAAAATCTTGTTCCAGGAGAAACGCTTCCCATATCTTCAGAGGGCTGACGCATCGATGAGGTATCCTTTGTAATGACCTCTTCCATAGGTGTTGGCTGCTCAGAGGCGGCTGTGTCTGTGCGATGAAAGACCTCCTCCTCGGCCTTCTTTTGAGACTCAATTTCCCTTTCGTCTTCAGTAATGTCCATGGGCTCTGGATCTTCAGGTTTCGTTTCAGTGACCACAGTGGAAGCAGGGTCGATCCCCAGCCCTACAAGTTCACGGCCCATGACACCTCTCTCAAGATTCTCTGGCGGAGGGGTGCCTGTGTTCCTGGCCTGTATTTGTTCCGCTTGTTGCTTCTCTGCCCTTTGTGTGATCCGCCTCTCCATTCTTTGTCTCTCCTTCTGCTTTTTCAGTTCTCGTCGTCGATTATCTAATTCCATGAGTTCCCTAAGATCGCGGGCGTCGAGGTCGTCAGCAAGGGAATCGATGCGCCTGTGCGATCTCATCGTCTCTTCCGGAATCGGCTCCTGCTCGAGAAGCTTCCTCCTGAGTGATCCAGACCGATGAGGTGTAGGCACATGGGGAGTCGTCCATCGTGCGTTCGGGGTATAGCGAAGTGTAGGCCGAGGTGCAAGAGCTGCAAGGGCAGAGACTCTATATGAGCCAAACTCCGAGTCGGACGAAAGACTGGAGTGTATTGATCCGGGTACTGGAAGTGAGACGTCCGAATTGCGACCAGCTCGATGCCTTCCGAATCCCCCAGTTTTTGATCTTTTGGAATCTTTCTTCATGGGTCGGCCTGAATTCCATTGTTCCGTAGCAGGCCGAACGGGAGCAAAATTACTCATTGCTTTAATCTCGGCTTCTCTGTTGCGTTCTTCTTTCCTCCTCTTACTTCTCTGCTGTCTTGTTGCTTGGTGGGTCGGACGAAGCGTGGGTGTGCGATCCCAGAGTTCGGGACGTTCTTCAAGGTTGCCAGTAGTTCTTGTTCGGCCTGTTCGTTCACGGACTGGCGAGCCAGCGCGGTCTCGATCGGTACGAATGTCATCTTGGCGTCCCGGAGAGAAACTGTATGTTCGACCGGCTCGCTGAAGTCTGGGCGGTTCGGTACGTCGTTTCTTCAAACCAAGTTTGGGTTCCTCGTTGTGAGGCAGCGGCACGCCCTCTGCATCTGAGAAAGCAGCGCCGCTGCGGGAGCGCTTGCGGCTACTCCGGCGCCGGAATGGCCAAAGGGCCATGGTTCCTAATTCGTCGCCAAATGCTGGAGCTAATAATGAGCAACCAATATCGTCGCCGATGTACAGTCGAAATCGTCTAGATTATATCGGGTATGCGAGGGCATCGTGGAGTCGTCAAAACGTTCGTACCAAGCTGGTCATCAGGAGAAGCGAGTGAGAGCTGCAGGGTCGTGTCGAACAACTCGCTGCGCTGGTGGGCTGGATGGCCGCAACAAAACGATGTAGGTAGGTTGAAAGTACTGATGTATTGCAAGACAAGTACAGCTACTGCGGTGACAGTAAAAATAAGCGGTGATTGTGTATGTATGTATGTGGATGTAAAAGAATGCAAGTACGCGAGCGAGGTCGTGGTTGTCGTAGGTGTTTGGTGCGTGGCGAAACGTGTGTGGTGGTAAAGAGTATTGAGGAAGCAGCAGGTGCTAGGTAATTAAGGTAAGTGCAAGGAACGGCAGGTGCTGGGTGTGTGCAGACTCCGGGGGGGATCATGGGTGTTGGAAAGAAAGACCAATTTTTCAGGGCACCGGGGGCCGGCAGGACAGGGAAGGAAGGGAAGGAATGGGTCAATGGAACGAGCCAATAACTGGGAGGTAGCTTCCCAGTTGCGGCCAACGAGATGCTGCAGGTTGAGTGGGAAAATCGACGTCAGGCTTCGGCGGAAGCAGAGACAGACAGGGAAGGGCGGGAAAGGCCCACAATCACTGAATTGTACTTTGCTTTTGGTCTGGTCCCTTGCGACTTGGAAAGTGCTAACGGGAGTTAAGGGCTTCAGTGTGTACCAGGTACGTACCTCCTTTTTTTTTTTTAGACCTTAGCGCATCAGAAGGACATCAAAGGCCCCCAGATACCCCCTGGTCGACGTGGCAAGGCTCCCGTCTCTCTGGAGCCCTTTTCAACGGGGCCCTTTTAGAGCAAATGGAAGTGGATCACTGTAAAAAAAGCTGAAAAGGTCTCACGAGGTAGTGGTACGAGAATCGTTAGTGGATGTAGGCACTCAATAAGCGATGTCCAGTACCAGTACTTGCTGGCGGGGACTTCCAGGGCGTCGAGGGGCAGGCACCTCACACTTAGGCTGCTGATGAGGTGGCGCTCAACCCGCTGGAGGGGCCGCTGAGTTGCTGCTGTTGGCGTTGGCTAAGTGCTGGGAGTTAGGCGGCGGGGCAGCCTCGTAATTGAACGGGTAGAGCAAAAACCATCCGACAAGACTGGACGGTCAACACCGCAATACTCGGTGAAACTAGAACTGGAGCAAGGGAACTCAGATAGAGCAAGCGAGAGGAAAGGTGAAGAGGTACATAAGATAGTGTACGATAAGATAAGTACAGTATGCGCATCAATCCAATGGATAAGCAAGCAGTCCGCTCCAAGTCCTCGTGATCTAGTGGATAGCCCGGATCAAATGAATCGTGTTTAGTTATATGCAAGTCAAAGTGTTTTGAGCAGATGGTGGTCATCGATTGAACAAGAGGGCAGCAATGAGAGGTCAAGCTGACTCGTCTAAACTGAGAGGGCAGAAGATCTAGCGAGGAAAGCTCCGTAAGGTATGGACTATGGAGGTAGGTATTGGTGATTGATCAGGTTTGTTTGTTTTCATGTGGCAGGACCTCAGTAAGCTAAGCAAACCATCGCCAGAGTGAATTGCCAATTGGCATGAAGATGATGTAAAAGGCGGGGAGTACAAGTAATGGTAGGCACGATTCGTGGTAAAAGGGAGCCAACTTTAGGACTTATCTCTCTAAATCATACAGATACCACAGCAGCTGATGATAACAACTGATTCATGGCAAATGCTTAGGCGGCCCGAATTGTGCTCTCGCATTCCTACAATCATGCTCTGGATTCTTCTCTTCACTGCCCCTGTCGGTACTTGTGTTCCAAGCAGAGGCTGGGCGGTCTTGGCTGTCAACTAACACTCAGCAGCCGCTAAGTTTTAACTCTGAAAGGCGTAGCGGATGCTATTTTGGCCGCTTTTGAAGGAATTGCATGAAACAAACAGCATGGAAGATGTTGTCTTTGCGTCACGAGCTCAGTATATGCTATTCGTGTCTACGTCAAGGATTACAAGATACTGACAAAAGAACACAACTCCATTTGAGCTTTGATACTTGGCAATCATCACAGCTGAAGATGGAACAAAGATGGGCCCTCCGGATCTTCACTCCGCTACGAGCCGTCGATGATCGTCGGTATAGCTCCGTGTATGTCCTCTCCTCGCATTGGCTTGGACATTAGATGTCGAATCTCATCTTACCTCAGGGCACCTCAACCAATGCATGAGGTCAAGTTCGTGCCCTTCTGCAATGGCCACTTCCTTAGATTGGCTAATCTCATTAACAAGAGGGTGTGTATAACCACGAGTTGATGGCTTTGCCGTCACTCCTACTCTATAATTCAGTATGCCACGGGGACACTTTCTCGGTGCTCAGCTCCCCTTTCGTCTGTGATCTTCTACAACGCAACTGTTCGCCACACTTGTCGTCGCCGTTGCAGCCACAAATTAACCTGGCTCAACTTTGGAAAGTTCCCTGCCATTGACAAGATCGAGTCAAACGCCTTTTCCGTCTCCTCGCGGGACGTCATTGAATAGTGGCCATGGATCAAGCAGCCATAGGCACATGCCAGAAACTCTTGTTCTCGTCGCTTATTCTCGTCGGCTTCTCTCTCCTCCCGTGGCCGTGAATCACGATAGCTGGTCTCGTGGTTCACGACACCCGCCACACGATTGAGTGCAGCATGTACTATCAACAGACCTTGGGTTGGACGCTAGTTCGGCACAGGCCACAGGGGACATCGTTTCGCCCTGTCCGAAGATCTTGTTCGCCGCCATGCGATCGAGGCTGTCACGCCAAAATCCTCCGCCCCTTGCTATTAGGTGACTACTGTAGCTGTTCAGTCATGTCTCACAACCGTCCGGCGCATGCAGAGACTACAGAGAGTGTGTCGAGAGACCACAGTGCTTGCTCCCTCCCTCTTCCGCCTCCTTTAGCTTGAGCTCTTGACTTGAACAAAGCAATGTTTCGAAACTACCTCATACAGCCCAGTGCTGTAGCTGCGAATCGATTTACTGTGCGTAGCACGTTGCAGAGGTTAGGTTGGGTTGGCAGACGACATCAGGTAACTTGTACCTGGGCCTTTTTGCCAAGCCTCTCTCGTCCGTTTTCCAGGTACCGATACCTATGTACCTCGCATCAGGACCCATGCGACTTGCGCCTGTCTACGCCGCCCCTGCGTGTTTCTTCGTATTTACTTTGAAGAGTACGAAGTCACTTCTTTTGAACCCCGACGCTTGATTTCTCGTTGCCTTCGGGACCTTCGTATCCGCCAGCCGATGCTTAGAAAGTGCTGACTGAATCTTAGCATCTTGTTTGTTGTTAGCCGTTGGATCTTGTATGGGCTTTTGGAATGTGATGATCGATATATCCCCTGTCTATCACCAGAAGCTTAACGAAGCCACAATGCTATCAAGTACTGTAGTTAGGATAGCCGCAAAGGCTGGCTTTTTTAGATATGACAGGGTAACAAATACGGCCAATTACCGTATTCTGATCCTTGGGATCTTTCTGTTTCTTTCTTTCAATCTTGAAGTCCCTAGAAGCACTGTTTACATACAACAGTCCTTGACTTCCATCAAGAACATGGCATGCATGGGTAGGGTTATTTCCGAACCAAGTTTTCGTCTCCTCCTACCGTTGATCCAAATGAGCGTCATGATTACACGAGCAGTTCAGGTCAACAATTACCAAATTGAAGCTCTATGTCGATCAATTGCATTTCAGGATTTCTTTCCATCACACAAGCAGATTGTAGACAGGTCAGGCCGGCTCAGCTTAGCCTTCATGAAAGTTGAAGTTACATATTCGACGTCACACAATGAACTTGTCATACATCCCCGTGGCATGGTCGACAAGTTTGCCCAGTCCATCGCGGAACATGCCTTGGTACGTACACTGTACTATAGCACTCCCGCAGCACGACCGTTGCAACGTGGAGCTTGGGCCTGATGAACGTTGCGAATCAGGGACCAGAGGGCTTTTTTTGACTTCGCCCGAACTTCAGATTGGCCAATGAGTCTACAGTAGGGTCAGTGATCCTGAATCGTGTGGCATCTCTGCATCCTAACGGCTGAGAAATCACACGATGATCACCGAGAGATCGTCTTTCGAGCTTGCGACACCCCAATAGTCCCATCTTGCAATGTCAACGACACTCTCACTCATGCAGTAGAGGATGGGATCCTTGTCTAACAGTGGTGATTCTTAGCGCTCCCGGCGCCCGCCACGGAAACAAAGGGCGGCCCATCCCTCCGTAACCTTAGCAAGTTACTCGGGGTTTCCTTGCCCAAGAGAGGTTTCCGCGAGGCACCATGCATGTCAAATCATGCATGAAGAGGATTTCTGAAGGCTTCTTTCTAGTCGTCGCCAATAGCCGGGGGATGATTGTGTCGCACAACAAGATATATGTCGCTTCCCGTTGTCTATTCCAATCGGTTCCTGGCCAATTTCCGAGCCAAGGACTATTTGCGGTCAATACCAGCGAGTCACTCAGTTCCTGAATCAGTACGCAGTAAATGGGCTTGATCTCTTCGGCAAAAGCGAAGATTAGGTTTGCTTCTTTGTCAGAGTCGATCGGGGCAGATTTGTCCCAGCGTTTCGATGCCCCTGAGCCCTTGTTTCATTGGGGAGCATTGGTTCTGGGGACTAGGCTTTGAGCCAACCGATCTCATGTTTCAATGTCGTAGAGCTTTTGCTTTTCTACTCAGACTTCGGGCTTTCCTACCCCCTTTGCCCCTGGACAAGCAGACAGGCTAGAGTAAGAGGGATGGTGGTTTCGTTTCAGGGGCGTCACTTTGATTGATCAAAAAGCAATGAAACGCCCTGGGGCTGGCTCGGGCGTGCTAGCGTACCGCCACGTGGATGAGATACCGTACGCAGAAGCTGTGGTTGGAGCTGGCAACGTGGGACGAAGACTTTTGAGGAACTGGCTTACAAACACATTCCCTTAGAAGAGTTTTGACCAACGGCCAACAGCCCAAGTTGAGTTTCTTTCACTGAGTTGTTGTATGTATAAGGTAGTATTAGCCATGCTTAGCGACTGTTCACCGCGTGCCGCAGAGACAAGATGTCACGGCAATTTGCTTCACTGTGCTTGCATCTGCTGCATTACCAAGCCACGCGAATTTAGTGATTAATTCACAGGTTGCAAATGCACAGAGACGATTTGACGGCTGCAAGTGAGACGAACAAGTGCAGAATAGTCAAGGATCACCAGTCGATCCTCGCCAATGATATGCTGGTGACCATCTGGACTATATTTAGTGATACGAGCGAACGTCACTGATAGCAGATGTGGGACATGTCAGTGCTTCTTCCTGTAGCATTCTTTGGGTTTCGAAAGTGTTATTTCGAGATCAGATGATGGTTCGAAGTTTAGAGTCATCATTCATAGTATCAGAAACTCGACATGGCATCCCTTGAGCACCTCTTGAGTTTGTCAGGGTTGTCATATATCGATCGAGATCAGTCGCAGGATTTAGAGATGAAGATACTCTCTTATAACTAGGGACTAAATTAAACATGACCAATAGTAAAGTCATCGTTTATCAAAGACATCTGTCGTATTTGTCTGAAGCCACTGTTTAAGATCTGCACAAATCTCCATTTGCTGAAACAATACTGACACAATGGAGTTGGGCTGCGATATCCCGTCACGTGATGCCGCATCTCCATGTTTCCACGGCAACACGTATATGGTGTTTATGATTTTCAGTAATCGCGACAAACTAATTAAGCCAAAAGCGCAACCAAAGGAGAGGATACGATTTTGACAAGATAAAACACAACCGCAACCATGGCGTACAATCCGCGAATGAGTATTATTCCAACCTCGCAGCAGCAATCGCGGACACGAAAAAAGGAGGAAGAGGCAGATGCTTTTATGCGTCTCCCTGACCGCGAAATCGTTGGCTGCATCACCGACATCGGCATCAACTTCACCGTCGCAGATCTTCAAAAGCCAAATGCAGCACATGTTCAGCAAATCTTTGAGTGGTTCGCCGAACTCCTCCTCAATGCGACACGTGAGACTGTTGAGCCGGCCATGCGAGCTGCCGCCGAGGATATTGTTGGAGAATACTCGGATGTCATCCCTCCGGACACTCGCAACCTGATGGGCTTTTATGTGTCGCTGCGCAGGCTGTTGTTTGAGTGCGGCATCACCGACTTCAGCTTCAACGACCTGTATAAGCCGACATATGATCGCCTCGTCAAGATCTTCAGTTACCTAATCAATTTTGTTCGATTCCGCGAGTCACAAACGGCTGTTATCGACCAGTACTATAACAAGGCAGAGTCGACAAAGACACGCATTGAGACGCTCTATGCCGAGAACCAGGAGAACGAGGGTCGTCTGGAAGACATGAAACACAACCGCAAGGCCATGGAGGCGCAAGTCCGAGAAAAGACGATGAGGAACGAGGAGCTCAAGAAGAGACTGCTAGAGCTTCGACGGAACCAGGAAAGGGTGGCTGCACGTCTAGAAGAGGCCAAACAAAAGAAGGGCGAGCTCACTGCAGTGTTGGAACAAAAGACCCACGAAAAGGTTACCTTGAAACAGGAAAGCACAAAGCTGCGACCTTATGTGCTCCAGAGCGCCTCAGATCTTCAGGAGAACTTGGCCGAGCTGCGTGAAATTCTGAACAACGATAAATCACACATCGACGCATTGGACCGGAGAGCACGAGCCCTGCAGACCTCGACAGATTCATTCTCAGTCGTCTCAACAGATGTTGCATCATGCATCAAGATCCTCGATGAGATCGCTGCAGAGCTGGCCAAGGAAGAGGAAGAACTAGCACGTAATGCAAAGCAGCGTGATGCCCTCTCAGAGCGCGGTAACAACGCGCGTGAAGTCGAGCGCACCGAGACTATGCTGAAACGTCAGTTGAGCAAGTGGACAGAGAGGACAGAGAAACTCCGCGAGCAGAGCAACCAGAAGGCGAGGGAGGCGAAGGAGAAGATGCACGAGCTGCGGGCAGTGCACAAGCAGCTCACTGAGGAGCAGACTGAGAAGGGCAAGGAGATGGAGGTTCGACGTGTTAGAATCGAGCAGACTGAGAAAAAGGTAAGCTGTCCCGCAATGTTCCTCATAAGTGGCAAATTATTAACATGTGCATAGATGCTTGACTTGAAGGAGAACATTGAGAATGAGGTTCATAGTGCGCATGAAGAGTACCGCAAGATGGAGGCACATATCAAGTTGTACATTGCTGAGATGGAGCAGGCCATTGCTTAGGTCTGTCCAACGGTAGTTTTTGTGTTTGTCATGCTTTATGTTATGGTTGGCGGCAATATTTGGGATAGATACCATGGGTTGGCGTTGAAGGCTGTAATGATGATATGTTAATGTTGACGCCTAGTATGACTATTTTCATCGTGGAAACGACGATATGATGTTCATTGAGTACTGGATACATGGTCGAGTATATCGTGCACTTGATAAAATATAAACATCCCAACCAATTCAACATTCTTGTTCACGAGTATCGAATTCGAACCATCTACTCAGGACTTGCTTAGCACTGACGGTCCGTCCACTCCATGATCCATCGTCTCTTCTTGAAGTGCCGTTCAACAGAGGAATCATCTCTTCTCCGAGGTGATCCAGGGTATCGTGTCCTCCTATCCCTTTTGGCTCAATGATGGCAGCTCTAAACTCGGTTCGTGAGGCAGCATCGACTAAAAGGGCGGCTGAGTTGCCGATACCTTGCGCAGACCATTCACTGGCGTCCCTGTGAAGAGCTAGGAGTCCGTAAACTAGAAGCAGTGGTGGTCGAGATGTGGGCGTATGGTTTGGTGGTGCTGGTATTGGTGAATCCTTTTGTGTAAAGACGGAGAGAAAGGCGCGTAGATGTGTGACGGTTGGTACAAATAGAAATCTTATATGGCGGGATATCGCTATTTGGTAGAGAGGTGCCTTTAGGAGATGATGAGAAGGTTTTGTTTCTGAGTTTCCTGAGTCTTGGAGTTGTAGTTGTTCCTCTTGAAGAGTTAGATGGTATGTTATTTCCTCCATGAGTGAGCTCTGAAACTCTTCCTTTGACGAGCCGACTATTATTGTCGAAGGATATCTATGGCAGGATATGATATATGATAGAAGCTCGGAAGGAGTTTGTGGTGAGACGACGATGGGTTGAGAGGATTCCATGGCTGTGATGTTACCATTGAGTTTATCCAGGGTAGCTCATATCAAGCAGGTTTGAGCAAAGAGAATTGAGTTTCGAGGTTTAATATCGCATGTTTAGGCCCTGATGACAAAGTCTGTGGAATGACTGTCATGATTTCATTTCAAGAAACTTGAGAATTATCCTCAATCTTCAACTCGATCTGTCGATATAAAGATGAAGCTGTAATGTCTAAGGGCAGATAGTTGAGCTCCCCACCAGTTGTCACGCCCCTCCACCTCCACAGTCCGCAGCATCAATCACTCAACGTCATCCCAAACACCTACACTAAAACCCACCCTCAAAAGCTCCTCCTCCTCTCAAACGCGGCGTAAGCTCGACAAAAGCTCACTCGCGCAATGGAGTCCATAGCGAGGATCTCGAGTCTCATGGAGACCGGTATGTCTCCTTATTAATAGACCGCTTTCATCTGTAGCTAAAACTGACTGATCATCCAGCGAGGGAGCTCACCCTCGATGCTGCCCAGGCGACGCGCGGTGCGCGCACGAGCTCAAGACCTTTGGATCGAAACCAGATGAGGAAGTTGTTGGATAGTAGGAACGAGCGTGAGGTCCTCGAGGGTCTACGGCGTGTTATGGCGGTGCGTTGTGTTGTTCTCTTGACTACGTATCTTGACGCTAATGGTGACGAGGCAGATGATGTATCGAAACCACAAGACTCTACCGTTCTTCTCTTCCGTCGTCAAGAATGTCGCCTCGCCGAATATCGAAATCAAGAAGCTTGTCTACATATACCTCATCCACCATGCCGAACAGGAGCCAGATCTCGCACTCCTCTCCATCAACACTATTCAGAAGTCCTTATCCGACCAGAACCCCCAAGTCCGAGCTCTCGCCCTTAAGACCATGTCCGGAATTCGAGTCCCCGTCATCAGCCAGATTGTATCTCTCGCTATCAAGAAGGGTGTGGCCGACATGAGCCCCTACGTGCGGAAAGCAGCTGCCCTTGCGATTCCGAAATGTCATCGATTAGACCCGAGTCAAGCGCCGCAGTTGATCGATTATTTGACGACTTTGCTAGGTGACAAGCAATACTATGTTGCTGGAGCTGCCGTGTCAGCTTTCCTCGAGATATGCCCCGACCGGATAGACCTTATTCACAAGCATTATCGCACGCTGATCAAGCAAGTGGTGGATATGGACGAATGGAGTCAACTGGCAACACTACGATTGATGATGTATTATGCGAGAAAGTGCTTCCCTCGAGGGACAGAGTCGCCAGACGAATCGACCGAAAATTCTGAGGACCAGCGAGTGGACGACTTCTACGGGGAATCGCGACAAGGTAGTCAAAGTCAGGGGTCTTCAGTGCTTGACCCGGATCTGGCATTGCTGCTAAATGGCATCAGACCTTTACTGCAGAGTAGGAATGCTGGTGTTGTTGTCGCTGTCACTCGGTGCTATGTCGATATCGGAACACCCGAGTACGTGAAGCAGGCTATTGGCCCCCTGATCGCCTTGCTTCGTGGAGCTCAGGATATCCAGGAGACTGCCTTGTTCAACATCGTCTCCGTCTGTCTTCTTCGACCCACTGAGTTTGTCAAATATGCCAGCCATTTCCTGGTTCGGGCCACCGATACTGCCCCTGTGTGGGAATTGAAGTTGGAGATCCTGACGATCATATTCCCTCACAGCCCCCCACACGTTAAAAGTCTTATTCTGAAGGAACTTGAACACTTCTCCCAAGGAACGAACAAAGCCCTAGTTCGAGAGGCGGTGCGTGCTATTGGCCGCTGCGCCCAGACTGATACCTCTGCAGCTCCTCGATGCTTGAAGTTACTCCTGGGTCAAATTACTAGCTTGGACGGCACTCTCGCTGCCGAGTCACTGACAGTCATTCGTCACCTGATACAACAGGACGTCCAGGGACATGTTGGGACGGTTGTTCGCCTAGCAAAGAATCTCGACTCTGCAACTGACCCTCAGGCTCGTGCTACAATCATCTGGCTCGTGGGTGAATTCTCAGGTCTAAATGGAGAGGACAACATTGCGCCAGATGTTCTTCGCATCTTGCTCAAGGAGTTTTCTAATGAATCTCCAGTTGCTAAGCAACAGATTTTGCTCTTGGGGGCCAAGGTTTACCTCCACCATCTCAACCGCAGGACTGAAGCTGAAAAGGAGAGGGATGCTGAGGAGGGCCCGCCTATGGATACAGATACTCATCCTATCGTAAGGTTATGGGAATACGTCCTGCTACTAGTGAGATATGATACATCGTTCGATCTCCGTGATCGCGCGAGAATGTATCGATCACTTCTTGCAGTTCCCCAGCTGGCGACACTGATGCTCCTTGCTGAGAAGCCAGCGCCACATGCCCCGAGTCCATCAGAATCTCGAAAGGGATTCCTCTTGGGTTCTTCCACATTGGTGCTTGCAGGTGGTGGGGGTATTCATGGTCTTCGGGGATATGAACCTTTACCTGACTGGGTCGAGGAAGGAAAACAGCCTGATCGCCGACTTCGAGAACCTGAAGGCAGTCAAAGTTCTAGGTACGACGTAGAAAGAAGTACACTTCCTGCCAGTGAGAGGCTCGATGAGGCGGCCAAGACAGTCATGCCTAGTAGGTCAAACGGCACAGGGACAGGCACGGGTGAAGCAGTGGGTGCCAAGACTCTTGATGACTGGCTTGCAGAAGAAGAGCAAGAAAGCGAGGAGACGGAGGAAGAGACAGAAGAGGAATCATCGGAGGAGGAGGACGACGATGAGGAAGAAGATGATGACGAGGAGGAAGAAGAGACGGATAGCGATGACGGTGGAGAAGCCGATAGACTGGTCAAATCCTAATATTGATAGAAAGCATTATCAAGACACGCTCAACTTGGACTCATCCGAGTCTACAAGATTTGATCTAATATCGTCCCAATACCTCGCGCCCTAGTTGAAACAAGATCAAACAACAGATACCCTTCCCTATATCATAACATAGTCTATTCCATATTCCTCTAAGCAGTCTGAGAGTTTTCAACTTTTCGTTCCTCGCTGGAAGATTCGGCGGGTGTCTCGGCCTCGGTCTTCTTGGTGCGTTGCATAGTGACAGCCATCTGAGGGAAGAAAATCCCAGGATGGAAGGCCGTCAATAGGAAGCCAGTGACGAGAACAAGGGAGCTATCGAGGACGAGGAAGCTAGGCTCATCCTGCATAATGTGGTTACCCCAACCACCGGCCATTTCGGCAATTCTATGATCTCTCGCGTCAGCTGATGTAAGAAGATAGGATAAATGAGGATTCTGCACTAACCGGTAAATGCAACGTGTGAGAATGGCAAAATAGGCGCCCGAAACAGCAAAGCCAAACATGCGGAACTTCTTGTCCTGCCAAACACGGAGCGACTCAGGGGCAGCCTCTGAACTATGAAGGTACTTCTTCACGCGCAGGTAGTAATCAGTGCCCATGGCTCCAAAGGCGAGAAGCACGATGACCTGGAGGACGACACCGGCGATGATGGTCCTGTTACCGTTCCTTGCGAGGCCAGGCTGGTTACGCTTTGCTGCTGCTGCGACACCACCACCGATGGCTTGGATGATGAGACATGAGAGATCGGCGGGGAGGAAGATGCGAGGATACCATCGAGGGTGAATTCGTGAGAGATCTGGGTTGAGAGCGAGGGCGACGTGCTTGAGGGTAAGGTAGATGGCAGCGCAGATGAAGGTCGGGGCGATGATGATGCAGCAGATTTGGGTCTGGAAGGCTGATGAGTTCCAAGGGTTAGGGTCCATCTGAATACGGCCGATATATCCTGAACTTGTTAGCATTTCATCATTCTTTCTCTTCCTGTTAGTGAGTTCCTGTCATACCAATCGTCTCTAGCAGTAAACCAGCTCCCAGAGTCGCAGCATATGTCCATGTCTTCTTCCAAACACCTAATCCTACAGAGGATAGGAACAGAATCGCAAAACCGATCGTAAAGAAGTAGCTGGATCCTTTGTTGGGAACATAACCAAGGACAGTTGCGCTGACGGGACAGAGGGCGGTGATGTCGGTACAGTCGTCGAAACTCGCCGGCCGACGAGCGTATAATTCGTACATTTTGAAGCTATCTTGGAGTAGTGCTCGATATGTGAAAGGTGAATGAATGCCAGGTTAAGGGAGAGAGGGCAGTGATTGTCACCGGTATTTGCCTCTTGGTCTGTGTATGATGATGATGACTTATGGATTCGTTTCAAGCGACCCGCTTGTATGAAAGGATCCTTGTTTCATGAAGAAACAGAAACAGAAGAAAAGACGACAAGAGAGGGAGAAGAAGAAGAAGAAGAAGAAGAAGAAGAAGAAAGGCAAGGAAAGAAAGAGAGGAACAAGGTGTAAAGATAGGCCGAATATGATTACGGTACATATGCGCATCCAATACCTACAAGATCCATCGTTGCTGACTCGATCCATCCATTTCATTTTTCTTTCTCATTACGACCTGACCCAATTCCTCCGGGTTTTACGGGACCAACACCCGGAGTTCGGGGCATTAACCATACCTGAGAGCACTGTAAATACGGTAACAGTAACTAATTCGTAGGTTAAATTCGAGTGAACTAGCTCGTTAACAGTTGGTGATGCGAGTGCCAAGGCCCGGTTATGTCTATTCCCGGGTGCAGATCCGCTTATTTCAACGTTGAAAATGCTTGTTTAGCTCGTAAATCTCGCTTTTCTCGCGTCGGGCCTCGCATTCTGCTGCTCGCTTACAGGGCATTTCCGCTTCTGGAACGTGTCCGTCTAGCGTTTATGAAGGTGTAGTATTACACTTGGCGGCCGCCCTCCTTTGTTGCAGCTGCACAAATTACAATCAGTTTTTTTAGTTGCTGAGGACTTCGGATCGTTTTATGCTGCCGACCCGATTCTCAAGGTGTAATTTATTAATGTTTCATGATGAGATCTACCTAGATCTGATGATACCTTACAAGCTTTATCTCTACTGTAACACTAACACTGCCCTTTTAGTGTGACCATCACATGCCATGGATTTGTTCTTTCTTTCTTGGTCTATTATTCTTTTATTCCACAACGAGCACGCACGAGTTAACAACACCAACCCAACTTAGACGAGCCATGCGTCATCACCCCTTTCTTCTAAGGTCACTCAACTGTTTCATGACTGCTCCTCTTTACCGCCCAAATATCGGTACACAACAGAAAAGTCCCGTCCCTTGCACTTCTCCTCCTTTTCAGCAGCTTCATAAACCGCAAACGCCGTCTTTGCCAACTCCATCCTCGCGCCAGCCTCCTCAGCAGCCACCATAGCCAGTCTCAGATCCTTCTTCATCAGAGATATCCCAAATCCTCCTCGGTAGTCTCTGTTGGCTGGTGCTGTCTCTACAACACCGGCAACGGGGTTGTTGACCTCACTGGGCCAGCATCGTCCTGTGCTGACATTGATGACACCAGCTAGCTTCTTAGGATCCAGACCCCATTGCATACCCAAGTTCATGGCTTCTGCGGTAGCGATATTGTTCAGAGCCAGGAGGTAGTTGTTGGCGAGCTTGGCGGATAGACCTGCCCCTTGGTCACCGCAGTGGAGGACTTTCTTTCCCATGAGGAGAAGGACGGGCTCGAGACGAGGAATGAGGTTGGGTGAAGCACCGAGCATAAAGGTGAGCGTTCCAGCAGTTGCGCCTACAACACCTCCAGACATGGGCGCATCAACGAATGTGCCTTGCCCGGCGGAAGACACAGTCTTGGCGACCTGACGAGATGTTGAAGGGTCAATGGTTGAACAGTCGATAAAAACGCGGTCCTTCCTGGGGAGAGATGATGTGATGATGGATTCATATACGCCCTTGACGTGCTGAGGCTCTGGCAGTACAGTGATGATTGTGTCCTAGATGTGTCAGTGAGACAGCTACAAACACGGTGAGTGGGATCACCTACAGCATCTTTGGAGGCGTCGAATGCGCTGGCTGCCAGTTCAACTTGAGCTCCCGTTGAAGCAGCCTTCATCTCTGTTTCTAGACCCTTCATTGATTCAGGGTTGATATCAAAGATGGAGACCTTGTCTGACGGTTTCAGCTTTGACTGGAGGTTCTTTGCCATTTGATAACCCTATTTTCTGTGTAAGTATTTGAACACCATTCTTTGAAAGGAGATGTGTACCATTTGTCCTAGACCGATGAAGCCGTAATTGTCTAGTCGTCGTGCCGAACTGGCAAAGCCTCGACGAAGCATCAAGCTTCCAAGCCGTGTTGAAGGTCTCATGATAGCTGAGTATAGGACGATGAACAGTTCAAGTTTACTAGACAAGATCACAACCAATGTCTGACTTGGAACAAGGTATATAAGATTAAACAAGAAGCTGGACAAGATACAAGAAATAAATCATTACAATACCAGACAAAATGCCCTGGGTCTCACTCAAAGTTTGGCGTGTGGGGGAATGGTTACCCGAATCACAGCCGGCCATTGCCGTACTTAGCCAGACCTACCGAGTTTATCTACGGGGGAGTCTCTCTCACTATGACACGCCACGATGACCGAGTTGGAGATCCATGGAATGGTTAAAAAGGCGGAGGGTCGATGCGGGGAAGCCTGTGCAGGCACCTGAGCTGCGGGGGATATTCAGGGAGCAAAGACACTAAAACCTGGGGCAAACTCACCACAGGTTCATCATAACTGAGGACTTGTCCAATCTTTCATACTTGTTTCACTTAGACACGATTTATCATATTAATTTTTCATTTTATTTTACTTCAACGTCTTCATACATAATCCTATAGAGTCAACACAGTCAACTCTACCATCCCCTCTCATATGGACATCCCTCATCATGCCCATCTCCATCTCTGTCGTTCCGAAATCTCCAGTTAAGCAAACAGAACCAATCAAGCAAAAGACCCAGTCTCTACCAACTCTTCTAGTATTGGTATCTCCCAGGTCAAAGGGGTATGTGCAAGGGGGGGTGAAGTAAGTTTTTGGTAATAAAAGTTGATAAAAAAAAAGAGGAAAGGTCAAAGTTGGTATGGTATGATAAGGTATGGTATAGTGATGTGGTATGGTAAGTAATAGCAGCAGTAAAGACATCGAAAGGGTGTCGTCTCAACGAGATGCCACTCTCGACTTCTCATTACAGCAGCAGGGTGCATGAGTATTGGGTAGTGATTCCGTTAAAACGAGACACAACGACAGAAGACGAAAATGAAGAAAACAACCAAGAAATACAATAGCCGCGCCGATCCAATCCAGTCCGCCCGTCCCAAATCTCAGCCATGGTCGTGGTGGGTTTATTCAGGTCCCTACTAAAAGACCGTGTTTATTTTCCGAAGACATGACATACAATTCATTGCTTAGATAAAGTTCATAAGCCAAGGAACAATCGCGCTGTCAAACGTTAGCATGGAATCTCCAGTCAGGAGATAGGTCTGTACTCACCCAACTGCAACCGTGGCACCCAGGCCAAGTAACGCCCGGTTCTTCACCTTCTCTTTCCTTAATTCCGTCTCAGTTTTCACCTTCTTGGCCCTAGGATGCTCTGGTATCTTTTCTAGCCCTTCGCTGTCCTTGTCGCCAACAGAAATATCTGCAGCCTTTCGCTTGCTCTTCTTGGCTGAACCTGGGGCCTCATCGACCTCGTCTTGTTCCTCGTCAGCCTTGGTCTTCTGGACCATCTCCTTAGCTGCTTCCATCATTTGGGCAATCTCTTCGGCAGTTGGAGGCTCACCCGCTGTGGGCAGAGGAAGCTCAACTTCTGTGATCGTGCGCTTAGTCTCAACACCGTCCTCATCTTTGACGATATCCTCCTCAACGTGCACCTTGACCTTGGGGTCCTCTTCCCTGGGCTCCAGAACGATAGCTGGCTCAAACTCGGTCGATTGCAGAACAATGTCCTCACGCTTGGTCTCCTCGACCTTCGCCTCGGTCTCAGCCACGCCATTTACGAGATCAGTCTTCTCGGTGATCGTCTCCACAGTTTCGGCCTTGGCGCGGGTGCTTCGCTTTCGAGGCGAGGCAGGGGCGCGCCTGGTGCTCTTTGTGGGACTAGCAGAACGACGAGATCGAGTACTTCGAGGAATAGTTGAGGGGGTGGGAGGTGCAAGCACAGGATGCGACGCCTTAGCAAGATCAAACTTGGGAGGGGCGGTAATGCTCTTCTTGGGCGAAGAAGAGTCTGGAGTTGTGGTCACGGTGATCTTGGCGGGATCGAGAAGCGCGCGAATCCAAGGAGCAATCTTGTACTCCTCGGCGAGGACGAGAGCCTGCTCCGGAGGGATCCAGATGTTGCCGGCAGTCTCCTCGGGGCTCGTAGTAGGAAGAGACTTGATGTACCTGCGCTCTGCCTCCTCGTGGGATGCTTCAGCGTAAGGGAAGCTCGCCTTGAACATTCCTGTCGCCGAGACGTAACCGTCAAAGCTGCGTCGCATCAAGAAGTAGCTGGAAGGGCTCGATTTGAAGATGCCCGAAACGATGCCCTTGGGAAGGGGGGCTCGGAGATGCGCATAATCGAAAACACCAAGAGCCGCCTGCTCAGTTTCACCAGTGCCGGCCATCTTAGGTGTCAGCTTGGTTTGTCCGAGACGTCTACGCGCGACCAAATCCGTGTCTAGAAACAATTGTAAGCTTGCGATCTCGCGACACTGAAATAGCTTGGGAGTGTTTACAATCCGGGACATCCTCTGTCATGAGGGGATTGTGCTTAGAGGGCAGTGTGCGCTCTTGATGGGAGGCCATTTTGTATGATGCTTATGCGCAACACGACCGATTTGGAGAGCCGACAAATCGAAGCGTAATCGCGACGGGCGGCAGTGTTGGCGCTCGTATACCGGGGCGCAAAAGATGATAAATTAGGTAGTAGAGCCTGTGTAAGGATAAAAGTCGCGTCAGTGATCGATTGCGATGAAAGGTGGTCGTTTCCAGACGCGGGCTCGATTTCGGGGGGGACGGGCCGTAGTAGATTTGGCTTTGGACGTACCGTGTCAATGCAGGGCTTAATTCATTCAGCAGAAGAAAGGAGCCGTGAAGAACGTCAATGGCGCTTCAGGCAGTAAAATTGATAAGAGGTGGACGAATCTAACGGTGCCTATGCCGTAGAGATAAGGGGGGAGAAGAAGAAAAGCAAGATGAAGTATGTGAGGGTGGAAAAAGGATCGCGACAAAGTCGACGAGCGAGACGAGGGAAGAGCTGAGACGAGACGGGAAACCAGTCGCGCAAATTAGATGCTCGATAGCGTCGAGGATTTGGCAGACGGCCCTGTTGGGCTAGAAGGAGATTAGCGTGATGTCAGAAGGTGGAGAGCTGCGAGATAGATTGGTACTGATACTTGGGTGGTGAAGCTGTGCAAGTCAGAGGTAGCCCGTTAATATTTGATCAAATTACCCCCATTTTACCGTGCACCTGACTTAGCGCTATTACCCGAAGAGTTCCCCCTGCCAGCGAAGCAACAAGTACGTACCAACGAAATAGGTTCCCTTCTTCACGTCCCTCTTTTTTTTTTCTACCGGCAGATCTAGTCGCCGATGCTCGTTTGATTTGATTATTTCTTTATTTGTTGAGCCAAGTAACGGCGTCGAGAACTACCTACGTGATTTGCAGCCTAGGTAGCTTATCAGTCGCGTATCATCGCTTCCACAGTCCATGATGTCGTCTTCGACTTCGACTTCTGCTACTAACTTAGCCAGGAGTGCACGTGGGGAAACTCTGTTCTAGAGCCAGCCAGCAATTCTTCTGCCGCCCCTAGCAACCAGCCCAACAGGTCCAGCGCCAACCAAAGTCGTCGATCTTCAGGATGAACCACACCCCCAACAAGTCCCTAGGGTCCCCCTGGACCTCGCTGTGCCCGGCGCGCGAAAACAGGCGACTTTGTTCTTTTTCAGAACGCGGGGAAATGCGCATGGGTTCGGGTTGTGATTTTCAGATTTAGGATTGCGGTTGCGGTTGCGCCATGAGACGGGATTCAGATGGAAGCGAAACAAGCAAGAGACACGACATGCATGGGGCTGAATGAGCTAACCTCACTGAAGAAGACGATGTCTAATGTATGGGTGTGACCTCTGTAGGTACATACAGTAGTCTCACTTGTCTCTGCTGGGCTCGGTGATAGATGGGCTTTTAACATCTGCGACTCTGGCGAATGACGGCGCACCATGTCACTTATCGCGCGTCAAGCACGGCAACGCTGTGCTCTGTGAGCCAGTGTTTTTCTCGGCTGATCGCCCAGATCTGACAGCTAAAACAGACCTCAGAGCGTTCGAATAGAGTTTGACTGGGGATAACGGATTCATCCCAAAAGCAATTCAAGCTAATCAATGGCTCAGCTCAGGTAATTCCTGTCACTGCTTCAGAGTCTCAACCCCAGGTTTAGCTTGCCAGGCTTGCTCATGTAGTGACAAGCGAGACTTACATGGAGTGCCCTGTGAGACTGGCTATAACTGGGTTACGTTATTATGTATTGCCGCTTATGTCTCAAATCTGTCGACGTGCATTCACTTGCATGACAGCAGCGCGGATGTTTGTGGATTATGGGTCCATTACCGACTGGTCCACGCGTTCAGAGTTGGTGACTTGCAGGTTCTAAATCACTTTCTTATCTCGACTCTGACCAAGTTGTGATCAGTCTACCCTGGAGGAGGCTCGGATCATATAGGTGCCATGATCTGGCCAGGAAAAGCTTCATGAATCGGAAGGAGATGCTTAAAAGCTCGTAATTGGCAGAGATGGTAGTACAGATATCGAATATCTTCACCATGTCGGGACGAACTCTATACTTTTTCATCTGATGAACATCAAACTGTTGAAAACCTTGATCATGAAATCAAGTAACAAGAAACACTAAATTTACAGTGAAAAGTTATATATACTAACAAATTCAGGGGATTGTATAAAGGCCGCGTCAACAAGTCACATGCTTGTTAATCAGAGGAGGGTGGTCCAACAGAATACGAGCCTCGTCTATTCACAACCCAAATCGCGATGCCCTCGATCGATATTGATCTGATATGATCCACGAACCAAGGCCTAGTCACCACCGCCCATTCCTCAAGCTACATTAAGGCAATGGGTACGGCAACAGACAATCTCATTTTATTTAATGTATCATTACTCACCTTTTCAAACATTCCATTGAAGACTCCAGACACTCAGAGCCTCAGCCGCCATTAACCATCACAAAATAAGCCTCACCTTCGGGACCAGTCTCACATTGAACCCCTGAACGAAGCATTCTCCATAAGAATCGGCAACGTCCATTGGCGTTGTTCTCCGTATTTCTGACCTGAGATGATTGATGTGCCAATCAGAGACCCCCATAAAGTGTCCTGACCCACCATAGCAACCTCGTTCAGTGACCGCCCTCCCCCTAGCCTAGCCCAAACTCAGCCCAGCTCTTGCGACCTGTTGCAACACCGCCTGCGGGAACGGGAAGCCCCTCTATCGTCACCGCCATAAGCCCCTCCAAAGCCCGCCCAGACCCAACCTAAAAACCAAGTCCAAGCCCAAGCAAGCCCGGGACAAAGCTCACCTCGACTCGACCTTGGCTGGGATTAACGAGTAAGCTTTCTTCTTTTTCCTCTTCCCTTCCTCTCCTCTTCCTTCCTTTTTTTCTTACCTCCAACTTTCTTACCTAACCCGATATCTTCCTAGGTATCGATTCCTCGCTATAGCATCCTCCGTTTCTTCAACACCCCGCCTCTTGCACATCAGCTTCGCCCCGCTCATCCACCATGGCTTCTCACGACGATGATACTATGCCCGAGGAGACTCAGGGCTACAAGCTCTCTCAGCCCAAGCAGAGTCTGGCTGAGTACCAGCAGATGGGTAGGTACACTCGCTTCCCTGGACGACCCGTACAGTAGGCGCGTTAGTGAGGCTCTGCGATATGCACAACACACGGCCCCTGAGCATGTGGCACCGTCTCGCAGCATGGCACCGACATGGCATGATCTTGAGATCCTGCCCTGTTCTCTGCTGTATGATGTGGTCGAAGCCATACTGCAGCTGCAGTTATTGCTATAGGACAATTCTGCCTATTGTATTTGAGCCAACACCTAGAATTGACTGTCTCCGCCTTGCCCACTTACCGCACCAGCCACTGCAATTGCTCTTCGAACTCAAAAGCTAACATGGATTCTCTTCAGATGCCGGCGATGAGTCTCTCCAGCGATATAAGGAGTCCCTCGGTCTCGGTGGTGGTACTGACATCTCCGACCCCAACGACCCCCGAGTCTGCATCATTCTCTCACTGACCATGGACTCTCCTGGTCGCCCTCCCGTCACCATCGATCTCTCTACCCCCGGAAGCGAGACCACCCTCAAGGACAAGCCTTTCAACATCAAGGAGGGCGCCAAGTTCACCATGAGCGCCAAGTTCAAGGTCCAGCACGAGATTCTCAGCGGTCTTCACTACGTCCAGGTCGTCAAGCGAAAGGGTATCCGAGTCTCCAAGGACTCTGAGATGATTGGCAGCTATGCTCCCAACACTGATAAGCAGCCCACCTACGTCAAGAAGTGTAAGTTTCACGCTTAAAGTTGGTCAAGATTTAGCTGCTGATTCGCCCCAGTCCAAGAGGAGGAGGCACCTAGCGGCATGCTTGCTCGTGGTCACTACAACGCCATCTCTAGCTTCGTGGACGACGATAAGAAGAAGCATCTCGAGTTTGAGTGGAGTTTCGACATCGCCAAGGACTGGTAGACAGACACCAACACCTTGATAGCGCGACCCGACGACATAACTCAAAAAATACATATCACACACGTCATGAGATAATGAGATACCTGAACATTGGAGAAGAATTTTCACACAAAAAACTCACATAAAAGCAAAAGAAACCCCCCCCAATTTGGGCCGGAGAAAGGTGGTTGCTCTGTTTCGTATCATCTACTCGTCACTGACGAGACAGTACTTGAGCTCGGTTTGGAGCTTCAATGCTGGAGGAGAATAAAAATCCTTATATACATCAAAGTCTATGCTATGCAATGCAGGTCTATTGTCTGTTGCAATACGTGAATGCTTGCTTTCAAGACATGGTATCATTGATGCGGAATATCGTGAAGCCCGAGCTTTGAAGCTCCAGGGCATTGTAGGTGTGTATTCGTAACAAAATTCGTCTATAAGAAGTAGTCTGGCAATGCATTACCGTCGGCAGACTTTTCGTTTCCGGGTTGGAGGTCCTTGTGAACATCGTTCTCGGGCGCGGCCGCAAAAACGTTGAAGAAACGCTCGCCCGTGTCACTCACTTCAAGAACACTGGCCATGTTTCCGCAACGGTAGCAGTAGTTGGGCGCACTCCAGACAGTGCTGAGACGATCATCGTAAAGGACCTGGAAGCCCTCCTGGCAGAGCTGGTGGGCGCGGAGGATATGCGACATATTGTTGACAGCCAGAAATTTCTTAACAACCTGTGCTCCAAAAGTGTACCCCGCGCCGCGGGGTGAAAGGGAGAACTCGTCGCGCTCAGGGTCAGGATCAGACCAGACGAGATCGGCCATGGGACCTTCATGGGGGATCTCACGGAAACGATCTATGATTTTGATCTGGTCGATTGAATGGATAGAAGGGGAAAGGCCTGATTTATCCCGTTAGTTTAGCCACGTTTGTAAGCTTAAAATCTGCCTACCTCCGTGAACGCAAAATATTTGGTCGTTGATCACAACGCTCAAAGTTAAAAAGTCGAACATGTCTGTAAAGTAGTGCCACACATTGGCATTACCATATTTGCGTGAGCACTCTGTATAGAAGCCATACGACTGTGTCACACCGCGCGACTCATGATTTCCTCGAATGAGATGTACGCGATTAGGGTACCGTAGTTTCAAGCAAACGAGTAGCGATATTGTTTCGACACTGAACATGCCACGATCAACGTAGTCTCCTGTTGTACCCCGCCGAGGTCAGCAAATATTATTCACATGGTCGATGTCTGACTCTGCGGGCGATTACCAAGGAACAAATAGTTTGTGTCGGGGCAGTAGCCGCCGATGCGGAAAATCTCGATGAGGTCAAAGAACTGGCCGTGGATATCTCCTACGACGGTGATGGGCGCTTTAACATGGACGACGTTGGACTCGCGCATAAGAAGTTCTTTCGTCTTGGCGCAGACTGCTTCAATGACAGACTCGGCTAGTAACTCCTTGTTGTACAAGCGCGAGATGCACTCGTCGAGATCGACGGATGCTGGGGAGGATAGGTCAGACTGGGAAGCCTTTCGGTTCGGCGCGGCGCTTACAAGGTAGCCCAGGCATATTGGGACGTGGTGGTCGTTGCTGCAGATGCCGACGGGACGTAGTGATGTGGCTGGTGGGTGGGTCACTGAATGTGTATTATCGTGGAAACTTGAGAATCGTAGGTGATCGTCGGTGTCATTAAGGGTGAAGGTGTTGGGTTCGGCTCCTGTCAAGGATGGTGTCTGGAGGTGAACTCGGTGGTTGTACCAACATGATCGGGATCAAGGTGGTTCAGTTCAGTTCACATGGGCGCAGGGCGAAGACGTTCGTGATTAACGGTGCGTGAGCGGTGCAAAGTCGAGGGCTCGCTATGCAATGAAACAAGACAAATTGCGTGTAGAACCGTGGCCGTGATTACATATACAGCGGGAGGATGGTGATGTTGAAGTGGTGGTGGTATGTGCTTTTTGGGCGGTGGGATGTTTTAGCTGTGCATCAATAGTTAGTGGTGGTGGTAAACGGTTTGCTTAGTCGTCGCTGATGACGGTGCGTCGGCGGGAAGAAAGCCCGGCCATCTCCCCACACTTTGACTACTACAAAGATGGAGAGACTCGACATTTGGACAATGCGTGAGTATAGAACCAAAGATGATGCTCATTGATTAGATATGATAAAGCTCGTTAATATACAATATATGCTTTGTGAGGCTGGGCTGGATGACGGGTATAGTCAGCAAGGTTTGAGGATAGCAGTTTGCAGCGATCATATCATCAATGATTATATAGAAATCTTGGCTACTGATATTGGCAATGAATCATTGTGCTTTGAGAAGACCAGTGGTTCTTACGAGCTGTTGTATGTAATGTAGCTTACAATTCTCGCAGTAGCCATTCTTTTGACCATGGTATTGAGAAATGTCTGAGAACTGGTTACTGTACGCACACAATGAGTCTAGACAATTATTGAGATTGTAGTTTCATGAAACAATAAGCTTATAATATGACCCTGGGCAAGGGAAGCGAATGCAGTAACTTAACTACTAGTTTGGGTGAATAGGTCATAAATGGTCAACATTCGGACAGACACAGTGAAGCTTGTTTGGTGGAACAATGTACTAAATTGAGGTTACCATAACGAGACAATACAACACCCAACTGCCATCCATTCCTCAATAGGGCTATTCTCTAATAATGCATCCACGGGCATGCCAAGAAGGAGCCCTGATTCCATTTGTAGCGGCCGGGAATGCCCCCAAAGTCTATTTCAGTTTCAACCTTCCTCTACTCAAAAGTGGCCCGTGCGCACGCGACAACACTTTCAGCATCGCCCATCCACCAATGGATGACTATCGTCGCCATTAATATCCTGTCACTTGAGCTTCAGCTCCCAACGTCAAGTCAATTTCGACTCCGTCATCAATCGACCAACTTGACATCGCCAGCCTCCCTCTCTCTAGGTCCTTCACACCAAATATCTCTGGATGAAGCCCCTCTGACATTTTACATGAGAAGGTCCAAGGAGGGGGCTTTCTTTTCGCTTTCGCATGTCGCGACCGCGCGCGGGCACTTGCACCAACGAGCTTGGGCTGTAACAGTAACATCCCCAAGCCATATTTTCAGTCTCACCGACACAGACTCTGTCGCCTTGCTTCGCCTCTCAGTCGCGCCGAGGCCCCTGCTGTGAGACGTATCACAGTGTTACTCAACACAGCCCCAGGCCGCTTCATCAAACTTGTTTCCTTCTCTCGGGTCGTGTCCGCGCCTGAACTCGTTCACTTTCTGCTGATCAAGTCACTGTCGCTCTTCTTTAGCATCACAAGTATTATATACACCACAGCGGTACTTGGTCCGTGTTTTCTTGCCCTTGTTTGTCAACAGGATAGTGTCCTGTGCTGGTCAAAGCCATCTTTCACAAACTACGCTTTCCTACACCAGTCATGTCTAATACGGCTCCTGGCCAGTCGCGGCCAGACGACGCCAGATGCTACAACTGTGGTGACGCTGGCCATTGGACTGTTGCATGTCCAGAACCCACCAGGGAGACTCCTGCGTAAGTATCAAACTCACTCAGCTTGCCTCTATAGTTTATACTTTCACGTATTAACTCGACAATAGTGGTCTCGCAGCTTGGAGAAACGCCAACGCTCCTGGACACGGAGGCAATAGAGACCATGGTGGTTCCAAAAAGTCCAAAGGTCCCATCATTACCAAATACGCACCTGCGCCTGTGCCAGCATCAACACCAAGCGTGGCTCGATACGGTCCTCCTCCAGGATATGGGCCTCCTCCACCTACACACTACCCCGGAGGACCTCCCTCCTATCCTTCGCAATACCCTCCTTATGGGTCCTCAGCATCCAACTACGCACCGCCACCTGGCTACTCACCTCCAGGCTACTCTATCCCGTATCCTCCACCTTCTTATGGTGGTCCTCCTCCACCAGGTCTTCCGGCACCACCTCCCAGGCCTCCTGGCACATATGCTTCTCCTCCTCCGCCTCCCACTCAACCTCCAGCGCATCCACCTCCATATCCACCACGCGCATATGGTCCTCCGCCTCGCCAAGACCACGTACCATACCCTCCACAGCCTCACTATCCTCACTATCCACCGCCAGCTTCAGCACCATATGCTCAGCATCCACCGCCGCCATCATACCCGCCCCCTTATCCCTCTCACAGCGCGCCTCCGTCATATGGGCACCCTCCACCTTCGCGGCCCCCTCTCCCGTCACCAGCACCGCCTTCTGCATCACGTCCACATCGACCAGCTTCGTCCTCAGTACCACGCCAGAATCCTGCATCGACATTACCCTTGCCAGCTTCTTTGCCCCCTAAACCCTCTCTACCCCCTAAACCACCACAGCCCAATCAGCCCAATCAGCATGGTCAACCTGGTAGGGGACGACGGGACTTTCCTGACCATTCTCGAGACCACCGTAACAAGCGGAGGAACGACCGACACTCTCGTAACCACGATAATCGACAAAAGAAGAACCATCCTCATTCTCGGCCGGATCAGAGGCTACAAGACAACAACAACATACGCCCTGATCCCAAGACGCCCAGCCATCCTAAACCTGCGCCGTCTCCTAAACAGGGGGATCAAAAAGGCTCAACAACTGCCGTTAAATCAAAGCCAAGCCCACCTGCTGCTTCTCCTGAAACTAAAAAGGTTCAAGTTGAAACTCCTAAACCTGATTCATCACAGAGACCGGATACAGCACCCGAAAATGCTGCCGACGATGAATTCGAATGGGAAAAGAAAGCCATATTCGCAGAGCCAGAGCCACGTCATCCACCAGATGAGGTTGGTAAGCCATTGCCATCAGAATATAATGATGAGGTGCTTCTTCCTAGAAAATGGGATGCAAAATGCATTGAGTCGGACTGTGTTCAAGCTGACAATATTGAGGAATACGTGAAGCCGATACACGAAACTCCGTATTGGTCAAAGATCCAACACGACCCCGCGTTCGTACGAGACGGCAAGCTTCCTAGCGGACATCCCATTGCCAGTCTGCCGCCAAGGCCACCACCAAAACTTGAGGAGATCGTTCGGAGCGAAAGCTCCGAAAGTGGCGAGGTCAATGAGCGACTCGCAAAACGAGGTCACCCAGATGACGATACCCATGGTGAGCGTCCAGTGAAGAGACAAAGATCCCGAAGCTCCTTCGACACCGGCTGCAGAGGATCACGGGGCCGGCATTCGCGCTCGCGTGATTCGTACGTTCCGCAAGGACGCAGGTCACGTCCAGGTAGTCCCGAACGTCGACCTACAGAATTCCGTAACGTCGACGACCAGCGACGATCGATAGACCGGTACCAACCAGATCGGGATCGAGATCATAGCCGTGGTCGTGGACGTCGCCGGAGTCGTACTCGAAGTCTCAGTCGAGACCGCAGTCGGAGTCGGAGTCGAAGCCGGAGTCGAAATCGCAGCCGCAGTCCTAGTCGCAGCCGTCGCCGCAATCGAACCCCAACGTCACGCGACTCATCAGTAGTATCTGCTGCATCTTCAGGATTGGATTCCTTGGAAGCCGAATTGCTGGGAATAGATACTAAAGTAAAGACTCCTGAAGGATCTCCACGGCCGAAGTCGTCCATGTCAGGGCTCAAGCCTAAACGGCGACAAGCGAAGCTCGATTCAGCGTATAGGTATGTACTTGTGATGCCCCATGTATGTATGTGTAGGCAGCCAAAGCTAACATCTGAATAGTCGTCGTTGGTAGGCTACACAACGACAAATGGCTGCGTATTACAGCTTCTCAACGTTACTGGTACATCATGTTTTCTCTCTCCCGTTCTCCAACTTGGAACCGCAACTCACGTTGCAATGATTCCATGTATCTAGGCCAGGCACTATTCCCTCACTTCACTTCTCTTCCCTTCGCTCGTCAAGCATCCTCCCTACCCACGGGCTGTGCTTGTGCTTCTCTTCATCTTAGACTTTATTAGAATGGCGCTGTGGTTTCGGAGTATTTTTAACGATCATCATGAACAAGCTACATGACTGGCTTATATTTCACGAGGTATGCGTGGGATCATTCTTAATCTTACAACCTTTATACTCTATTTCACCATTCCCGCTTTTGCCAGTTCGCTGGCTGTTCATGGTATCAACCATGACCTGTTGGTGCGCCATCGACCAACACTGTGTGCCTGGCCGTTTCTCTACACATTCCTCTACTACTCTATCCTTAAGTGAATGCTCTGATGTTCAGGTCCTACGATCGAAGGTCAGTATCTTATCACCACTGCCAGTGAGAGGCAAGGTAGACCTCTGCATAGATATACTCATGGCTTTTACGAACAAAATCTTGTCCAATTTTGATGGCATTAAAGAGAAATGAGTAGAATAGAAACGACAAGGTATTGATAGCTAGCAGATCACTATCGTGTAGCAGACTCTACTACGGCGGTATCCGTATCAGGAGGCCTGGGCCTGTTTTGCCTAGCCTTTGTCATTGGTAGCGAGGTTGATTTCACAACCACGCGTTATCTGTTTTTTAACGATTTGAGTTGTAAGTCTTGTCTGTTTGGATTCAGCAAGTTCATATTGTTATCTCATACTAGTTCACTGGTTCATATCAGGGAACGGCTGTCTACTGTCTTCTCAAGTGAGAAGCAACTCAATCCGTCCCATCACTTGGATAGAGTTACCCGATCAGTGTTAATGAAAGTAAGCAATGCTCCTGGACCTGTCTCAACGCTGGCTACCTACATACGGAGTATAGGATCCGCCAATGGGAATAGCTCTATTTGAGATCTTATTCTCGCTCTTATCCATTCCCTTTGTACCTATTCATTATATGCAGAGTGAAAGCGAAGAAACGTGGTTGCACAACTTCTGGTCCCACTTTTACTATGTGATTCCGTTATCGCTGCTCAATGCTCATGCAAGTTCCAACATCTCTCTCCCCTGTATAAGCGGAAACTTGATACCTACCTACCAACCAACTTATACCTACAGCCAACAGAGTATACAATGCACACCCCTCATCCAATCTCAGCTTTGGGTTCGGTTCAGATCTGAGGGGTAAGGAGAAAAGAGGAATCTGACATGACAACTATGCCGTGTCACCCACGTTACGTTTTGCTTTGTAACACGAGAGTCCAAGAGTCGAGAGCCCATATCCTCCTACACATACGTTGTGTAGGTGTAACCGACGCCGTTATTTCGCTCATCCAACAACGACCTGGACCAGACTAGAATAGGCGACTGCTCGCAGGCGCCAAAAAGACGTCAGGTGTTTCGGCCGAGATTTCATGCTCAACCTACTTTGGACAAGCTGCATGTTTCTAGTTCTTCTACTCAGTGGGGACTGACTATAGGACCCTGACCCTGACCCTGACCCTTAACTATGATGGACTTGCTTGTCAGATCCATCTGAGCGTTGGTCAAATCACAGTTGCAGGGTCGACGTACGCCGTAGACGATAGAACGGGGCCTCCTCTGTAATCGAGACTCGAAACACAATAAGTAGCCCAAGAACGAGTCAAGCAACAAAGAACAATAAATGTCAAGTGACATCTTGCAAAACCTACCATCATCCAACCCAGTGTCGTATGAATGGTGGGTCTGCTTATAAATCCCGTGTCTTGAGGTAAGGTAGGTACTTTAGCTAGGCTAGCAAAGTACCTGGTAGACATCGGTGAAGCCATCGTGAGATTCGATCAGTCTAGAACCGGCAATTGCGAATTGACCCTTCCCGACGCCCAAAAACGCCCTCTATTCTCTCTCTAGCACTGCACCATGGACAGCTGGCCAAAAAAGACACGCGGCGTTCCTCTAACCTATTACCTACTACATTAACTCCGAGCTTGCAACCGAACTGAAATGAACCCTAGAATCAAGCACAAGTCTCAACTCGACACAACTTTTCGCTCGACGCTAAATAAAACACACCACAGCAGTGACATGCAGTATGGTACGTATGGACTGGATCCAGTAAACACACACTGTAACCAAAAGCACAACAACATCATATCATATCAGACCAAATCAAATCAAATCAAACAATCAAGTTCTCAAATCCCATCCCCCGCAGATCATGTAGCCAGTTGACATTATCTGAGCCGCGCGAATCCTGCATCGCCCATGTCGCTTTGAGCATTTCAATTGCCGTGAAGAGATAACCCCATGGACATATTTGCCAAATCGACAACAGCCGTGCCAGGGTCCAAGTGCGTTTTTCAGGGTCTCGTGTCTCGGCCCCTGCAACAAAAGTCGGCCACGACGATGCCTTGAAGTATGGGTCATTTTCATCGATGGCGGCTAAATTTCTCAAAACGTCCTCCAGCAGGAAATCGGTATCGATGGACCGTACAGACCGAACTAGCGGTAGCGCTTGGAGGATGTACAGGCAAGCTGCTGACCGGTGTGCCGCAGCTAGACACACTCGACTCTCAAGATCCTGAACAAGGTTGTGTTGTCGTAAATAGTCTGCCCAAGCTGGAATGTCCACAGCAAGAGCTTCATCTATTAGAGCAATTGCCTTGTCTGCCGCACCTAGAGACTGGTCTGTCCAGGGCACTTCGTGGGACAGCTCGGATGCAGAAAGAATAATGTTCAGAATCTCCGGAGGGCAAGACAAGTAGCTTGTCAGTTCCACACGTTTCATAACGGGTAAGAACTGGAAAGCTTGCCGTGCAACACGAGCTGCAAGGCCACCAGATGTCAACGTCGAGCCCAGAATGTTGTAGCTTTCATAAGTCAGTATCCACAGCGAGTACACCAGTAGCTAGGACAGACTTACATGAAGCTGTCAGTAATGACGCGGTCCCGCAACATTCTACTAGATGCGTCGGGATTACTGTCCGGGTTGAGCAATGCCATGATGCTTGTGGCGCCTTCCAAGTGGGCCCTCCAGCTCTGGTTGTCTGACTTATCCAGATCAATCAGATCAAATTTGATAAAAAAGTGCATGGCAGCTAATGCCACCTCACTGCCTGCCGGGTCAAGGGTATCGAGCACCTCCCTCATGTGGCTCATGGCCTTTTGCTTCGCCGTCAAGGCATCGATGAGAGCCTGTCGTGTCACAAGATCTTTTGAACGTAGGAGGGAAAGATAGCCCGCGGGATTGGTGAGGCCTGCCGGTATTTCGGTAACACGACGAAATATGTTGGACCAATGGATCGCTGAAGTGGCAACAAGAATCTGCAAGAGGAGCGGGTGCTTCCGCGTCAAGGGTATCAGCTCACGGAACGGGTTTTCAGGCGTGTCTCGGACCACAAGATCTTTGCAGACCCTCTCGCTGACTGGGGGCATACATTAGCATCGGCCAAAGTAAAAAAAAAAAACCAAAGAACCACAACTGGAGCCAAGACTTACAATGCGCTAAGTAGTATCGTGATGTGCGGTCAAGGTCCTGGAACAACGGATCTGTAAGTGCAGCAGGAGAAGGCCAGGGTATGCTAGGATCGTGCGAAGGGGAGTCCTCAGAATCTGGCGGGGTTGGCTGCTGCTGTTGGCTTTGCTGCTGCTGCTGCTGCTGCTGTTGATTCATCTCTTCTGCCTCTTGTGCGGCCTGCTGGGCCTGTTGAACCAGACGCGCCAGCGGGTGTTGGTCGCTATAGTCGGGTTGAGGCTGAGGTCGAGCGCGATCATGCTGACCCTGGCCCTGCTGGTGGCCAGTGGGTGATACAGAGGTGGAAGCATCAGATTCGTCGGGTAGTCGCCGGCCGGGAGGGGGATTGACATTGCCGTGGGAGTCAATTCCTTGGGTCCAAACGAAGACCTTGCCATACCCGAGGCATTCCTGCCCTGAGACCGCACATTTGTGGCATGTCGGCCATGAGCGGTCGCAGCGCAGGCGTCGACGACGGCAGTTGTGACACGGTTTGGTGTTGCTTGGCGGCATGCGCCGGGTGCTGACAGAGCAGCTCGACAGCTACAGAGGATGTCTTGTGTGCTGCGCTGGACTGGACTGGACTGGACTGGAAGATCAGTCGAGTCCTATGATTTCACAGGTAGGTCCAGGTCCAGGTCGTGCTCGAGCTCTTTGTGGCGGGCGAGACAGCGGTTTGGATGTAACGAGCGAGTCGTTACAGAAGGTTCATGGTGGACTCTTAATACAGAGAGAGGATATCGTTGCCGCGGGTGTAAGTGAGGGGTAGAGAGGAGTTTAAGTTTTGGTGACAGTGACAGCAGTAATAGTGATGAGGAGGAGGATGATGATGATGATGAATAGAAAAAGATTGTGACGGAAAAGAAATGTAATGGAGTTATTATTATTATTATTATGGAAAACTACCTAGTACGGACGGAGTATTGTAGAAATGGAGGTAGGTGCTAACTACTAACTAACTCGGCACCAGGAAGGCACGACGACGACCTAACGTTAGGATGGAATGGCACAATTGGATGGAACATGGAGGGGTAAATGGAAGGAAGGAAGGGTGCGGGTTGAGATGGAAATAAGATCAGGAGGAAGGAACATTGATTGAGTCAATACGTCAGACTACCTTACCTTGGGAAAGCCCATGTCAGGCAACTCTTTCTTTCGGTACCTTTTTTAGAAATTGGAGAAGAACATCCGTGCCGTCCATACACAGATCAAAGATCAGCAGCTCGAGCCACCCACGTTACATATGGAACTTTCTAAGACGAAACTAATTGAGAGAGTCTGTCTGTCATGGAGATAATCACACGGCACGGAGTATGGATACTGTACAAACATAGAGTCTAGGGTGTGCAAATCTAGTTAGTACATATGTAGGTAGGCATCTTATAAACCAACCCAGCTTTACATACTGTCCAACCGACATGAGTAAAAACTGACAGGCCATCGACTAACTAACATATACAATCTAGTACCGATTCGACTAGTCTATGCTAAGAGCAGATCTCATGACTCGGCTCCAATAAGAGCTGACAATACTTAGCATCAAGCATCTGGGAATAGTTAGTATGTAAATTGTATAGCTGGGCACACCCAATATGTCCCTCCCTCTCTCTCTGTGATCCATATCATGATCCCCAATGAATACAATGCCCGCCTCACCTGGCTCACTGCAAATGAAGAAGAAAAAGAGAAGCCCCACGTTCGCTGTCAGATCTCCCGACTATGGCCGATGCTATTTCTCCCCAAAAAGGCAACGAAAATACATACTGTGCAGCCGAGCTCCGGGACCTGCATTACAAAGCTTCCACAAGAGTCCGCAGAAAGCTTGTCGCTGTGGGTTCAGCGCAATCACGTCCAGCCAGAGGCGACAATGTTGCCCAATTTGGAAATCAGCTGCCCTTCGAAGCCTTGTTCCTTTTGTCTTCTTTTTCCTCTTTTCTCTCTCCCTTTCCTTTGTGAGGGGTAGACTAATCCTGGTGTGTCTGTTCTTTGTATGATGCGTTGGAGATCGTGATGTAGCCCCTGCTACGGAGCATATGAACCGCCCGTGGCACTCACTACCTTGCCTATGATCCGCATCCTACCTCGCTTTGTCTTGCCTTGCCCTGCCCTGCCTTAGCATAAAGTCCCTAATGCTCTGTAACAACGGCATGGATCTCTTTCGTGGCTTCTGACCAACTAGCTTCAATGATTCTATTCTTTCACAGCATTACATTAGTCAAAGAACTTAGTCAATACGAAATTTGGCTTCTCCGATTGAAAACCTTCCCAACCATCTCCAGCCATAGTACTCCATACATAACTACCAAGGCCACTAAATAAAACAACTAACTAACAAATCCTCCCTTCCTTAGCCAAGCAAAATAGTTCTAAATGCCAACAAGGTTTTAGCAAGGAAATCCTCTGACATGGGTCTGTTTTGATGGAGAAACCTTGACTTTCTCCTCATGAGGCTCCTCCCACCTTTGCAACAACTCCACCAAAAATGCCAACTGACCTTCACGATACTTGGATTTCTTCACCTTGCTCACCGTACTTGTTCCGCTGGGTTTATATCTTATGGGCCTGAGTTGCAAAATTGGCGACTATGGGTACAGTGGAGTGATTCAGCTCCAGACTCTCGTGACCCTGGAATAGGAAACCAGATAACACATTATGCGTTGTTCTGATTCCTCTAGTTTCACCCATACCGAAGATATCCATTCCAGCCCACTCTATATGAATATAGTTCCTTCGATTACCGGAGTTTAGGAGTCGAGTTCACAATATGGGGGTGGTTAGATGTCTATCAACAAATCACCCTTTTCGATAATAGCAGCAATTGGTCAAGCAATAGTTCAAACAACGCTCATAAATTTGGCTTTTCGTAATCTCGTACCCATCTAGGCCTCGCGGCATCTCTAGTATCCTCATGCCTCGCAGGGCTGTCAGCCAAGACTGTGACTCTATGACCGTACTCTTGCTAACAGCTGGCTGGCAGCCCTACCGGCTGTATTATTTTTCGTGGCATCATAGATCAAAGTCTGACACGCCATTCTATTTTTCGTCTTTAAATCCCAATTCCAAGCCCGTACTGAAACTCATTCGTCTTGTGCAGCGCAATACTCTGCTCCAGGGCGAGTATGATTCCATTATTCAAATACTCTTGTGCCTCATTCCCAGCACCTATGAGGTTGTGATCTGTTCACTAGCCATGTTGTGAAGACTGTAAAACTTGTCAGCAGACGTTACTCACTAAGCCCTTCCTAGAGACTGACCTGATATCTTCTCGCTCATCAGCCTCAGGCCCATTTGTAGGCCCAGAGCTGACAACCACGTTTCCGCCCTCATCACCACCAGCCTTGATGTTCGTCAAGGTGGTCTTCGCCTTCCGCTTGCCGCTACGGAGATCACTGAGATGTTCGAAGTATCCTTCCGGCACTTCTGTGACATAACAGCCACTGAAAACACCGGTTTCAAAACTTGTAACCTTACTCGTGTCCTCAGCAGCCTCCATACACGCGGCCTTCAGACCATCAGGTCCATCAAGATCTTGGAAGATGACCTGGTCGGCACCGATGTAGTCGGCAATTTGTTGGTTTGTTCGGCCATGAGCAACCAAATCTTCACAAAGGTTAGTAACAAGACAGCTAAGAACAGCACCAAATATCTTCATACCAACAGGGTCCGCAAGATCAATGCCATACTTGAATTATTATTAGCAATATGTTCGATATTCCATGCCGGGGGAAAAACTTACGATATGGGGATATATGCACTCTGGAGAGGCTGAAACAAAGATGACCTTAGCAGCACCAGCTTCTCTAGCCATTTGAACCTGCATTCACACATTAGTTCTATCTCATAGACAAATTCATCATCATTTTACTCACGATTTGTCCAGATGTAGCTAATTTACAAATTAATATTAATCCTTTTATGTAAGGTTGTCAGTTTACTTACTGCCACGCACGACACTATCATCCACTAGGATGAGGTTCTTTCCTCGGAATTCTGAGTCGATGGGTGAAAGCTTGCGGCGAACACTCTTCATTCGAAGAGCTTGGTTGGGAAGGATGAAGGTTCGTTGAACATATCGGTTCTTAATTAGAGCTGTGACGTATGGTTTGCCAAGCTTCTCAGCAAGAGTAGCAGCGGCGATGTTACTTGTCTGTTGATAGTGAGTCAGCTTTCATGTTTTCACCAACATCATGACTCCTAAACTGGGCATACCTCTGGAACAGGGATGACTGGAAAACAATTAGTACAGTTCAAAGGCAGGAGAAATATGGATATCTCATACCTGCATCAATCTCTTGAACTCCCTTCTCTCCGAGAACCGCGCGGACCTTCTTGGCCAGCTTCTCTCCCATGTTTTGTCGGCTGCGGTACACCGAGATTCCGTCCATGGTTGAGTCAGGACGAGCAACGTATACGAATTCGAAGCAATCGGGTGTGTAAGGTCGGTCGTTGACAATCTGACGGAACTTGGGACCACATCCCTTCTGCAGGAAACAGGCCTGGCCGGGGAGGATGTCGACAATGTTCGAGAAGCCGAGCTGCTTCAGCACAACGGATTCGGAGGCAACGAGGTAATCTTCAGTACCGGGGAGTGTGGCGGAAGGTCGAGAACCAATGCAAAGAGGTCGGATACCGTTGGCATCACTGAGTACTGTCAGTTTTTGATAAGAGGTCGTTCAAAATTGCGATAACTCACCGGAACGCAAGAATGCCAAAACCAGCGATCATGGCAGTGCATGCGAAAGCGCCCTGGCACTTGGCGTAGACATCGCCGAGAGCAGTGAAGATATCCTCCGAGTTGGCGCGAGTCTTGCCGAGCTGCTGGAGGCCGTGGGCGAAGATGTTGAGGCTATTGGTACAGATCAGTCATCGTGGTTCGAATAAGCGCGAGCTTCGATTACGCACAGGAGCTCCGAGTCGGAATCGGAGTTGACGTGTCGGTGGGCTTCCTCGTCGAGGAACTTGCGGAGGTATTCGGTGTTGACGAGGTTACCGTTGACGCTCATGGAGATACCGAAAGGGGCGTTGACATAGAAAGGTTGAGCTTCGGAGCTGTAGTCGCATTTTCGGTCAGTGGTGTACGAGATTGGGTGCCCAGTAACACATACGCAGAAGCAGTTCCCATGGTAGGGTAACGAACATGGCCCAGGCCTATGGAGAGTCAGTCTCTGTGTAATCTGTGCATCGCATTGCCATACCCATGTAACCGGGGAGATGCTCAAGTCGTCGGCCATCAGAAAAGACCTTGCTGGCCATACCGAGACCCTTGCATTGAGAAACCCGTCCACCCTGGCAGACAGCGATACCTGCAGCATCTTGTCCACGCTACAGATGGTTAATATCTGTAGATATCGAATTTCGGGATTCGGGATATTCGCGATGGGGGACTAACATGTTGGAGATAATACAATGTCTCGTGGAGATCAATGGCAGCGGAGGTAGCCTCCTGGTCACCCAGCTATCAAAGAATGTCAGTACATTGTATGTGATATTATTTTGTATTCCATTTCTTCAACTCTTTTGGTAGCACTTCCGTCTCAAGTCCGAGCACAGGCAAGGGTCTCTTTTTTCTATGAGCGCGGGGGAGGGGCAATAAGAGAGAAGAGCAGAAGAGAGTAGACTCACCAAAATGGCCGAAACACCACACATGTTGAATATCGTGTCACGGAAATAGTTCGTGGAGAGGTTGAAGAGGAATCGAGTGTTCTTACACCCAAACAAGAGTTAGACCTGTATCAGTTTGTTTGTGAAACCTACGGGAAAATTTTTCTCTTCTGGTCACGACGATATCGGTCATTTTTTTTGGGCGACCACAAATCTTTTGGCGGGGTATTGTATTGGCTGAGGCGGGCCGGACAATGATCCGCAGTGGTGGGGTCCCCCAAAATATGCCGTTTCTCTACTCTGTACTCCGTGTTAGTGGCAGTTGAACTCAATATCAAATCACGATGTCAAGATATCTCTTCATTTCTTCGTCATTTCGTCGTTATTGCAGAAGACTAGACATCATCCAGTGTAATACATATTCTAAAACACATAATTACGACTAAAGTATCGATAATTGGCTCAAGCTGCAATCCGACTTGATCCATCAAACATGCCCAAACCGTGTAAGTGGAAGCCAAGATACCGATAGCAACAGATAACAGACTATCGAAACTTCATGGAACATTAATCCCGCATTTCGAAGTTCTCGTGTCAACTGACCACTTGAATGTAACATTGGCTCGTTTTTACAACTAATAAGCTTCACCGCGGTTGGGTCTATTCATTGAGCATGTGGGGTATCCTTCTTAATATCAGTTTATGACATCTGTGGTGCAATTCCGAATCTGCCACCTCTGAAATATCTACTTATTCCAGTTCTATGCAAAGCACAGTTTCAGCACGAAAGGCTCTCTAAGTGAATAAAAGAACTTTAGTGCAAACAACTTTGATTTCTTTATACGCAATATGGAGACGGTGCAGAAACCAGAGGAGCCCACATAGCACGGGACTCTCGGAAGACGGCAACAAATACCAGTTTGGTCACCGGCTACAAGGAGTCATTTTCTGCAAACTGTCTGATTAATTTATAAGCAATACTCTCAATTAATTTTCTTTAATTGATGAGCCGGTTTCCTCTACATTTCCACAATTAGGCATAAGCAACATCAGCATTTTGAATGATTACAAGACTACTAAGACATGTATGTGTATGTATATAAGTAGTACTTAGGTAGTATACATAACCCCAAGGTTTTGAGTATTAACAACCTTTGATACATAGGTAGGTATCTACCGGGAGGAGTACTAAATGAACCAAGCATCTCAGTCGTCAGATAAATAGTCTAAGCTTTTAATATTTTTTATTCTCCTTGTTGCCGCTTGTCTTGCATCCATGTCGATTTCATGTAATCAATCTTACACTGGACAAGGGTTGATCTGTTTGTATGACGCAATCCCCCAGCCAGTTTACCAATCATCCACAAATGATAAAGTTTCCCACATTGCCAATCCTCTTCCTATATTTCCGCAGTACCCCATACTCTGCTGGTTTTAAACCCAAACCAAGAGTCTCCTAGTTATGTTCTTTTGATGAAATTGTCACAATTATAAACTTCAACTCAGCTGCCGTCTTTAACAAGCGAGGAATCACCTCACAAGCCCCGTTGGCTCAGTGGTAAAGCGTATCACTAGTAATGATAAGATCACTGGTTCGATTCCAGTACGGGGCACGTGATTCAACGAGTTTCATTTTTTTGTCGATCTGATAAGTATCCTTTTTCGTGGTCGCGATGGCTTCTGTGGTGTCGAGGCAGCTGTTTCCATTTTTAGTAGTGGCCTTGCTTGCTTACTTTCTTGCACGTGGCGCATCGGGAGCACCTGCCTTGGTGAACCCTGAGTTTTGTATAGGTAGTTATGCAGTATTTCTCTTGCCGACTGAATCTGATCGACAGGGAGTATACTTTAATAGTAGCGCGATAGATAATATAAAATCATCGCATGTTGCACATGCAGACAGAGCCCCATGTCTGCGTATATTAATTAATACTGTCTTAAACATCTGCAGCAAATTACATAAGGTGCTTCCCCAGAGAGTGACTTAATCTCAGAAGTCAACTCCTGACTGGTGATAGCATATTAAAGCGCAAACGCTCTTAAATTATCTTCTGTCTCATGTTGTTGAATTACATTCTGCAATCAGATCGAGATACTGACAAGTGCTTGCATATATGACATCATCCCGCATAAACCTTAAATCCAATAAGCGCGCGTGCCGTCCCGCAGTTATTACACAACGCCAAAAAGTCAACGTACCTCAGTCAAGCTCCCAAGATAAACTTAGCGACAAGACTGAAGAAAAATTAAGGTGCTTTAACGCGCCTAGTGATCATGTGTTGCCCCGTACTGGAATCGAACCAGTGATCTTATCATTACTAGTGATACGCTTTACCACTGAGCCAACGGGGCTTGTCTTACGAGCCTTAGAGTGAAGTCTAAGAACCTCCAGGGCGAACAGGATCGCGGAATACTCGTAGGTACTTGAGTCCACTGAACTCCGCATAGTAGTCTTTAAGTTATTGAGCCAGGTAGAGGGCTCAGGCCTGGCAGTCCCTGCGGAGTTCAGTATGCTATAGCAAAACCATTTTAGTAAATCCAGAGTGTAGGAAAGCCAATTGGCTCGAAACCTTATATTCATTCGTCACACAGCTGGTGCTGCTATGTTACAAACATCTCGAAATCAGCAGTCGTTATAATAAATCTATCCCCATAAATAAACCCTCAATTCTATATGCCCAAATCAAAAATGTTTCGTCTCGTCTGCTGCCTTTGGCGCTTCACTCCCCGCAATCTCTTCGTCATATGATGGAGTTCTCGAGTTATAAGCGACTCGAATATCATCGATCTCATCACCAACCTCCATCCATCGATCGCTGGTCGCTGGCACTGGTGAGATTCTGCATAGGGCCCAGTACATCGCCGATGCAACGATGAAACCACAGAAGTAGTTGAGCTGATAGATATAGATCGCGCCCTGTGGAACGTTCTTGGCGCCAACAGCATCGGCGAAACCGACTACGTTGATGACAATTCCGGCGATGTAAGCAAGATAGCCACGCCAGTTGAAACCACCTGTGAAGTAGTACGGCCCTTCTTTTCGACCGTCGTAGAGTTCCTTGGTATCAACGTAACCCTTGCGCACGATGTAGTAATCGGAAACCATAACACCAGCGATTGAGCTCAGGAACACACTGTAGGCTGAAAGGTAGGTCGTAAATTGATTGCTGTCCTTGAGAAGCTGCCAGGGACAGATACACAGGCCAACGACGGCGCAAACGTAGCTTCCACGACGGATATTGACCCAACGAGGGAGGAGAGCAGTCAAGTCAGTGCCTGCTGATATACTATTCGCTGAGATGTTGGTCGCAAGCTGAGCTAGGGCGAAGCATGTAGCAAGGAAGAAGACACCAAAGCGCTCGCCCGAGCTTCCATCGTCAATGAATCTATCCAGAAGATCAAGGGGGTTCCAGATGGCCTCTTCGTACAGGACGGAAGAAGCTGAAGAGACCATGATGCCGATGAATGAAGTGATGGCGAAACCGAAGGGGATCGTGATCAGCTGGGGCCAGACGGCGTCTCTGGGCTTCTGCGCAAATCGAGAAAAGTCGCTGGCATTGACAATGAGTGCCGCAAAGTTAGAAATAGAAGACATGATGCCCTTGACCATTTCCCAGGCCAAGTCGCTGCCGTGGACCTTGTTACCAGCCTTTACAATGGGGCCAATACCACCTGCACGCGAGATGGTCCAAGCCAGGAAGGTAATTCCAGCCACGGGAACAACGTATGCCTTGACAGTGAAGAGATGTCGGACCTTGTGGACAGGGAACCAGAGCGCTGGAAGCGATACAAGCCAAAAGATGAAGAAGGAAGCGAAGTGTGCGGTATCGGTGCCCGAGCCGTCGCTGAAAGTGTTGGGAACATTGGCCCATGACTTCCAGATGGCGCGGATCATGAGATAGATACAGTCACCACCAATGTAAGCCTGCACTCCATACCATACACAGGCTGCCATGCGTTAGTAATGAATTCTGATTGTGTTCGGAAGGATAGAGCATACCCATAGCAGCACGGTTCAGTACAGGCCACAAGCTACCCCAGATACCAAAGGAGGTTCTGTTGGCAACAGGGAAGCCAATGTGGTACATAGCACCGAAACGAGCATTGATTGCGACAAAGATACCAGTGATACTGTATCCAATCCAGACACAGAGCCAGGCTTGCCACCATGACAGACCATTGACAATCATTGATGATGAAATCATCCAAGTGTTGATGTTGAAAGAATCGGCGATCCAGAAACCAACAAAGTTCCATGGGCCCCATTGTCGGCGTTCCGCCTCGACGGGTTTGAGATCGTGGTTCGTAAGCTGCATAAAAGTTCAGTACAACTCGGTCTCATTCATCGTACTGCATAGTGCACTCCAATGATGGAAAGCTAAAGCTTGCAAGGCCTTCATACCATAAGCTGGGTCTTAGTCAAGCCAGGTTCAGACTCAACGGCGACTTTATCAGCCCAGACCCTAAATCGTGATCTGGTCTCCATGGCTGAGGTGTATGACGAGGTGAGAGGTGGAAGTGTAAGCCAGGAACGGGTATCAAAAAGCTTCGAATGCTTGATCTAGAAGAAACTCAAAAAGCAAGATAGACTTTTTGTATTGTGATAGGTAGACCTTGTCCGAGGTGCTTATGACGTGTAGGTGACACCAAGTAGGGCTGGCAGACTGGGGTTAAATCCAATGACACAAGAAATGATGGAAGAATGTGAGATGGTGGTCTTGCTGAAGGATGAGAGGGGACCAATTGGAACTTCTCCACCGTCTTCTTGTCTTGGAAAGTCTCATCGTATGTAGTGGGTGACAGGCAGTATTTATATTTTGTGGTTTGAGATGGACATGCCGCGTTGGTTGCGTTAAGGTTGCGTTGACAAGAGGAACTAGAACGACCCCATCTTGGCTCGAGGTTATCAGCGCTCGGCAGCCACTCCCACTATCAGTCTGATCGTCATCCCCAGACCCAGCCGTTGCAGATAACTAGCCGACAAGGAACATACCACGCAAGGACCCTCGCCGGCGGCCACTTTTGCCGTAGTAGGTCAAGCTGAGAAAGGTTATCCTTCCCCGTGTTGGCACCGAGAGGACTTTGCATCTCCGGTCCGTAGTTGCTCGTTGTTTCATGGAGCACACGAGCAATTTGTGACGGTTTGTAGATTCAGATGTCCGGACCTCGAAAAGCAGAAGGATCTGCATGGTAAGACCATCACGCAACGACAAAGTCGAAGCGTTCATAGGTATCCATTCGAATACGATCAACGTGAAATGGTACGTATATTATTCGGCATAGAATAGAACGATGCGGAGAGATGATTCGAGGGACATGGATACGAAAATGGGGCCCGAGAAGCCAAGTCGTGTTTTAGTGGGTGCCCCCACAGAAGACCCTAAATCCATGGAGCAACACTTGGTATGAGTGGTTGTTGAATGTGGTTTTCGGGTAATGTTGACGTATGTAGACGTTGGGAGGATCCCGTTATCGGTTTGTGTAGGAGAGATGTACGGAGTACCAAGGTTGACCTTGAATGTTGGTTTGTTGCGTGACAGAAACAAAACATAAGGTAACGTGGAAACAGAGGCTTGCAGTGCAGACGGACGGTACGTACTCCTCTTGAAATTCTGGGCCTACCTTAAGGTACCTTAAGAAGATGCTCTGCAGAAAAATGCAACTGCAGGCAGGGCCGCCGCTATCAGCACCATGTGAGCAGGAGCCAACCCATCGGAGGGTAGTGTACCCCAGGCGGCGGATATAAACGAAGAAATATCATTGGACAAATCGGTTTCCTTATCACCGCAAAGATGCGTCTAAGATACGGGTACCGTACCGCCTTTCCCAAACCGAGTTAGTCTGGAACTGCAGAACAATTCTGTTACTCGATCTCATCGAGTCAACCGTCTCTTTTATAGTAAAATTGCCCAGGCCTGCAGTTATCTGCCCTATCAGGACTATCTTGAACTTCTTCAACGTAGTAGTCACTGAAATGCGATCTTGTTGTCAACAGCTTAGGTCATTTCGGGTTTCAACCGAAGCTCTATTGCCTGATCTCTTCATCTGGAGTTCGACGCGTTGGTCCGTCCTCCTTCTGGTTGATATCGGCATAAGAACCCTTGTTCCCGTTTCTGGCAGCATCTCGCGATGACCCTTTTCAGCTTCATATTGCCCCGAAAGTTCACCGTTTCCACTTCGTATGGTTATATTCACAACGACCTCGTCACACATAACACACCACCTTGCAATTGAAATCATGTACTTTAGGGCTGCTTTCAGTTCTCCTGTATGATATGGCCGAATCGGTGGCAGAGTCATGCCGGTATATCTAGAATCCAAGTAACACCGAGGCAAAGGAGCAATAAGACTAACTTGAATAAGTCTTCGGCCCATGCATAGTATGATTCAACTCCCCAGGAGCTGCTTTCTCCATAAAAGTAAGCCAGTGGTTGCATTTCTTCGGTTTTAGATCAGCATTCTTGTGTCAAAGAACATTGACAGTCAATGCGTCTGATATGCAAGTATTACTTGATGGAAATCACAGACGCGACTTCAACTCAGTCAGCGTCTCGGAATTACATCAAAGAGAACGAAACCGGCATTAGTTACATGTATAGGTCGGGTCATCGGCCCGCGAACTTTGTAAACTCGCTCATTTGATGGGGCAGAGTAAACGACCTCATACGATCTGATGGGTTTTTCCTTTTCCCTCTCAAATAATGGAAATAAACACCATGAAATTGAGTCAGAAAATGATATGTTGTATTGGCCAAGTATGGCTGTTTTGCAATTATGGAAGAGACCAAGATAGGACTTGCACAAAGCATCTCGAGATCTGTCAAGCGTTTCCGCAGTGTAACGTCGATCAGACATTTCCGGTAATATAACTTCTAGACAATTGTAAATGTTTCAAAGCCTGGATGTCGAAATTTAGGCCAGCCACTATGCTATCAGGAGTGTTCGGATCTTATGATAACTACTTTAAAACTGACAATCTTTATTATAGAGCTTCTGATATAGGGTAGGTATTCTCGAGCACAATTGGATTTTATTATAACATTCCGGCATTCGTATCCTAAAGGACATCGTGAAGATCGCTCTTGAATTATTCACACTGTGAAGATCTTTGTAAGGTAATGGAAAATATAGGCTATGATTGGACTCGACTTATGCTGCGTCACCATCCACAACAGGAGCAAGCTTCAGGGACACTATATCCAAGCAAACAGGATACCCTACATCAAAAAGAAGTTGTACATATAAGGAACTGATATTTACCTATTTATAGAGCTAAAGTAGCTCGCCGCTCTTCAACAATGACGACTGCCGATATCCCGAGACTCTGCTAGTGCCTTGATCCAGTAGCCAAGGCTATGTACAGTTCAGACATGACAGGGTCCAAACACGTGAATGGACCAATAGCTTCTGCCCCGCGATTTGAGTAGAGTATTGACATGAGAGTGCCGAAGAGTTGCGAGAATTCATTACTGTATCAGAAGTGAGGTACCTGGGTAATCTGTTAGATATACACTTAAGTACCTTAGGTAGTTTAGGTATAGAAAGAAGATGGTGCCGAGAATGCTTGAAGTAAACCGATGCCTATCAATTTAATAATAGGTGCTTCCTTCCGAGAAGCATGAGCTGGGCTCTTTCTGCCCTCCCCTTGTCTCTTCCTGCCTCAAGCTCTAGACCCACACTTTGTTTCTCCCCCACCATCGTCGTCAATTCCGCTTCTTTTCTCCCCGCCAACCTCAGCTTTTTTTTTCTTTACCCATTTCATCCAAACCTCTTTAGGTAGTATTTACCAAAGTCCTTGATATACAATCATGGAGGACCAGTTGGTACAGCTTCTTTCCAGCACTCAGCTGCCTGAACAGGGTCCTAGAGTACAGGCCGAACTCGAGTTGAAGCGCGCCCGAACGAATCCCGCCTTTCCCCTGTCTCTCGCCAATATCGCCGCCCACACCTCGATTGATACCAACATCCGTCAGGCCGCGTTAAGCAACCTGCGACTTTTCATCGAGAACAACTGGAGCAACGACGAGCCTGATGATGGACCTATCATTCCTATCTCTGATGAGGCGAGAGGCCAGCTCAAGCAGGTCTTGCTCGACCTTGTGTTGAGCCCGGAGGACGATCGGAAAGTCAAGATCTCAGCCAGTTACGCTGTTGGCAAGATCGCTGTGCACGACTTCCCGGAGCAATGGCCAAACCTCCTCCCCACAGTTATCTCTGTCGTCCCGGCCGGCACCGATTCACAGCTTCACGGTGCCCTGCGATTACTGAACGACATAATTGAAGAGAGTTTGAGCGAGGACCAGTTCTTTTCAATGGCCCAAGATATTGCCAAGGCCCTTGCTGAAGTCGCCCTCAATGAAAACCGAAAGCCCATGCACCGAGCGCTTGCTATTTCCATCTTTCGAGGATGCTTCGATCTCCTCAATATGATCAAGGAGGACCACGCTAAGGAGGTTCGCGCTTTTGCGGACAGTCTTCTTCAACAATGGAACCCCTTCTTCATTACCGTTCTACAGAGCCCTCTTCCAGAGGCTAACCTAGAGAGCGGATCTCAGCCTGACTCTTGGAGCCATATTATCGCCCTCAAACTTCAGGTTGTAAAGACACTCCTCCGAATTCGACGCGTCTTCCCTAACCTGCTCCTTCCCCAAAGTACCATCTTCTTCAGTGCAGTCTGGAAAGAGCTCTCTACTCTGCAAGGACCGCACGAGCAGCTCTATATCAAAGCCGATGCTCAAGGACGCCTTGAGGACTCGGACAACCTTCCCTATACCTTGGACTTTCTCATTCTCGAGGAATTGGACTTTCTTAATCAATGTTTTAGAGCCCCTCCTGTGCAAGCCGAGCTGGACGGTCACCTCAATGCTCATGCCTCAGCTTCAGAAGTTCCCTGGATGAAGGAGATTATGAACATGCTTATTGGTTATTCGCGAGTGACTCGGGAAGAAGAGGATTTGTGGGATATCGACTGCTCCCTGTATCTTGCTGAGGAGACCTCCGTGACTGCCAACTATACCGCACGAACTGCTGCAGGGGACCTGCTAATCAAGATGGGTGAGTGGTTTAACCAGAAGGCGATCGACGGTCTGTTTGGTCAAACACAATCCCTATTTGGCGGCGAGGTTTCCGACTGGCGAAGCCAAGAGGCAGCGCTCTACCTTTTTGTCATGCTGGTCAGTGACTTCCAAGACATGCACAAGGAAATCCCCGAAGCAGTGGCCCACGCCTATCTTTCCCTGGTTGACTACGCCGTTAACCGGCGCGGAGAGCCTCTTCTCCGCGCCAGAGGTTATCTCGTCGCCGGTATGCTTTGCCGTTCTTTCCAGACCCCAGTTGAGCTGTTGGACCGCATTATCACTTCTATCACTCAAGAGGAGTCTGAGGTTGTGCAGGTCGCCTGTGTCAAGGCTGTCGAGGGGTTGATTAACGCTGGCCAGGTGTCGGCCGACAGGCAGGTTCCTATTATCAACGCCATTCAAAACTACATGAACAACAAGGACCCTAGCGATATGGAAGATGCAGACGAACTTCTCGTTACGCTTGCTGAATCCCTCCGCGCTGCCATTACTCTCGACAAACGCATCGCTCTGTCTAACGATGTTAAGTCGGTTGATCTGCTTTTCATGCTAGCTAAGCTAGGCGCAAGCAACTTCCAAGTCACTATGCTGATTTCCGAGGCATTTGAAGAAATCGTTGATGATCTCTCTGACCCTGAATCTTACACTGCTCTCTGTGCAAAGCTTCTGCCTACGCTTACCGGCGCTTTTGACGTCGCCAACCTCACTGAGGATAACCCTCTGGTCACTGTAAGTCTCTATGAACCAGTTTCCGTGCTTCACTGACAATAACTAGGTTGCCACCGAGCTGCTGGCCGTCTTGGCCGAGCACGGACCTGAGCCTCTCCCTGCAGGTTTTGTCGCGGCTACTTTCCCTAAGCTAAACCGCCTCCTTATGGAGTCTACCGAGGGAGAGGTCCTCCGGCCTGGATCTGAAGTTGTGAAGTGGATGCTTCAGCATGATCATCAGCAAGTTCTTGCTTGGCAAGATGCCAATGGTCGTTCTGGCCTGGAGGTCTGCTTGCACATCATCGACCGACTCCTGGGCCCTTCTATCGAGGACAACTCAGCCTCCGAGGTTGGCGGTTTGGCTGCCGAGCTCGTCGAGAAGGCTGGCCAGGAGCGCCTTGGTCCTTTCTTACCTCAGCTTCTGCAAGCTGTTGCTAACCGACTTGCTACTGCTCAAGCTGCAGCTTTTATCCAGTCTCTTATTCTTGTCTTCGCCCGACTTACCCTCTCTGGCGCTCAAGATGTCGTTGAGTTCCTCAGCCAGGTGCAGATCAACGGCGAAAGTGGTCTGCAGGTTGTCATGGCCAAGTGGTTAGAAAACTCTGTCAACTTTGCTGGATACGATGAAATCCGACAAAAGTATGAAGTCCAACTGGATCGGACGATTCCAACTGCTAACTGAACTACTAGCGTCATTGCTCTTTCGAAGCTCTACTCTCTAAATGATCCTCGACTGGCCCAAACACAAGTCAAGGGTGACCTGATCGTCAACAACGATGATGGGCTTATTAAGACACGCTCACGCGCAAAGCAGAGTATGTATCCAACCATCCACGACTTTTCAACTACCACCTCCACCCTAGACTCAATCTACGCCCCATACGCTGAAAGCCAGCAAGCTAATAAAACCAACCAACAATCAGACCCAGACCAATACACGATCGTTCCTGCTTCCCTCAAGATCATCAAGGTCCTCATCGAGGAGCTCCTGTCAGCATCCGGGCAACGGGCTGCTGCGAATGCCGCCTCTGCTGCTGTGGCCTCTGCTAGCTTTGACGACGAGAACGACGAGGAGGGCTGGGAGGATGAAGACGATACTCTTGACCTCAGCCTAGGCACCACGAAAGCTGACCTGATGTCGTTCATGGAGTCAGGGGGCCAGCGGCAGCGAGATGATGAGACTCAAGCGTATCTGACCGACTTTTTCATCCGATGTGGCCGCGAGAACATTGCTAATTTCCAGGAGTGGTACAACATGCTTACAGAAGAAGAGAAGTCGAAGCTCAATGAGGTCGCCGCTAGCTCAGCAGGACAATAGACTGGAATTGCAGATGCTTACGACGAGTCTTCGATGTTGAAGAAGAAGGAGCGCTCCTCTCGAAAGTTCGAGAGGAAGAGTGCTCTCCGACTGCAGGAAACAATCGCGGCTATTGAAAATCTGAATAGACGCATAAAGGAGGAGAATGGGCCACTGAAGCAGGGTTAGTGTATATCAGAAAGCCTAGGTATCGTATTAATGACCCGACATGAATTGCAGATAGAATTAGAGAAAAATGGACAAAGAAAAGAAAAGAAACCTTGGACATTGATCATAAGTGAAGAAAAGACTTGGACCACTTAACATAAGTTTAGGAAGCCTGATAGAAGTTTAGACAATTTAGTATACCTAAGCTTATGCGACTTGATATAAATTAGACAACTTAGCATAAGCTCAGTATTGATTAGTACTTAGTATAAGCTCAGGCAACTGAGCGTCAGCTAGGTACATAGGTAACATGGCATATGTTAAGGATACTTTTGCTCAAGTACAATTTTGGCACACCATATCAAGGTATGAATTAATGACGGATGAAATACATCACAATGGAAAAGTTGAAATATGAAGTAGTTGAGTAGAAGGAAATTGATCAGTAATCATTCTGCCGAAGCAAGCGCATGCAGTCAACAGTATTGCTTCTCTCCTGTCTAGATGATATCTCCGCCAAAGCCTCCTCCTCCAAATCCGCCACCGTAACCTCCACCAAAGGGATTGTTCCCCCTTCCGCTGCCAGGACCAGGGAATCTCGGATTGCCACCGGGGCCAGTGGGATCCCATCGGGCTCCTGGAGGTGCTTGAGGATCGAAACCAGAGGGACTGTCACCTCGTTGCCCATCGAATAAAGGATCATCGAAAGTAGGATGCATCCCTGAGCCACCACCAGGACGAGGTAGTCCTCCGCCAATGAACGAGCCACGAAGAGGATCGTGCGGACCGAGACCAGGAGGATTCAAGTCATCGTGACCAATGTTGTAGGGCGACCTTCCTGGCATTTGAAGTCCGCCTCGTGGAGGCCGGTTCATCTCGTATTCATCCTCAAAGCCGGGAGGGGGAAAGTCGCCCACTGGTGCAGGTCGTGGACGAGCCATCTCAGGAAGTGGATTCGCTGGGGGTTGGAGCGGGTGTGGGTGTGGTACAGGATCGCCACGGAACGGACGGTCTGGGTTCTGAGCTTCTTGAGCACGACACTCGGAGCGTGCATTAGCCTCGGCTTCAGCCGTCTCGACATAGCCTTCGCTTTGGAGTTTTGGGATGAGCTTCTGAATGATGTTGACCTTGAGGTCATGTAAGATATCTGACCAGATGGATTAGTTTGTGTTACCTATCAAAGGGAAGCGAAAGTACGTACCAGCAATAGCTTGCTCAGAGGTAAAGACACCGCGGAGCTTCTCGGGAAGATCACTTCGATCTTCCTGGCCGTCCTTGATAGCGATGCGAAGAGGGAGTTTCTTAGAATCCACAACGTCGCTGATCGACCTCTCGAAACGACGGATGTTGTCATCTCCAACGGCTACTCCTCGAACCTCGACCTTTTTACCCATGCGGTCAATACGGATGCTAAAGGTCATGGCCGACTGCTTATGCTTATAGACAAAACTGTAAGATCCGAAGCCTGAGTTCCATTGTGGTGGTAGACGAGGAGCGAGTGATTCGCATTCGGCTGTTTCATGTGAGCTAAGTAATGATGTTGATGGATGGTAAACTTACGTATATTCTTGTCTTCATCAAAGCCAAGAAGCTTGAAGCCCAGAGCAGCGAGATATGAGTGGATGAGGAGAGCGATAACTTCGTACGATGAAGCGAGGTCAGATGAATCGTCACTTGGGGGATGCGTTGGTAGCGCATCTGCCATGCCATTTAGAATGGCGGCAACACTGAGAGGTTCTGACATGATGAAGGGCGATGATTCTGATGTTCTTTGGATGATGTGTCGAAGAATGGAGTTTTGTTGGATGTAGGTAGCGAGTAGTTATAGTACCTAGGTAGGTCGCTAAAGATACCTTAGATACCAGATAGTGGAGAAGATGGAGAGTTAACGTCGAGGAAGTTTGGGAAGCGGCGTCATGAAATAGTTGCCTCTTCAGCCCTATATGTGGATCCTGTACTTTTGGGTATCGCGGGGCAGTGTCAGTGATTCAAAAGCTAAAAGCCAGGAATACTATTGGTGTAGAATTGGTTGCCTAGATAAGGCATTAATTAGGCATTAGAGCTTAACAATCTGAAGCTTGAAACATGTAATATTGAGTGACCTCAACATGTTGTAGTTACCTCACTTAGCTTTCAGAACCTTAGGGAGACCATTCTCATGACGACACTCACGTGATATCGCGTTCCACTCAACGCGTCCCACCAAGTACCCTCTTCCAAACCACGAATCTCTACCATCACCACTTCTCTTCTCTATGACCCTCAACCTACCTCAAAATGGAAACGGGCCCTTTGATCCCCGCCTCTCAAGCATCCCATCTCCTCTCATCGTTCACAACCTTCCTAACACTAACCCTCCACACCCTCCTCTACCATCGCGCTCTCTACCCCAAAACTACCTTTCTAACGGCTCGAGCCCTGAATCTCCCCGTCCATCAATCTCGTCATCCCGGCCTCTGCACATGGATAAACGACGCTGTAGCTTCAGTAGCAGCACAGCTACGCAAAGGCACAGTACGCCGGATAGCCATTGCGATGCATGCTGCCAAGACGTTTGATGTGCTGGAGAGATGGGTCTTTGATGTTGATCTGTTTCCTGCTGGGTGGGGTGATAGAGAAGAGGCGACCTACAATCCTGCGTTGGTAGAGGGTGACGATGATGGTGTGGTGAATTGGGCCGATGTTAATGAGGCGCTGAGAGGTGCCCTGACGAGAATAGCACAGAAGGCTGAGATGATGCCTGATTTACCTCACGGGAGCACCTTTACTGTTGCCGTTGAGTTACGTGATGATGCAAATGCACCTATAGGTGTAAGTATATCTATCAGTAATAAGATCGACATCGACTGACCGATCTAGCATCCTCAACATTGGATACCATCTCAGCCAAATCTTCAACCACCAAACGACACCTCATTAAAGCAGGGCTCCTCTCTTGGCGGCCAAAGTACAATAGCGATTCGGTCTGTCCAAGCCGGTCCTTTATTCTTTAACTGCTGGATCGAACAAAGCGAACCCACAACCTCATAAAATTCACATGCATGATACCCAGCTTTTGAACAGATAGATTATCGTCATCATGACTCTTCACAACCTCTAATTCATATTGTATAAACATGACATCAATCCGTTATTGATTGTCCCGGTCACCCATTTCCAGACCTGTACCAGCCCGTGCCATGCGACCCTGATCCTACCCCCTATTCCGACAAAGCCCAGAACCCGCCGCGTTATGTACAGCCCGGCCGTGGAAACATGACAAATACCTTGACTCATTACCATCAAAATCATTTTCAAACGCCCAAACAGACGCCCAAACAGCCTCCCAGCCAGCCTCCCAGAGGACAGCAGCGCCTACTCCGTCGTCCCCTTCAGCGCCGCGCGGAGACTCACCATCTCGCGCTTCAGTCGCGCGTTCTCCTTCTTCATCCGTGCTGTCTCGTCGCTTTGGTCGCGGAGTCTCATCATGAGCTCTTCCTTTTCGTCCTTGCCTTTGCCTTTGAGAGCCTTGACTATCTTGCCAAGCTCTCCGTTGAACTTCTCATATAGTAACTCGTTCTCTGCCACTGCCTCCTTGTATAGCTGGTCAATCGCTCGCACCTTGGCCTCGGCTGCCTTGACCGTGGTTTCCATGTCGCGCTGGATCGCATTTTGCTTGTCTTGTAGTTCCTGAATAGCAGTGGGAATGCGGTCTTCCAACTCCCGAACAGCAGCACTGACTCGTCTCATATCGACAGACTGGGAGCCCGGAGGTCGTGTATTGTTGACACGTGCCATTTCCTCACCGATTTTGGATAGCTCAGATCTGAGAGAAGCGTCCACCTCGTCGACAGCCTGCTTCTCAGTGTTGAGCCGCTCTCGAAGCTTTTGTGGTGACTGTAAGCGGAGTCTCTGCGTTCCTCGCCTGGTTGGACTTGAGCTTGGACGGGGCGGTGATTCAGATCCTGGAGGCGCTGAGCGGTAGGGGCGCAGTGTCGGGATATTAGTTGATGACAGGGTCCTTGAGTGCCTGTGACCTTTGGCTGGTGACGTGCGTCGTGTTGGCTCTTCTGAAAGTTCCATGGGACTGGGCGCCAAAGTATTCGGCGACGTAATTTGCTGGAACGGATCTGGAACATTCTCCTTCTGCTTGGAACCTCTCAACGTCGCTACACCGGGACTAACAGGTATTCTAGACGGAGATGTCGCCTTGGGGCTCGCGTTGACCTTTTCTGATGTTTCCTTTGCGTCTTGAAGCGGTTGCGGTGATTCAGCGTCGTCATCGAGTGTAGTAGCTGCCATGAGACTCTTGAGGTCTGACAATGAACTACGCCGCTTCTTCCTGGGTGATCGTGGGAGTGGCTTCTCTGTCTCCGGCTCACCGATTGTCTCCAATAATCTATGAGAGCTGCCAGGTCTCTGCATTTCGTCAAATGCCCCTGCTATGGGCGGACGATCCTTGGAACCTGGGCGTCTTGACAGCTTTTTGGGCAGTGTGTTGTCGTCGATAGACCTCGAGCGGCCTAACGATGCTTTAGATAAGCTGTTTACCTCGCCTGTGGCGGGATTTCTGTGCTTACTGAGTTGTCGCCATACTGAAGGTCTCTCGTCTCTGCTATTTTGCCGTAGCAGATTGTCGAACCCAAATTTGCGCCGCAGCGATGAAGTGTTTGAGGCCAGTGAGGGTGTGTACCCCTTGCCACGGATCGCCGAGTTGATCGACTCATATGTCGAGTTATCGAGATTGAAACTGTGATTTAAACCAGGTTCTTCGAAAATTCGATCGCAGTCCTCCACCAAACGATCAAGAAGATTGATATAATTAGGAGCTGTTCCGTCGTAGACGAGCAGCTCTGCAAAAGCAAGTGTTAACGCTCCCCTGTCACCATCGTTGCCGCACCCGTCCAGCAGATTGGCCAAAAGCTTGATGAGGGCAGTGAAAGCGCGACGATTCTGTGGTGCCATGTCTCCAAACAAAAAGTTGACAAAGTCCGCAAAGTCTCCGGGCACTCTCTTATTCACCCGCGCCTGGAGCGTATCTAGGGAATGCATTGACATGACAGGGCCGATTTGATCAGTCCAAGCAATGCGAAGGAACTTTTCGAAAGCCACAAATATGACCTCGGTGCCTAGATCGGCGGCGGCATCGACGTCAAACGGGCTCTCAATCAGTCTGTTATATAGTTCGTTCACAGACAGCTCATCAACCACAGAGCGTTGGAGCAATGTCCGACCAATAATAAGACCCTTGCGAGACTGGAGAGCCGCAACATATCCAGTAAACGTCTGCTCTAGGCGTACTAATGGGTTTTCGGTCCTTGTTTCCTCTTGAGTAACACTGTCCTTGCCTCCCCTTATTGAGCTTACGACAGATGCTTGGCTGTTGTTACGGTGTATTGAAGGCACCTGCTTGTGTTTTGAGCCTAGACTTGCTGTATCAGAGATGTGAACTGAGCTGCCTCCCCAGAAACTAGAGAGAAGCTTGACAGGAGATGAAGCCAAGAACGATTTGGTCTTTTCTGCTCTTGTGTTGAGTAAGAGTCCATGTAGTGTCTTGGAGTAATATGAAACGAGTGGTGCCGTCAACTGCATATTTGAGATACTATGTTGTGTACTTAATAGTTGAATAACTGTTGCTGGTCAGCGTAGGGCTCTAGGGATTATAGTGCTGCTTCTTACCTCGTCTCGACATCGTGGGGAGGAAGTCTTCCAGAGCAACTTCGTCCTGGAACTGCCTCCCATTCAGCCCAACTGTGAGCATCGATACCTTCTTCATATCGTTCGTGGTCACGTTTACGACAATCTCGACACCGTAGTGGCCTACAGGCGCTCCTTTGGTGCCCCTGTCATGATCGACAACCACTCGAATCGGGGCAGGCTCCTTGCGGCCCTCGATGAGCTGGTCGGCGCCCTCCTGGAAGATAGCGGCGTGAAGTCCCAGATTGCTATCTGGCATTCGCGCTGATCGTAGAGTCCAGGTTGGGTCTTCTCGCTCTTTCTCCGAGAATCGAGCTTCGACTCTCGCTTTGACCACATCCTCTCCCCACTTGGAAGCTCTGGCCTCGTACATCTCTTGTAAGAGGAAACATCGTGATGTCACGGCCTTGCTAATGCGATGCTCGCCTGGATGAGCTCCTCTCATTTCTGACGTCGAAGTCATCCAGAATAATGTGCCATCTACTGCCTCAGTAAATCGCACATCAGCCATGTCATGCCACCCTGTAAACACAAACTCGTATGCCGCTGGACCTCCTGCTGCGTTGGTCATAGAAATAAGTAGACCGGCTGCTGAGGGTTTCTCGATCTCACGCAGAAGCTCTCGCCCTGTCATGTTCCCGCTCATCTTCTTGATGATAACCACACAATCTGAAAAGAGTAGGAAGATTCCAGATCTATCCGACTGGTTGAGCAATGGCTGGAAAGGCGGTGCCAACTCAGTGAAATCGGCGGCCGCAATAAGACGTCCTTGTGGTTCAAGATTCAAAGGCCAGGCTTCAACCATATTTCGAAGTCTATTGGCGACGTGAGGCTTGTCGGGTAAGGGATCGTCCATCGAGCAGATATTTGTAATGATATCTCGCGCCTTCAACATGGGTTGTAAGGCGGGATGTGTCATAGGAATACAGCCAACGATCTGATCTATAAGTAAGCTATAACGAGGAAGTCTCTGGACGGGCTCGATAAGAATAGAGCGTATCGTCTGCTCACCAGCCTGAGCTACCCTCTGCTTGAAACTCGATTGCTGGTCGAGAAAAGAGTTGAGTAACGAGGGGAAATGTTGGCTGGCCTTGATATAATCCTGATAGCACTCTGTGAACTTTGGAAACCACTCCAGAAATAATCTGGCGATCTGTAGGGCACCACTTGGGTCTCTTGTTCTGCCCAGTTTGGATCCCATGAAACTCATCGTCGGTGTTTCCATATCTTTCAAGGCTTCTTCCTCGGTATCGTCTATGATCCTCCGCATCTCCTCCATAAAGGCAGAGTTGACCTGAAGGATGCCATCTGCAGAACTGGGGAAGAGCTTCTCCAACTCTTCCTCGGAAGGGCTCAGACTACCAGGAGCTCGCGCTTGAGCGCTCTCTCGAAAATCGGCTGCGACGTGCTTCACCAGCTCCCTCACTTTACCCACATACCGCTCCTCAGTCTCCACCAATTCCGTCAGCTTCATGCGCAATTCGACCTTTTGATCTTTCAGAAACGACTTGCTCCGATTTAAGGCGGTCGGCTTGGAGGGCGCTCTTCGTAAGCGACTAGTCGGCAGGAAGACTGGCTCTCCGAATAGTTTTATCAGCGGTGTGTACCCTCCATACTGGCGCAAAGTTGGATCGAGGATATCGTCTTCGTCGTCGGGCACGTCCTCGAGGTCGGCGGCATGGAGGGGCACAATAGCGCCCGGTGGGAGAACAAAGTCGAGGTCGACATTGCTGATATGTTGTGTCTGCAGAGCATCCTGTAATGTCTCGATGATGTCGGCTGTGTGGTCGCTCTGGACCATGTCCTTAACAATCTCGGCAGCATGTTGCTCGCTGAACAGAGTAGGTGCACTGCCTGGACGTCGGCCTCGCGTAGGGTATAGGTTCTTGAGGTATGTTTTTACGCCATCGGGCAGCTCTGTGAAGTACTTGAAGAGGGCGAAGGCGAGAGCGCGGTAGACCTCATCGCCCTGAAACTCGCGGGGTAGATGGTGGACGACACCGTAAAATGGAGAATTGGGCGAGATTGTGATTCGAGGGAAGCTCTGGAAGCCGGCGGGGGTGAAGACGTGGACTTGGACTCGGGAACTGTTGAGGGTGTAGTTTGCGGTAGTCGAGGGCCCATGGAATAGTAGCAGAGGAAGATGGCCTAGCAACGGATCTGCGGCGTGGTATAGAGTGACATTGTCAGACGACAGCGCCAACTCCTCGGTAACGCGAACCATGGCGCGGAGTCAGGATTAAAATCCGTTGGTCAAGAAGGGACTCGATGTGTGTGTTGACGTCGATATTGACCTGATCTGACTTGACTTGACGAGCGATGGTCTCCAAGTTGGGCCGCAGATGGAGGGCGATTCGACGAGAAGCGATGAACCAATGGCCCAGCCCAAGATAGACTCAAGCCTAACTAAAGTACAGAGACGAGAGAGACCTTTTGGAAATGAACGAGTCGCCTCCTCCCTCGTCACGGACACAGAGATTCGCGCATGCGGGCAAAGTCGATCTAGAATTCGTGGGGGGGGGGGGGGGGGGGGGGGGGGGTTCGTTGAGAGAAAAATTAAAAATTGGCTAGGATTAGAAAATGTGGCAAGGCAAGACAAGACAAGACAACCTAAGCAGAGACAAAGACGAGGGTTTGGTTTTGGAGGTTTGAGCTTTGGCCGTAGTTAGTCGGGAGTCAACAAAGGCCCAGCCCAGAATCGGGAGCGGGAACACAACCTAGCGAACAAGTGGGCCCCATCGGTTTCGAAAGTAAACACACTAAATAAGTTAGCTTAGGTAGGTTAGCACACCAACTGCGCTGGGCCCGAACCCACTAAATTTTACAGGTCAGGTCCCTACAGCGGGCACGATACGATACGATCGTGCGTCACACAGATTCAATTCTGATGTAGCATTCAACCGTTCAACAGTTGATCAACAACAACACGTGATAAGGAACAACAAAAACATTGCTACTGAATCAGGTTGTATTGATTGTTGTTGCTATTCACGGCTGCAGCTAGCATGACTAACAAGTGCCCAAGTTAGTAGTCTTTTACTGTTCTTACATGTTGTGTCCCAAATAAACTCGGTGGCCTGGACAACAAAAAACCTAATCTCAACAACAGCGGTCAAACACAAATTTAATGCTGACCATGCCCTGGGCGGGGATCAACGGGAGCTCCCTTGCTAAATTCCAAGGCATTGACCGCTAAACTTAGACAGATAGAGAGCGAGGGCCCCGCCGATATAGAGTCTCCATAGACCGCGTCTGACGCGTTCAGCTATTTCCGACAACAGATAAGCCTTTATATAATTGCCAAGGAATATTGGTTCTCTATAAATCAATTATAGTAGACGAACAATAGCATGTCCATATCTGATATTCATTCATGAAACAAGAAACGACTAAACTACATGTGCAGGTGCAGGTGCAGGTGCAGGTGCAGGTGCAGGTGCAGGTGCAGGTGCAGGTGCAGGTGCAGGTGCAGGTGCAGGTGCAGGTGTTAGGCGGCTATTCTGCTGACTCTCCCTTCAAAGCCCGAATAACCTCTTCGGCTCCCCGTATCCCACTCCTCACCGCACCGTCCATATACCCCTTCCAGACCAACGAAGTCTCAGTACCTACAAAATGCAGTCTCCCAACCACCTCACGCAAGGCCTTTCCACTATCACTCGTCAACGTTCCCGGCATCATCACCGGTGACGGGCAACCCCAGATCCAGGGCTGCTTGATCCACTCCTGCAAGATGATATTGACAGGTTCGGGTGCCTTTACACCGACACCACTAAAGACTCCGTTGAACTGCTCCAGCACGATTCTTCGTTTCTCTGAGTATGACCACTTGGACCAGTCTCTGCCTCTGTCACCCACGACAAAGCAGGTGATGCTGTACTGTCCATCTTCTGGTGAGCATGTATCTCGTGAGAAGTGAATTGGACCTGTCTCGCATTCTATGATGCCGCTGAAACCAGCATCGCGCCACCATGGCTTGTCAAAGACAAAGATGGCTTTAGACGTACAGCCTAGTGCTGTGCTCTCGCCTAGTGTCTTTTTACTCTCTGGTAGCGGCGGCTCGAAATTGATAGAAGGGTATAGACACGTGGGAACTGAGACAATGACCCTTTCGGCTCGGAAGTTCTGCCTTGGGTTGGCTGTTTCGATCAAGACACCGTCAGAGCCTTGTTTGATTGTCTTGACGGGGCTGCGAAGTCTCACGGCCGCCTCTGGGAGCTTTGCTGCTAGACGGACCGAAAAGGTCTGGTTGCCTGTTTCTTGTCAGCCAAAGGCTCAATCCACGGTAAACTTGAGGTACTGACCTTGTCTGTTGCGCAAATATTGTCCTCCATCCTTCTTGTCAGAAGCCATGTTATCCAGGCCCGTACCGCTGCGGATGTAATCAACCATGAACAAGGCGCTGACTTCCTCTGGCCCAACACCCAAGAGAGGACTCGTGGCCGAATCAGCAACAGCAGGACCGAGTTCAGGACCCAGAAACTTTACGCTGAGTTCATTGAACGTCATAGAGTCCAGCATCTCGGCTTCGGGATGAGCTGAAGGGTTCTCTGGGTCAATCTCGTCAACCCACTTGCTCAGCTTCTCGAGGAGTTTCTGAACAATATCAGCTGCATCTGGTGGCACAGGCATTCCAGTACCATGTTTTATCTTGGTAACGCCGCCATTTACATCCTGATGCAAATTGTTCCCAGTGGCTCTCTGCTCGATCAGGTCAAATTCAAACTCTTTCGCAAGCTTGTAAATCTCGCTTTGGTTCGTATCATTGAGCCAAGCGGCGCCGAGGTCGACTTTACCTCCCAAGTGGGAGGCATCGACGCTCAGAGTCTTGCCGCCAACTCTATCGCCGGCTTCGAGAACAATAACAGAATGGCCAGCTTCATAGACATCGACAGCTGCGCGGAGACCAGAAAGGCCCGCGCCGACGACAACAACGTCGACTTTCTCAGGCTTGTGCGAATTAGTAATGGTCATTTTTAAGATGAGGAGAAAAGCAAGGCGCAAAAGAGCAAAGCTGCTACTCTTGACATATTTATACGCTCACTACACAGCAAGGGTGGCTAAATCCTTGAGGCTATAATCTGACATCCAATAACTGAAACAGATTGGCAGTTGTACGCATTCCTTGTAAGTTGGGTCTGAGCAACTCATGGTCGTACTGTTTGTGAGGGTGAGATTTGCTCATTGATCGACCATGATGAGGGGAAGAGGTCAGCAAAGGCAATTTAAGCTTCTTTATCTTATGCTTGAAGCGATGGATCTGCGCTTTTGTAATATGTATTCCTATTTAGATTCGTGATCAATTATATATTTTAATCCATAGCAATCCTCTCAAAGAGGCTCAATTCCGTCTTTCGTCTGTCATGATGGAGGGGAAACTAAGATAAGATGCTCAGACAGATTATCCTTCAATACAGTAGGCAAGGTATATAAGCATAAGCCATGTCTGTACCTGGCAATCTGCTATATCCTGACTCATAATTATTCGGAGTCGTCGGAAAATCAATTATTTATTGATATATCAATCATTTCTGTCAAGTTTGTCTGTCCATCAGTGTAACTCATTCCTCTCAGCTCCAAACTCCAACGGGAGATCTTCACGTGGACTCAAATGCAATGCCCACTTCACTTTTAGCGCGTCATGATACATCCCTCCTCTCTCTCCTACACCAAACACTCTCCCTTTCAACCTCCACAACCACCAGAAACAAAACATCATCACAATGTCGAGCCAGTCAGGTGGTATCACAGTCCAACACAACCCCTCCTCAACAAGCTATCGCCTCATCGAACTCCCTCCCGACCTATTATCTCTTCTAGAATCCGAAGATGCACCCGTGTAAGTCAACCTTTCTTTCACACCTCGCGCCCCTCACAAGTACTATACTGATATTAGTCAGATTGACCATGGAGTCCTCTGATTCATCGGCTGTTATCAAAACGCCTACAAAGACATATGCTCTTCGTCAAAAGAACACTTCAAATGCTCTCATGCTCCTCACACCTACGCCTCTGCCCACATCATCAGATGGACCCGTTGAGCAGGGCATCTCTATTATTTCGACCATCAAGGAAACTGTAGAGCTAGATACTGTTCCTGATGTGTCTTCTGGTACTGCGAAAGGACTTGGTGGCGGCAAAGGGAAGTGGCATGAGCGATTCGGGAGAAACAGGTAGTGCACTGGCTATATATGAATATTATGATACACTCTGATTGCTTGTTGAAAGAAATTAACGCTGTCTAATAACATGACGAAGACCCCAGTCTCGCAGTTCATGAAGTAAACGAGACTATCCCACAAAATACATGTAACGCCCTCCTGGATCCATAACCTTTCTCTTCTCCCATTTCCTTGGCCTTTACGCTTCTTGCACCACTTGCCAGAGAGTACAGAGTACGTGTCGTCAAGTTTCTACGTAGGCACCTGTCTGTGACCTGTCCTCTCAACCAAAGCCTTTCGCTCATTAAGGTCGCTCGCTACCCTGGGCCACGCCAGTTACCCATTTGGTCAAAATGATCCATCCTAAACGGATAAAAATGATTAAAATTTACCGCGCCTTGGAGGTTCAACGGTAGCCCTGGGATCGCTTGACCCGGGTCTCCTGGTGCCACTGGGAACAGTCCGACCTGGGGTTGGGGTTGGGGTTGTTGTGCTTGGATCGGTATTCCTGCCATTTGGTGTGCTTGCGGTACTGGCGCAGGTGGTGCTAACCTATTACCAAGGCGATCAAATGCATTCTTAAGGTGATATCGGATTCCTCTATGTGCCTGCCCACGGGCTTCCCTCAGCAGATGATTCTCTTGACGAAGATGGTTTGCGCCGTGTGCCAGTGCCTGCAGTTCTGGTCGCATCTGATGGCGATGGTGATGGTGATGGTGCGGCTGCGGTTGTGGTTGAGCTTGTGGTTGAGCTTGTGGTTGAGCTTGTGGTTGAGCTTGTGGTTGAGCTTGTGGTTGAGCTTGTGGTTGAGCTTGAGGTCGACCTTGAAGTTGCAGCTCCAGCTGCGGAAGATCGAGAAATGGTCTTTGCCCTACAACTGGCGGCATCGGCGGAACAGGCACAAAATTGACTCTATCCCTATTTCTGTGTCCGAGCCTACTTCTCCGCCTCATATCGTCGGCCTTAACCCTTTCAGACATGTGGAAATTCAGGAGTTCGGGCGCTGCTGCAAGCTCTGGATTCTCCTCCAAGAGCTTCTGCTTAGCTGCCTTTTCAGCAGCATTGACTTCGTTTTCGTGGCGCTCTTCAGAACTCTCGAACAGGGGGCAGTTGCCTTGCTTGCCACCTCGACTCTCGTCGTTGAAATGATTGTAGTCACAAGACTTGGAACAGACGTAGCACTGAACGTTACCACAACCTTTGCGGGTGCAAGTCATCTTGTTACAGCCTTCTTCTTTGATGAAGGGGGTGCTGCACTTGTTGCATTTACGGATGAGTGCTTTCGACATAGCCTCTTCTACCTCCCGTCGCAGGTCGACACCTCGCTCGATGGCCGCCTCCTGACAGGTATTCGGTATGTGTGTTTCGTATTTACAAAGCCGGCAACTCGTGATTTGGCACTCGTCGTTTCGGCACCGGAATTCCCTGTCGACGTCGACTGGCGGGTACTCTTCTGCATAATGGCAAAAGGGGCAGTTGGCGAGGTTGGGCAGTTTGGCCATGCGCAGATTGGCCTCTTGTTCAATTCGATCGATTGCCGCAGTCAGTTTCTTATTCAAGAACTTCTGGCGCTCGCTATGAGAAAACCCAGCCGTACACCCATTCATGGACATGCATTCAAGTTCGTACTTTGAAAGGCCAATTTGTGTCTCTGCGTGTCGGCGGGCGCAGTTGATACAGAAAGCGTGGGGATCCTCGCCTTTACAATAGACAAGTCTGTTCCATGGAGTATCGGCAAAGCAGCAACCGCACTCAGTTACTTCTCCTCTTGCATCGGCCTCCTCAAGGTTCATCCTTTCGGCCTCCTCGGCCAATGCTTCTGCTCGACGCTTTTCAGCTACGTCAGACTGCAGTAATCGAGCAGCCTCGAGTTCCTTCATCAATTCCTTTTCCCAGTCGTTAGGACAGGCTTGTATGGACGCCTCGATGCTCTCTTTTTTGTATCGCGGTACAGGCACTGAGGGCGTCTTCTTCAATTTCCAAGGCAACGGGCGATGATCGCTTGCCTCATTCATGGCAGTACTGATGATATTGAATGTAGGGAAAAGACGATTTCCGTTTTCAGAGAGGGTTTGTTGAATGACCTTGACTGGCACCAGTGGGAATTCACCTGCGATCATTTGCTTGCTGTGTAAAGGTTAACTGGACAGCCCTCAGCCCTAATCTCGCTCTTGATGGTAGGAAGCTCCAAAAGCCACACACCTGATAACGGGATATCTGCGGTCGACGGGGAGATAGACTTACATAGTGGACATTTGGGAACTCTTGGGAGCAATGGCTTGTGGTTCGAGATTACTGTATTTGCGCTTTGCTTCGGAGAGTCTGTTCTGTAGTTTCTCGGCTTCGTCTTCGTCTTCGTCATCTTGTCCCTCGGAAGTGCGCTTCCTCTTGCCGATGGCCTGTTTTGGTCGCTGTGCCTTTTGATATACTTGACCAGACTCTTGGAGGTCGAGGAGATGATTGATCACATCATGGGGGACGAATGAGAGGGGCCCAGCAATCGTCTTGACATACTCAAGGCAGATGTCAGGAAATAGAGCAGTTACTTCTTGTATGCAAGTGTCTTGTAGAGGCGGAGATGATTCTTCTGTCTCACTTTCGGGATCCTCCATCCTCGTGATGGTCAAGTTCTCTGACTTCTTGTTTATGCTCAAAAGTTGAGGCCTAGACTTGATGACAACGGTTAGAAATGAGAAAAAGACAATAATTCATAGTATCGAAGAGCTCCGAGTTTTGTTTATGATCTGGAGGTGGATCGATCTGTATCACTTCCATCCCGATGGCTTGTGGATGATGTGTTGCCGCTAGCTGACACTGCTTGAGCAGCCGCCCTTCACAATTAAATTCTCTGGTAGGCAAAAGCATATGTAATGAATGTAAGATGTGGTGATAGTGGGGAACAGAAGGAGTTAATTGCGACAGTGATTCAGCCCTCGCAACGACTGTCGCGTGAGTATGGATAGTAACCAAGATGTTGGCGTCGTACTTTCACACCAACCCTTGACTTTCACTTTCACACCGAGACGATGACCTCTTCCACTTTCCGCACGCAAAGCAAGTGAGAATCAAGGTTCGCCGTGAGTGAGAAACAAGGGCGGCGTCTGTGGTGATAATGACGCCACGGCTAAACACGAAAGCTTATGTCCATGGCTGTAAGTGGCATTCTTCTCTGGCACGGAGGGATGAGAAGCAAGGTATACGAGAAGCCAGCCCGCGACTTTGCGGCGTGAAGAGAGTTTTGACTTGTCGTTTATTTGTTCCTTTGTTCAAGAACGCGGGATGAGATAGGAGAACCTTGATATTCTTACCTGCGACAAAGATGATGATTCTGTAAGTATTTCGGTGATAACCCAGCACAGTGGAAGATGTGCGTAAGTGACCGCTCGTATCTCGTTTCGCTATAGATGAATGATCGAGGCCGTATCGTGATGTTGAGGTTGATTAATAATTCGACTTCGGGTGCAGATGGATGGATTTGGAGAATAGATAGAAGACGTGACGATGCAGAGAGAATAGAAGAAAAGAGAAGGTTGAAAGGCGGGAAGAGAGAGAGAGAATGAATGACCTGCTCTTTCTATCCCTTCTTTGTGCTCTGTTCAAGACTCCATCGGAAAATGGAGAAATAAATAGCGATTGATTGATCAATTGTTCAGTGATCGCACTATCGCAGTTCGAAGCTGCCTCGTTTCAAGCCCCCGCTCGCTTCAATAGAGAAGAGGTTCGCAAACAATAAAATGGAAGTTGACAATGCAAAAGAGAAAACTATGTAAGGGGAGAGACGAAGTGGAAGGATGGAGAGCCAGAGGGAGGCGCAATATGCCAGAGGACGTGATATGTTTCGAGAATTAATTCATCAACCATGGGGTCCAAAACTCATAATGTTGGTATAGCTTCATGAGCAAGTAAAGTAGGTAGACGCTCACGAGATGCGGAGTAAAAGAGTCAGACGAGATAGGAGCTGAGTGAGCGAGCGACGACAAAAGCCAAGATATGTATAGAACAGAATAGAATAGAGGCCGCAACACTCTTTAACTGGAGTTTATTACGAATTTCGACAGAGATATGCAGGAGAAGCAAGAGTCAGCCTTGGTGATGGAGTAAGTAATTCAAGGGATGAAGAAACTCAAGTTTAAAAAAAGAGATGACGGAAGAAACCTTGGGTCTCGTGATGGATGGAGGGATGCAATGTGTTGGTTTGCAGCTTGGGTAAGGTTGGTAAGGTATATAAATAAGCTGTCGCACTTGGGTATGATACGATGCGACATGCAATTTGAATGAATGGTAGCATTAGGTGGTCGTCTAGTCTAGTTAGGTAGCCTGTACCTATTATAGCTTGCTTTGCCTTGCCTTAGTACAACAGAGCAAAAGCTACGACGGCGTTTGTGGCGTATAAGGTTTCCTCGGAAGGGAATCAAAGAGTCAGTCAATCAATCAAATGAGATGGCTTCCTCTCAAATGCATGTATGTATGTGGATGAATGTGGATGGCCAGACCAGATGAGTGAGGGTGAGGGGTTGTCAGTTGGTCATTCATCAGCTGAATATACAACCCAACAACTCCATGCCTGGTCGAATATCTGCCTATCATTTTAGCCTAGAAGGTCTATTCGCATAATCGATACACTCTAGGAGTAGATGCATAATACTGAGGAAAGCATATGAACATGATTTTGCATGAGATACCCTCAACTGTCTGTCCTCTCCTAGCTAAGGTAGTTGAAACAAATCAGTTTCCAGTTACACAAAATTCATATCCCTTCAAACCGCCAATGCACAGATCCGTGGTTTGTCGGCCCAAGAGTCAATACTCATCTCGTTAGCTTATAATCTTCGCAAACGGATACCTCCCGTCTCTGCAAACTGACAACTGATAGGTATTATCATTATTCGTACTATCACATTACTATCATGTATTATTACACTGAGCCGAGCCGCTCAGGGGCCAACCCTAATCATCATCCACAGATTCAGCATATGAATCTCCGACCTCATCTTCCTCTTCCACCGCATCTTCATCATATGAGACAACTTTCCGTCCGCTCCGTGTTGACCGTCTCGTTGCACGCCCAGCTGAAGGCTTTTCCTTAACCACTTTCGCTGGACCTCGCCTCCTTTTCCTTGCACTCGTTTGTGGCGGCTCAGATTCTGCCTCGGATTGCGGATCCAGTTTTGGTTCCTCATCCTCTTCATGCTTCGGCCCTGCATCAAACTTTGTGTTCACCGGCCCAGACTCCGGCCCAGACTCCGACCCTGCTTCGACCTGCGATCCCGGGGCCGGTTCTTGCTTGCTGTCGACCTCCATCTGCATTCTTTCACTTTGCTGATCTGCACCGTCGTGCTCCATCACTAATCCATCATAGCCGTCGTCGTCGTCATCAACAGCAGGGAAGAAGCTTGAAGTGTGATGGGCCCGGGGTTCCTCTTCCTCCTCCTCTTCTTCTACATACCCCTCTGGAAGAAATCCGCCCGCCATCTCTTCATCCTCAACCTGTGGTTGCTTCTTCGTCTGGACCGAGTCTCTAGTATGTCCAAACACTGGTATTTCATCAGTAATTTCACCATATTCTTGTCGAATTCGTTCTGCAATGCGCATGCCCATGAGGAAACGGCGCCATTGAGCTAACGCCTTCTTCCGTCGCTTCTCATCTTCTTTTCGTGCACGTTCTGCCTCATCCTTCTCGAGCTCTACCATAACCATGTCGTGGTTTTCTTCGGCAATCACAACTCCCTGGATAACAGGCACAGCCATTCGGTGACCAAATTCAAAGTCCACAACAGCTTCCGCATAGTCGATTTGTAGCTTTTTACAAACACGCATAGCCCCTCGGAAGGGTACATGCACAGCACCCTCGGGGCACATGTGTTCAGCAAACAAATCGATATTCCTGCGGTTCGGTTAGTGGATTCGAGTGTGAAAAAGCAATCGCCTACATACCCGTATTCGTTCTTGGGGATAACACCGTCCTTGATCGGTGGTGGAATGATCCAGTCGGTTTGCTCCCAGCTGTAGAGCCCTTGCAGGACCTTTTGCCCTGTGGCAGCTTCTGCTTCCATGATTTCTCGCCGGCGATTTATCGTAGCCGCGCGGTAGGGTACCCTCTTCAATGGCTGCTCTCCTGCCAGTGGTGCGCGTCCCTGCTTATGCCAGGTTTCGGCACTCTTGACGTTCAGAACATCGCTGCGAAGGAACACATCCTCTTCCTCGACCTTGCCACCTTTGCCCTTGTTTTTGAACACTTTGACACCCTTGGCTCCAGGCCTGAGTGCCTCTTCACGCTTTAAGTGCCGCTCGAGGACAAACTCCTTGGACTGCTTGTAGTATTGTAATGTCTCCTGGCCCTCTTTGACCTCCTTCTTTTCGGGCTTGGCAGGCTTCAGATCTGTAGCTTCTTCCATCTCATCGACTTCGGTTACAGGGTGGTCCTTGCTGCCTCTCAGATATCCAGATATTGCGGTTTTAAACCAGTCAAACTGGTCATATCTCTTAACCTTCCCATGACGATTGTAGACGGGGACTTTCTCTGGTGTCATTCTTACTCCTTTGGTACGGCCAGGAAACATATTCCGTTTCAGATATCTGACTGTAACATCTTTGCCGGTTCCATCTTGTGAATGAGCCACAATGTATGCCATGATTTGACGTGCTTTGTCGGCCTTGGCTCCACGGGGTTCCAACGATTCGATGAGATCTCGATTTGTTCCAACTACGTTTTTGACAATAGCATCAATGGGCAAGTATCTGTTAGTGACCGGTGATAGGACTTCTGTCCAATAGTGCGGGAACTCCATGTCGGCGTCATATTTTTTGGTTGGTGTCTTGGCCGTTGTCTTCCGTGGCGTCACATCCATCTCAACGACAGATTCATCATCAGTGTCCTTGTACTCAAGCTCCAGATCATCTGGGTCGCTTTCAACCTCAGTTTTAGGTCTGGTTTTCCGTGTTGAATTTCTCGTGGGCTCCTTTGTTTTCTTCGCTGACTTCTTGTTTGCCGTAGCCGCGCTCTTTGTCGCCGATTTCGCCTTCTTCTCGGGTGTCTCGTTTCTCTGATCCGCGCTTCCACTCTTTTCAGGCTCGGCCTCCTCAAGTTTATTCCATCCAAAGCCTAGACAAGGCAAGTTTGCAACCATTCGTGCTTCGAGGCCCAGTCCGCGAAGCAAAGCTGTAAATAACTGGGCACCTACATCTCTGCTCCCCTCGCATACTCGCGCATGATGTCTGAAATCCTCCAGATTTGAGATCTTCTCACCAAATTGCTCTGGATCATGAGGTTCGGCTTTTTGCGCTTTCGTAAGACGGTCTAATCGCTCAAGAGACATATATCCCCATTTCCTCAGCCCTGGCGCTGTGACTCGAAAACGCTGTTTCCACCAAGCTGACAACGTTTGCATAAGTCGAAATAGGGGGTCTCCATGACTCATATCAACAGCGCCTTCTTCCAGTCTCTCAGCCTCTGCACCCCAGTCGCGCGACTTTCGATCTTGGGCCTTTTTGCCTTTGCCTTTCAATTTTGCGTTTTCCTTCACTGGCTTCTTAGGTGTCGGCTTCTTTTCTAGACCACTGTTGCGCCTCCATCGATCCACCTCATCCCAAAGTCTTGGAGGAAGATGAGAGATCATGGTCGCCTGGACTTCGGGATCGCAAAGCCATGCATTTCGAGTAGCATTGTGCCACAAAAGTAACATGACGTGAACGCAATGTGTGGCATGCCGGACTTTCCTCTCTCGTTTTGAGGGCCCTTTTCTGTCAAATGTATTTGTGAGCGAGATTCTAGTGTCCCTTGTGAGTGTCAATTCCAAGTCCCCGGATGTTACCGGGGCGTCCGGTAGTGGTGCGGCTGGTGCTTGGACATCCTCAAACTCAATATCATCATCATCCTCAGAGTCAGCTTCATTGGCTTTCGGTTGATTTGGTGGCACAACATCCTCGAATTCATCTTCTGACAACGATGTCAAAGAGCTTTCATCATCTTCATCGTCTCCAAACCCGTGGAGAATCGAGTTTGAGTTAGGTGTCGCAGATGCGTCCAAATCATCGTACAGTGTTGCTTTGCGCCGTGATGAATCGGGCTTCTCTTTGACTGCTTTTGATGATCTGCCTTCTCCAGGTGGTGGCGACTCACGCAAGCGTTTGCGTGGTACTAAAGGAGGCATCTTGGTATCGTAAATAAGATTGTCGCATTATGCGAAGTAGGATGAATTAAAGCTTGATGAACGGCTTAGACTGGAGCGTGGTGGGTACTTCGTCATAGAAGATGGGAGCACGGGAGGCAGACGCGCGATCACGTGATTCAATTATAGAGGTGGCAACATGAACATGGGCTTGAAATCAATCGCAATGGCAAACAAAGTATTAATTTGTTACAAATCAAGTAATTCAATTAAGAGTTTATGCTCACCAACTAGAGTCTGCTGAGTTATTTTACCTATTTTACTTGGAGTCTTGGGAAGTAGATGTACAAATCACTGTGATAATAGGTAGGCTTGAGGCACGATAGGCAAGACAGTATTCTCCTATTGGAACACAGATGAAGCAATGGAAACCACAAATATGCTAGGACACTATTTTCTCATCAATAAACAAAAATATTGATATCAGTACTCTTGGTATCAAAATTGCCCAACGCCAGGCCATGCATCTCTATAGGTAGTTTATCCATAAAACAACGCTCACGCCTCAATCAGGTCTGGGGTAGCTGGTCCAACGCCACGCAACAAAACCACAGTATTTCCACTCTGCAACGCCGTTCCAACCTTTTCGTTATACTCCAAAATTCTGCCTCCTTCAACGTGGAAGACTCGAAGCTTGTCCTTTTCATCTGAGCTTTGGTTATTGATGTTTTGTACCTGCAGACTCCTTGCTGCAGCATCCAGAACTCGGCCTACAACCCAATCCTTGTTGTAGAAGAACTCCCCCTTGGGAAACTTGGCTTTTGCTGTTTCTGCCTCGGCCTCCACATAGATGTACACTCTCTTCTCAACAGGTGTCTTGTCGTCGCCCTTGGCTGTCTTCTTCAGGTTGTTCACGGCAACGATACGTGCCGATGCAGAGCTTGGCTTTGGTTTGGGCAAAGCTCTGCCAGCCTGCTCTTTCTTTGCTGAACCCCATGCGCGCAGTTTGTCGAATGCCGTCTTTGTCTTCTGACCAACATCGAATTGCATAGGCCGGGCCCCGATGGGTACCAAGTTACTGCAATTGTGGTCCTCCTTTAGACGATGCTTCAGGCAGTAATCTCGGTTACACGTTTGACAGTGTACACCGGGTGTCAAAGATGTACCAATTGTGGTCTTGCATTCGGGGGATGCGCAAGGCTTTTGGGACACCTTGTCCCTTAGAATCTTTCCTTGCCCAATGCTTGGATGCGCAAGCTCTCTCTGGCGCTTTCGCTCCGCCCACGCACCTGGGTTTGTACATTTATGTGACCCTTCGCTTCGGTGATCGAGACAAAACGTCTTTCGGCATGACTGACAGAAGAAAGGGAGAAAGTCGAGTTGGTTGCAGTAGTCATATTCGCAGTGCTTGCCGATCAGCGCGGCTTCGTTTTTGTCGTGCATCTCGACGTAGCTGGTACCTTGAGCTTCTGGTGTATTTGATGACGCCATGGTGAAGTTGTTTCGTATTTAAAAATGTTAAAAGGCGGTGTTACCCGTAGGCAGAGGTGTTGTCGCAAGTGCTCGTATGAAGATGACAGATCCAAATGGCGGCGGCGAGGAAACGTCTGGAAGGGTCCGCGTATGACCAAGCTTGGCAGATTACGAACGAGTGTGCCACAAGCTTTGACAAGTCAAAAGACAAAACGAATGAGGCGCGATTGCAGAGAGAAGAACAAGTAGACAAGCCAAGGATCCGTCGGGCTTTTGTGAATCATGCACACAAATCACGAGCAAGAATCACAGGCTTGTTAATAACTTATAAGCTCCCTTGGCGCACAGCCACTTCCAGGGACCAGGTTGATCGCGGGGTCTCCCCACCACGGAGTTCATTGTTGCATAATTGTATTGGTATAAGTCAGTGACCGACTCTGCGTCGCAAACAATATTCCTCTACATTGATCGAACATTAAAAGATGAGTTGAGCGCCTTCCACCTGCCAGAACGCCAAGTTTGCTGTTCAAAGCCTTGTATTACAGTTCCTTCTCCTTTGGCCTCTTGGCCAGCATATCCTCGCGACCCGTTGTAGGCGCATTGCCGACTGCGGCCTTACCTCCGAACGTCTCGAATCCTTTGTGGAATGCCCACTCAACAGCGTTCTCGACAGGCTCGTCGAACATAGCTGGGAGGAAAGGAACCACTGCGAGGCCCAGACCAATTGGAGCCCAAGTCCTGATGACCTGGTTCTTCATGTTCTTCATGGCGCGACCAGAATACCTCACAACACTATGAATAGTGAAAGCAGGCAGTCCCATACTGGCGACACTCTGGAAGATTGCGCGCTGGACCATGACAGTGCGATAGTCTTCGAGCGGTGGCACCGTACCCGGCTCGATCAGGCGTGTCTCGGTGGCAGGAAGGCCCGTAACCTTCTCTTGTCGAGGAGAGAGTTGCACTTTGGGGTTCAACACACGCTGATTGTGCCAGTATGACTTGTAACCTTCATACGAGACATCGCCAATAAGATACAGCCAAGATACGCCGTAGGCGGCGCGAACGAGATTCGGGTGAGCTACGGGGCGAAACGACTCTCCAATGTCCGAGGTGTAGGCGACGTATCGATGCGCAGACAAAAGAATTGTCCTAATTCGCGTGGCATAGGCAGCATATCGAAAATTGGTGTCGGTTGAGTCGGGGCCACTATATTCGATTAGCTGTTATTACACATTTTCAATGACACACATACTAGCCATCGGTTATGTCGTCAAAGACATTTCCGTCTCTTCCTGTCTTGCTGACGGCTTTCTGAACACTCTCTGGTAGCTGGTCCTTTGAGGGAAGCTTCTCAACGATATTGTCTTTAATCTGAGTTGCTTCGTTCTTCTTCTCCTCCGGCTTGGGGTCTTTAGATTTACCCCACCAAGACATTTCAAAAATTGAACAGAGAATGAAAGGCAAATTAGTGAGGTTTTTTGGAGAAAAGAAAGATGCGATAGCAAGCTTTCAGAGCAGTAGAAGCTTCCATTTTGATGGCCCGCTGCTACCCTCCCTACCTTTACCCACTGAGATGGCTGCAGGCTGCTGCAAAGAAAGCTGATAACCCTGGGTCAGTGACGTTGCTTCCGTAGATCCGATTGATCCCGATTAACGATATGATCCGGAGAATAACCGCACACTCTGGGGCAGCTCATCCACTTTGGGCCTGTAATTCCAGGCACAAGCTCTAAGTTGAATTTGAGAGCTCGGCAAACTATCTCAACCGCGACATTCGATCATACACCCATTGCCCTTCGTCATCACCCAATTCGTCTTTTTCGGTCTTGTCTAATTATTCACAATGGCTGGTATCGCTTATTACACCATTGCTGGCAAGCAGGTCGCCGGTCACCACGTTCGTTCAACCTCAATTGCAGTCGACGCAGACTAGAGATCTCTAAAACTAACATGAATGACAGCTCGCCATCGCCTGGTTGGGAACTCTCGTTGTCGGTACCAAGCTCGCCCTCTCTGGTGGCTCTTCTAAGCCCACTGCTACCGCTACCCCTCCCATCAACGCCTCCAGCTCCGACGAGGCCGACTTCATCAAGTGCGCGAATTCACCCGACGATGCTGAGCTTTCATGGGCTAACCCGGTACCAGGAACTTCCTTGATCAGCAGGACAAGAAGAACTAGACGCTTGAATCGAGGACGATGGTTGTATGGTTGTTTGGATGCGGTGTACGTTTATAAGTCATGCAGACATGAGCTGTCCCTCGAGCCGGACAGCCGAATTCAGATACCAACAAAAGCCGGTTTCGCCAATTGTGGCATAACGAATTATTATTCCCCTTGTGATGAATTCGAGGATACCTTACCGGTTCAAAGTGCGACTGTTTGTGATCGATGCGGGGATGGCTGGGCTCGATAAAAAACTCTGATCCAGAAAATGCCCTTCATATTTCTATGAACTAAGGATTTCTGGGGTTGCATAGCTGTCGTGATATGAAGGAATGCTTACTGTCGTATTGCCACGATGATTCGCAGTGAGTGCGATCCTGTTACTTGGAGACTTTGGCCTCACCTTTCACTTTCATCTACACCTGACGCACTGAAACTGGATATCCATGGAATACCAACGCGAGGCTTAAACCAGTTCGAACTGATTCTCTTGGCTAGAGCATTGCGTTGCTCATTCACCGCCTTATGGTCTATCATGTTTGTATGTCGTATTTCAGCCTGGGCCTCATCGATTGGTACCAATCAACTGGATCTGTTGAGACTTCAGCATCGCTACATGAATGCTATTGGACCCCGTATGTCGACTTGGACATGAAAATCGTGTTGATACTATTTGGTGAACAGAATTGCAGACAGATATACAGCCGATTCTCTCCTATGAATCACATGCGGATTTAGACCTGAAAAAGGAGACAAGCTCTCTTCTCTGTTGCATGAATATCCAGTTCGCCTTAGATTGATGATGTGAGTTTCTTTCCCTTTGTTCACCCTTTCCATAAGTGGCAATGCCCTCGAAGCAAGGATATATGTAATAAAGCGTAAGTGTAAGACAATCTTATCGCTGTGTTCACAACCTTGCACTACACGTGGTCATCATTAAATCTATATAATCTCTATTACACACTTATGTGCGGTTTTCCTTTTGGTAAATTCAACAACGCTAAGATACAAAGTAAAATGAACAGTATTCAATCAGTTCGATACATACTCCAAAGATGCTTGTCCTGTTCGACCGAGCTGCCACATTCTCAAGGCAGACATCACCACCATTAGAGACCACCGATCTCCAAAGTTCTGCTGCATTGCTTTGTCGGAGAACTCAATCTTGCATGTCTTCCATGCTGCCTCCTTCCACGAGGCCATGGCGAGGTATTCCAATGGCGCCTTCATATCTCCAGTTCGGTAAAGCTTGAATTCGTGGCAGTATTTAGGATCCTTGGCCGCTTGGAGCGGTGTCATGGACCACTCGAATTCTTCCCGAACAAAGCTGCAGTCTTGGACTGTCTCTGCTTGTTTTGTTTCTATTGCCCAACGGAATACCACGCACTGCTCGGTTTCATCGTATAGTGCCTGTACGATTTCAGTGGCAACCCTAGTATCGATGTCTGACCCAGGGGCTGCGGATACATTGACAATACTCTCTACAACACCTGGGTCAGATAAGCCATCCCGCAGTGTCTCGCCAGCTGCTGCTAGTATTTCGTCCTTTCCGGTTGGTCCGTTGTGGAGGAGAAGACAAGGCGAACCTGAGTTTCGGCCAAAAAGTCCAGAGTGTTCTGATACAGCAAACATCTTTGAGCAGCCATCATTGCCAAGAAAGAAAGTTCGCAGTTTGTTCCATTGCCAAGATATCTTCAAAGTTTTTGGTATTTGGCGATATGGTGTATCCACACACTCGCTGACCAGGGCTGTACTGGATGGAGTGAGGGAGTTAAAGAGGGCAATTCTGGTGGAGGAAGATGTCGTCGAAGCAGCCGTTGAAGATCTAGCGGTTCCTGGAACTCTATAATGTGGCATGGAGCCATCGTGGTCTCCCAATGTGCTGGCCATGGTGGAGGATTCTTCTGGTTGTTCTGGAACAAATCGACGACAAGGGTAGGGAATGATGTATAGCGAGTAGCGGTGGCAATGTTTGCGTATTGGCGACTACCTACAGTACATATAAGTCGTTATCTCAACCAATGTCTGGCATGTTAAAAAGCAAGAAAGGGGACTGAAAAGGCTGGAGAGGAACAGAAATATCACATAGTCAGCCAGTCAGGTACATATCGACTTATTAGTGTGTCGGCAGATCGCCATGCAGACGAAACTAGTGCGCACATGTTCAAAGTTCTCGAACTCTCAGCCAAGTGGCGACATGGTTCATGCCCAGAGCGGGTATACCTGATCAGGAAGTTGACGGACATATCGAGAGCCGCTAGTCATGTTATCAAGTCTCTAGTTTGCTTTCTCACAGTCTGACCAGTTCTTCTGGGGATAGCTTAAACGTAGTCTTCATGATACTTTGGGGTTGATGCTTGTAAGGAGTAGGCGAACGAGGAAACTATTAGAGCAGCATCTCTGTTTTTCTTCATCCTGAAGATCCGTTATCCGTTGCACTGCCTAATAAAGAGTCAGTGCGAGACCGGCCCGGAGGTTGTATTGCTGTCCATCCCGTTTCTACCCACTCTCAACGGTTGGCCGAGTTATTCAACTGACACATGAGCTCCTGATTTATACTCAACTTGGCATGAATCTCTGGTGACAGCTCACAAGAGTTTGGAAATGACTGTAACCATACGCCTTGGCGAATCGTCGTAGCGAGGAGTTTATCCTCTCACGAGGACCGATCATGACATGCATGCGTTTTTCTAATTAGGTAACATGGAAATTTGTGCCGAAACGGAGGAAACCCCATGTCCAATTATCCTGGCATGCTTATGGCCATGACCCTTGTGGACATCCATGCTTCTATCAAAGTTGCTGAAACAATCAGGACTAGTAATTCAGTCTAGTACGTTATCGAGGAGGCAGATATCGAGGTCACTAAAAAGCATTCAATATCATGAATATTCTCGAGACAAGAATACAAGAGCACAGGCGAAGTTGATATAAAGACCAAAACGAAGGCCATGGCTCAATTTCAATGGTATTCTGATCTCAATAGTGTCATGATCATGAGTTATCGGATACGATTACCTAATCCTCCGTTTGACGCACCTGCCCTCTAATTCATTGACATAGCATCACGTGACGTCCGTACAAAGCTTACTCCTCCCCCGCCATCGACATTCTCTCGCCAAACTGCCATCAAACTATCTCCTTAATCGAAACATCCCACCTCCCCCAAGCGCACGTCCTTCGGTTACAACGATAGCCTCACCATCTCCAATTCAATACCCCCAAAATCGAGAACCCACACCTTAAGGAGATAGCCGTCCTGGGCATGTCGGCTGCTACCACCGACCCGGCCCTTGTCGCCGCTCCTGCCCCGGACCTCTCTCCTGTTGATGCCGTCGCTCAGGTAGGCCACGATGTCACCTCCGTTGACCATGTCGGCGATCACGTCGGCGCATCGCCAAAGGAGAGACATTCCCTAACACTCGACCAACGCCGTGCTCTGCGTCGATGGGCTAATAGCCAGCCTATCCGTCCCTCGCACAAGGCTTGTATCGAATGGTTCTTTTCCCAGTATGGCCAGCAAATAAGCCAGTCCACCGTGTCACACTCGCTGTCACCCAAGTACTCGCGTCTAGATAGTGACAATCCTCAACTTTCGGGTTCCCGTCTGCGCTACGGAAACTGGCCTGATGTAGAGAAGCTCGTCCTTATATGGTATCAACAGGTCCAAGCATCTGGTCGCCAACCCACCAATGAAGAACTTGGTGACAAGGCAAAATCAATATTCGGACAGTTGCCTCGATATAAGGATGAAAACCCTCCTGAGTTTTCTCCAGGTTGGATCCATCGATTCAAGAAACGGTATGGACTTTTGATCAGACGACAACGCCGCCATGGGGATGGAGGGATCAATGCCGCCGAAGATATAGGATACCTGGCAGATTGTGTCCCTCGTTACATGAGCGTCGCCCCTGACACAAGTCCAGCTGCGGTCAAAGAAGAAATCATTCGCGCTGTTGGTATCGAACCCACCCTCAACACATGTGCCTTGGTGCGCGATGAAGTGGTCCGTAGAATGACAGGCCCTCCTCAACAGGTGCCTCCACCACCTCTCATGATGACGCATGATCCCCCTTCAATCCCGCCTCCTCAGCCTGACCAGCCCATCTACGCCGATGATGACCCTGAAGTCGTCTTACAGAATGCTTTGCGCCAGCTTCAGCAAGAAGAACAAGCTGCCGAAGAACAGGCAGCGGCTGTACGAGAAGAGCGTGAACGCGCAGAAAGAGCAGGACTTCAGCCCAACAGCATTCTGACCACACCGACCGTGCGTGCTACTTCCGTCCAGCGCTACACGACCACACCAGCGCACGAAATGGCTACTAACCTCACCCTCACTCCTATTACGTCGGAACAGCCTATAACTCAAGATGACCGGCCCGTGCGATGCCCATTTTGTGTCAATCAACGAATGCTGCGGTCCATCAAAGAGGCCGTGGAACATCTTTCTACTCACGTTGTTGTTTGAGAGTTTGTTGGAGTATGTAGAACCGCCAGGCTTGTGAGGGAGTACTGGTTGACGACTTGGGTTTTTGGAGTTTCGGTAGACGAATAATGTGGAGTTCGGGTTATAAATGTTTGTGAAAACGCACCTCAAGTTATCTTTCTAGGAAGGCAATGCCAAATGGATCCTTACAATTTGCTTTTGTTTCGTTGATTTTCCGTGAATGGCTCACAAATATCTTATCTATGCTGTATAATCCAACATGGTCGTTGCCTCGTTTATAGTAGTCCGCTTGCTTTCAATGCTTTCATAACCTCATCACTATCCTTCTGAGCTTGAGACTTGTGCTTCTTGTGCTCGCCCGGATCAATATAGTTCACCCAGAACTTAAGACCCTCCAATCCCTCCTCGCGACACAGCTCTCCTCGCTCTTCCGCCATCAACAACTCTTCTTCTGCAACACCAAGACTCCAGCCGAAGCGTTCTGCAGCTTCTTGGGCTGTAACTCCTCTGCCAAACTCTTGCCAGTCCCAAGGCACTTCGCGCTCAGGAGGAAACTCGTGAAGATCGCGGAGCCACGCAAGTATGGCCCTGACTGTGGTGCCGTCGGTACGATCACGAGCCTGGACAACCATGACACCACTGCGGAAGGTGCGCAGACGAACGGGCAGTTTAAGCTTGCTCCAGAGCCTGGCAGCTTTCTCGAAGTCTGCTGGGCTGACGAGCTCGACACCGCCTCGAGCTCTGTTGAACATGGCCCAGAGATCGACGAGCGTTATGATACCGCCTGCCTTCTTGAGGACTCCTCTTGAGTCATCAGTGAGAAACTCAGCCAGGTTCCTGGCGAGCTCTGACAAATACAGTGATTCGGAACTCCCGCCACCAACAATATCCTTTGTCGTGACCAGGCCAAGTTGGCTCGCCGATTCCGCTAGAATGGCATTCTCTTCAGCTGATGCGTTGCCTTGCCCGTTATTTGTTTGCCGTGCGAATCGCTCTGCAAGTGCGATGACCTCCTTAGCAGATGACATAAGAGCCTCCAGATCCTCGAAAGCACTGCCTATTAACAACTCATTGTTCTTGCGCATGTTCAAGCCAAGTTGCTCCAGACCAGCAATACCGACCCCCTTCTGTCGCCCGGGAGTGCCGGCCGGTGTGTCTTTGGACCCTTCATCTGCAGCTCGGATATTTGGAACAGGAGGTGCATCTCGGAGCAGCCATTTGCGTTGTGTCATAGAGCCCTTGAGTCGTTCATAGAATATCTTCTCACCACCTCTTCGGAAAGAAATTTTGACACTCTCAGGGGCATCGCTTCCATTCTTATTAATTTTGGAAGGGTCCAGTACAGGCCCCGGAGAGTCAGTCCTTATGGTATCAGCTGTGGAGCTTTGCTGGATAGATGATGGGACATTCTGTGAAATCAGAGGCCCACCACACATCTCGCAAGTCATCAAGGAAGGATGATTTGAGAAGGTACAACGAGGACATTGGAAAGATGCAGCCGAGTTTGAACCACTGGTAGCATCAGGTAAGCTTGATGCTGGCTTTTGGTCCAGATTCTCGGATAGGGGTCTACTGCCAGAGTGAGATGGTCGTAATGGGAGAGGTGCATTGAGAGCTGGTGAGGCTACTGAGCGATTGCTCGCGCCGGAAATTGCAGCCTTGAGAACGTGAGATAAGGTAGGCTTGATCCCGCAGGCTAAACAGGGCGGTAGAGGCGTATGAGCGTTTGCTGAAGTAGGGTCAAAGTTGGAGGGGACCGGATTTGAGAAACTGCATATAGTGCAGACCCATGTTGCGCTTGTCACGGCTGGAGGCTCAGGGGGTGCTCTATAATCAGATTCAGAGATTCCTGGTGATCCAGATAGATTTCTTTGTGAGCTTGAGGCGTTTGACAGAGCACGGCTGTGATAGGATGCTCGTTTTGGAGGCTTCGGTATCAAAGTCACCTTGGCCGATGACTTCAGAAAGCCAGCATAGAATTCGTAACGTTCTACATCTTTCAGATCCAGAGCAACGGAGTGGGTACGGGGCTCCTGCTTATCAACATAACAAACTCGATGAGAGGTTAAGTAAACCTGCCCATTTTGTTGATTGGGCAGCTTGAATTTACTAACATCGTGTTAATATCAGAGCCTCAACTTGAGTCGCCAAGAACAACCTACCCCTCATACAAGCCTACGTTGTCCTGAACAAATAGGAGCACCTCATCTGGAAGATACGAGGGCCGTAGTGCTGTAGTAAGGTCTATGTGTTTCAGAAACATCCGTCATGAGGGTGAGACTGAAGCAGAGAGAAGATATTGCTGTGGCTGTTGATGAATGGATGAGCGATGATGCAAGTGGACGATGACTTGCAGCAAACAGAAGCAAGCTAGAAGACAAACGCTTGATGGGTCTTCCAATCAGAGAACAGTAACCAAGAGTCGGTATAGCACGGCCTTTGTTTCGACTCCAAGTAGATCCAAAGGTTACAGTGAAGTACTTCAGTATCAAGTGAGTCTTAAGGCACGCGAGACGGGACTTGATCGGCCCCTCCAGTTGACGGCCCCACTGTTGGCGATAAGCTTCCACTCGGCGGATCCCAACCTAAACCTACACTACCAACACTCACTGAGATTCAGGCATCACTTCCACCGGAGCACGGTTTTTCCGTGAATACCTTAAGCAGGGACCACACCGCCACCGTCAGTCTCCTGCCTCTGACCACGAAAATACCTCCCAAAGAAACCTAACCTCCACTCCCACTCCAACCAAGGACCCTTCATCATCTCGCCTTTCTGCCATTATCCGCCCGGCATCTTCTTTTTTCTCCCCAACCCGTTTGTAAAACTAACCACTCGCACCGCTAGCATTCTGACGCCATGATGCCAACTTGGCCAGCGCAGCAAGCGCCGAGCGTAACTCAGCAAACCGTCCCGACATCTTACGCCTACCCAACGAGTAAGTCTTCTCCCGGACAGCCCGCAGACGACCTCTCCTTATGTCGCCCGACAGCCCTGACACGAAATGCAGATCCAGCCTTCATTCCCGTAGCCGTTCGTCAAGGATTCAGTCAGTACGCAGCGCCAGCTGCTCCTTATGCCGGCTACGTGCCTCCACAGCCCCCGGTGCAACATCAAATGTCTCCCGCTTCTCCCGTGAATGGTGTAACCCCGACACCTGAGCAAGCCAAGTCCAAAGTGGACTGGCCCGAATCTGTTCGGAGCTATGTTCAAAGATCTTTCCTCCCCCAAAATGACGAACCCACCGTGTCTCGCGCGGAAATCGAGGCTAAACTTAAGAGCACCATCGGTACCGCAAAGGAAAACGGCACGTTATACACACTCGATTGGGATAACATGCCCCTCCCACAGGCTATAGTCAAAGCCGAACGTGATGCGGATATCAAGCAAAGTTTTAATGTCCCTATCAACTCCAAGAAGAGGAAATCTACCGATTTTGCCAGTAATGACAACTCCCAGCCTCCGTGGCGTACTAACTCGCGTTCTTCACTTGAGGACCGTATCTCCTATCCTTCCCCCGAAAAGCGTGCTTCTATGGACGAGCCCCTGCCGAAATCAAGTAAGTTCCAGAAGGAAGCCAACAAGCGCAAGCGACGGTTCGAGAACGAATACAAGTCGCTCAGATCGCCCAGTCCGCCTCCGCCTTCATCTGGACCTATTATTGGCACATGCGAGGTACTTGAGAAGAAGTATCTCCGTCTTACCGCTCCTCCAGTTCCGTCCAAGGTTCGACCTGAACACATTCTGCGTCAAACTCTAGAACTTCTGAAGAAGAAGTGGAAGCGGGAGAGCAACTATTCGTACATCTGTGATCAGTTCAAGTCTATGAGGCAAGATCTGACTGTGCAACATATCAAGAACGACTTTACTGTTTCCGTTTATGAAATTCATGCCCGAATTGCCTTGGAGAAGGGGGATATTGGTGAGTATAATCAGTGCCAGACCCAACTACGGTCATTGTATGGCATGGGCCTAAAAGGCAATCCCATTGAATTCAAGGCATATCGCATTCTTTATTTCATCCACACGGCCAACCGAACTGGATTGAACGACACTTTGGCAGATCTAACCACAGCAGAGAAAGGAGAGAAGCCGATTAAGCATGCTTTAGAAGTGCGATCATCATTGGCGTTGGGCAACTATCATAAGTTCTTCCAGCTTTACCTTGACACCCCTAACATGGGTGCATACCTGATGGACATGTTTGTTGTTCGAGAACGGCTTGCTGCGTTGTGCAATATTTGCAAAGCGTAAGTTGTATCCATTCCTCGTTGATTTTCCTGAACATGATTTGCTAATCATTGTACAGATACAAGCCGGATGTGAAACTTCGATTCATCACTGAGGAACTCGGCTTCGAGTCTGATGCTGATGCAGCCCAGTTCATCATCGATCATCAAGGTCGACATTTGTTGGAAGACCGAACAGACTACATCGCGTTTTTGACTGGGAAAGCCGGTCCCCTCTTTGAGGGCGCGCGCAGCACGGCGTTCCAAAAGGTTGATATCAAGGGTCAGATCTAAACCTTTACTGCTTCTTTCTCGGATTCTTTTCTTTTTTTCCCTTTTGCGTTGCGACTTCTATCGATGTCTCACGGCTTGAGACTTGACCGTCGTTATGTTTATCGACGAGACATGATGATACTTTCACATTTGTGTTGCGTTTTCATTCATGTGGACGACTCGGCGTTTTATACCCCCATTTCTGCTTAGGTGGCAACGAAATGACTTCCATTCTACTACGCACCACCCGGGGCTAAGTCTATGCATAAGTCTCTTATGCTGCTTTGCCTTGGGCTTTGATCAATTAACCGTAGCCTCGATACCAGCTTTCCATTCTATCGACCGAGGCGACACTGTTTTTGTACGACAAATAAAAAATTTGGATGTTCGGTGGGAACTTAGATGCAGTGGGCTTGATGGGAAAACTCAGACAGGAACTCATCGTCATCTCGTTCCTGGTACTGTTGAGGTCGGTAATTGGCTTGTGGATTGTTGGTTGGTCTTGTAATCGTCAGCTTTATCATTGCAAAGTGAATGGCGTACTGGCCTCAACAGGAATCAGGACGAGCTTGATGGGACGAGTTTTGGCGTTTCTGGGAGTTGTGGGTTGGTAATTTTTAACAAGTAAGAATTGATCGTATTCCAGTTTTTCGAGGAAATGAAAAGCCTATGATCTTTCTGTTTGTGATGTTGTGTTGACGTTGAGCCGTTCGCCGTTCAGATGGTGAATAGCTTTAACTGTAAAGGTGAATGCCTATATAAGACAAATGTTTGGAGACCCCTGTTGGGAATGTCCGACTGGACTCGGGGCGCAGTTGGCAACTCTTTCAGGAGGCCCTCCCTGTGTCGGCCACACTGATCGATCGTTCGAATCCCAGGCATAACTACCGCTTCTGGCGTCGTCCCGATGTCAACTACCGAGTTCAAAAATTATAGTGTTTAAATTACTGAGATTCCCTTGTGCTGTCTGTGGCAAGCACACCTGACAGCGGCCGTTCCATTCTGGTTAATGGCCGAACCGCCTATTCTTGCAAGGCGTAAAACAGCAACACAGTGTTAAGGCCTTTGGTAGTGCCTTCCAAGTACTGTGGAGATAAGAATGACTTGTGTTGCCCGCGTATGAGAGACTGGCTTGGACGTTCCCCTTTTTTTATTTATTTATTTATATTTTTTATCAAATACCCAACTTATCTTTTGTTTAATAATGAAAGTCACTATATGTAGTTGTATATCTCTCATTCAATTGCTGTCTTTTTTTTCTGTTCCGAGCCCATGCCATGGGGCAGTAATTGATGTTCAAAATGCCAGTGTCTGTCGCGTTTACTTGAGGCCAAGTGAGTGGCATTAGCTACTTACTGCATGGTGGTGGGACGCCAATAGCGAAAATGACCTGCTGTGCTCCGAGACTCGGGAACAATGACGAACCCCCTGCTGAAAGAAAAACACTGGCCCGAGAGAAAATTTGACATGGCAGGGAGTCCCGAAGTGTCGGGATGGACAGGATTTAGTTAAGCATGCCTTGGCTCAAGGGAGGGAATAATAGTGCTTCCTTCTTACGGAGTACATACACAAAAGTGTTTTTCAAGACAAATACACTTAGATCCACATCTACATATATTTTGATAAGGGTTTTCATCAAAACAGTTGCACCTGATCTTCACGAGTCATAATTCCCGGGTGACGCCCGGAAACCGTCGTTTTTGAAGCGAACGGGAGATTGACACACGAGATTAAACCCAGGGCAACGGTATCCGCAGACGAGACAGCGGCGCCATGATCCATCATGGTTTTTCTGGCGGGGGGCGCTTCCGGTGGATTATCTGCTAAAAAGTGAGCAGGGGAGGGGTCAGTCGTTGGACTGGATCAAGGAATGAGTTAAAGGAATGAGGATGACTTGAAGACTGGAGATCAACATGTCGCGTAAAGAGCGAGAGCAAGAGAGTTTGGAGACACACGATGGTTGCATGTATATTCACTTACATGCTGATACCTGTATAGTGGAGTGGTTCAGTATGATATCATGAGATCAGCCATCAATAACAAAGGTCTATAGACTGGAACGTAGCATATCGGTGACTCTCATATAGACAGGAGGGAGCAACATCCAGCCATGCCTTAACATTCTGGAAATGTGTGCGCGCGGCAGTTGTTTGCATAAACACAAGACAATGGGCTACCAACATCCGGCGTCAGATGGATGTGTCTTTATGCGTAGTGAGGTATGTGGTGGTTCTTTGTCTTGAATAGAAACTGGCATTAATGTTAAGATGTGGTATTATGCCGAATCTTGGCCAGGGATATCTGAAAGTCAGTGTCAGAGAAAGATGGACGAGATGCTGCACTAACATGGCATGCATAAACTGGCTCTGGTTCTCTCAAATCATTTTATCTCGATTTCTAGAATTCAGGTCGCAGTCCTAGTCTTTGATGCAATGCGATCGCTGCGTGGCCCCCCTGTTTGTTCCATCCGTGGATGGATGGATGGACTGTGTGATGCATCCCTGCCACCCGACGATTTCCCCGTTTTCTCGAGTCACTTACTGACTGAAGCCTGTAGGTAACTCACTGCGGAAATTTCCCTTGTATTAGCGTCACCGACGGCGTGATATGCCAACGCCAGCAGAGCTAACTAACGTCTGTGTCTGTGTCTGTGTCTGTGTCTGTGCTGTACGTGTATCACGAACGAACAAGACTACAAGAGAGGGGACTTTTCAGTTGGTACGCAAACCCACCCATGATCCCTGACTAATTTATCATTTGTCCGTACACCCATGCCCATGACCGTGGCCCGGGGATGAGCGAGAGAGGAATGAGACGAGACATGGGCATGGTTGAGCGGTTGGCCCGAGTCAACAGGCCAGGCCAAGTTGATGCCCTCTTTGCTGATTGTATGTATGTGACTATGAGGGGTAGGGTAGAGTACGATAGGGATTGGTCGTGTAAGCGTTTGCCTGTGGTTGTTTGCAGGTGGTAAATGGTAAAAAAGTTATTTTGAGCGTGCAGGAGGATGTGTTTGTGTGGCAGATCTCATGCACAATTTTACCCACTGAGAAAGCTGTCGTGTGCAGTTTGTGGTGTCTCGTAAGCGCTGGACTGACAGTTGACGCCTTTGACAGGGATTGGGATGCTTTGATTGTCGAGTTGAGGGCTTCGAGATGAGCTTGGCAGCTTCTAATGGTTTTGGAGGGAGAGAGGTTCAGCTAAAGGAGAATAGCTCAGCTTTTAGGATTCATTTAGTTCAAACATGTCAGCTTCCACAGGTGATGCTCTAACTGTACTGTAGTAGCTGGGCTAGTACATGTACATAGCTGAAGCTCAGTCAAAGCTTGAAGCCATTGATTGATTGGGATTGGATATGAGTGTTGACCATTCATCGCTGACCACCAACCAGAGCCATTCAGGTACTCGACTGTCATTGAGGCAATTTACGATTTATCCTTTCGCATTTTGCTCATCTTTCTCTCGGCCTTCTCTCAACTCCATCTCCCTTTTATGACATCTCTTGGTCAGATTCATCCACTAAAACCACTTACAAGACGTCGTCGAGTCGTTGGCAGGCGCCTAGGTAGTTGTCAGAGGCGACCCCTCCATCAATCAATCACCCCACCTTGAGAGCCTGAGCTCAAGCCCAAGGGTAATTAATTTCACCCTCCATCTTTTCTCGCTGAGGAACGCAGCCTTATTAGCCACTTTACGCTTTAACGCTGAAACTCAAAGGCGCCCACAGCTCGCGTCAATATCACGTTAAAGGGAGCCCAAGGCGAAGGCCCTCTACCTCGAGTCTTGGATCACTGATTATCGTGCGTGTCGAGGGTCACAGATCCACGGACGTTGGATTTCCGAGTATCTGATCAGTCACAGTTATACGACTGCACCAACCAAAGTCATCAGGTCATCAATAAGAAGCAAAAGAGGCAAAGCAAAGCAAATCAAGCAAGCAAACACCAAATCTGTCCCTTATTATTTCCAGCCGGCAACTACTATTTTTCTCCCATCTCATCAGCCTCTCTCTCAAACCAAAACTTACACAAATCGCTTCCACAACGTTCGATCCACTCGAGGGAACATTGTCCAGCCCACTCTCAGGCTACTGTACTTCGCCCCCTGGCGTGTACTCCGTACCTCACATTCGCGTTCGTTCGTTCGTTCTCTCGCTCGCTCGCTCGCTCGCAGCCCAATCTTTGTGTGTGTGTGCGTGTGCAACCCCAGGCATTCGCTGTAAGGTACCCTACCTTTACCTCGGAGGGTCCAGGTCCAGCCAGGTTCAGGTCCCTCCCTCTCTCCCTCTCCCCCTCCACTTCAACGGCGCTGCTTCTGCAACCGCTACAACTTGACTTGGGGTCTGTCCGTCCTGCACCTCGCTGCCTTGCCCGTGCCCGGTCTAGCGGTTAATAGAGAGAGGTACTGCCACTGTAAGGTGTAGCGTACTTGTCTGTACCTTGCCTTGCCTTGCCTGGCCTTACACCAAACATCGGATTGGATCGAAATAAGGTAGCCCAGCCCGCCGCTGTGTCCCGCCGGGTCGTGTCGTCGTCCCTCGTCTCGTACATACTTTTAGTACCGTACCTTGCTCAGGTCGTCTCGTCTTGCGATCCCTTTCCTAACAACCTCCACCTTCGAGCGATTCACAACTTCCCAACTTGCAACTGCCCAGGAGGCATTCAGTTACACAAAAATGAAGGTTCGTCATCGCCCCTTTCCCTCCCGTCGCTTATGCCTCTTCATACAGCTGCCTGAGCTGCCATTCCGTCTCTCTATTGTATTGTATCATGCCGTGCTTTGCCTCCAACTTCTTGTGCCTCACAAGGCGTTATTCCCATGTTCTCAGCTGCCTGAGCCAAACCCCCTCCCCCGCCGCATTCAGCTCGTTTTCACTCATTACTTGCGCCGGCTTCGCTGGCTGCCCGAGAAATATTCGAGTCAAAAGCTAACAGTTATGCGCTTTGTGCAGGCTCTTCGACGTTCGATCAAAGGTGACAAGGACAAAGGATCCGTCGCTCCCAAATCGGCTGTCGCCATTGTTCCTCCAAAGAAGGTTGGTGGCCTCCCACTCCCAAGCCTCAAATCCTATTCAATTATGGTCTGCCACATTCGGTACAGCCATGGTTCCACGACAAACTTGACTTTAATCGCTGAGAGCCCAGACACTGATGCCCAATCTAATTTGCAGGTCATTCGAGCGCTTTACGATTACGAGGCACGATCGAGCCAAGAACTGAGCTTTTCGAGAGGCGACTTTTTCCACGTTATAGGCCGCGAAAACGATCAAGATTGGTACGAAGCATGTAACCCAGCTCTCCCTGACGCCCGGGGTCTCGTCCCTGTCACCTTCTTCCAAGCGCTTGGCCGAACCGAGAGAGATAGCGCACAGTCCGACGGTGGCCAACTCCCCACTCCGACAAAGAACCCCGACCACGATTCTGGTTACAGCGAATCTCCAGCAATGCAAACTGCGCCCGCCGTCATGTCACCCACTACAGCCGTGCCTCAGCAAGGCCACCAGCGTAATTCGAAGTCGGTTGGAAAGTCAGGCGCCATGGTCTACGGAATTGTTATGTACGACTTTGCCGCTGAGAGAGCAGACGAGTTGGAGGCCAAAGCTGGCGAGGCTATCATCGTCATCGCGCAATCGAACCCCGAGTGGTTTGTGGCCAAGCCCATCGGTCGATTGGGTGGCCCAGGGCTCATCCCCGTTTCCTTTGTCGAGATTCGTGATATGGCAAGCGATAAGGCAATTGCGAACCCGGGTGACGCCATAAAGCGTGCCGGTGTTCCAAAGGTTGAAGAATGGAAGAAGATGGCGGCGGAATACAAGAACAGCAGCATCACACTGGGCAAGTTTGAGGGAGGCGGTCCTCAGCAACCTGGGCAGGGTATTGAGCAAGGCATGGAACGAATGAGCATTCAGCAACAGCAGCATTCACGACAACCTTCTCAGAATGGAGCGCAGGCCGGATACGCGTCTCAACCTCGAACGTCGCAACAACCTCAGCAAAATCATGTACAGAAACCGGCCTCACAACTGAACGCACCGCTACAAGCACGCATACCGCGATACTGCTTTGCAGAGGATAAGTACTGGTTCGTGATCGAAGCATTGCTAGAAGACGGACGACAATGGGAGCTGTCTCGCTATTACGAGGACTTTTACGACTTCCAGATCGCTCTTCTGACCGAATTTCCAGCTGAGGCCGGTAACACAGGGACACAGAAGCGTACACTGCCATACATGCCTGGACCAGTCAACTATGTCACAGATGCAATCACCGAAGGACGCCTCCATAACTTGGACGCGTACGTGAAGAACATGCTGAACCAGCCCCATTACATTTCGAGGTGCAACCTGGTGAGACAGTTCTTTGCACCCCGTGAAGGAGATTACGAGATCGATCCGAACGACAACGAAGAGGAGTACCGCCTATCACAAGCATCACAGCTGTCATCGGCCGAGTCCCCAGCTGGTGGATCACAGAACAACTTGAACGGCAGTGCATACGGCCTTTCAGCTGCACCAGCGCATCAGATGGGCCCAGGTTCCCCTGACATCCAAAGACAGCCATCTTCTTTGTCACAGCCCTCACAAACATCTCTGGGTAACGGTATGCAACCCCAAGCTCAGCCGGCATCAGCGATGAAGATCAAGATGTATTTCAACGGAGATCTCATTGCCATCCGAGTACCAACGGACATCTCATTCCAAGCACTCTATGAAAAGATTTGTGATCGTCTGAAGGTGCCGGCGGGTCAGGAGGTCCAACTGTTTTACAAGGACGAGCCCACTGGAGATAAGCCAAGTATGCTTAGTGACAACGACTTGGACTATGCCCTGCAGCGGAACGAGAAGCTTCTGCTCTATGTGGAGGCCGTGTGAACAGCCCTGCCCGCTCACTGGAGATGACGACTGCGGCGTTTCAGCTTGATTGTAACGCTGCATGGACGGAATTGAGTTGACAGCCAAAACCGAAAAGTCCACCAAAGAGCGTTGGGTGTACACTAACGCGTATATTCTCGTTCCCGAACCCTTGCCCGTACAGTACTGTACAGTACAGTACAGACTCTGGCCCTCCACTTCGAAAACGTGCGTTTTTCTCTTCCTCGATGGATCTACAATTTCTCTTTAGTCCCCAATGGACGACACGCATACTCTCGACACTTTTTTTTCTTTACTTTTTCTTTGCCCCCCCTTTTTCTTGTCCATTTTATTCTACGCGGATTTTATGACGACACGTCGGCGAGGAACTTGATGCTTCTTTGATACCATTTTATTAGCTGGATGACGCATAAGTTTCATGACCAGTGTACCTGACGCTCGTTGTCTCTTCTTTGGGCATTTATCATTCCCCCTATTTGCTCCTCTTTTGAAAACTTTCTTCTTCACATCCATGCGTATTCAGGCGGGTATATGGCCTTTTGGATGCTCTTTTGATATCACACGACTGAGCTTAGTGCTTTCCTTCCCTTGACTTTTTATCTTCTTCTGTACTTCCTCACCGAAAGTGACAGGGCCTGGAGGGGCCATTCGGCATATGGGGTTGATAGTTGGTGGACGTGATATGCGTTGCAGTATAGGGGAAGAAGATGGTTGGGGAGGTTCAATGAGGTGGCTCCAGTAAGCCGCATTAGAAGCCTATAGGTTCCAAATAGTGGACGTTACTGGTGTCGCGAAAGGCTTGCATTGCATGGATCCCGAGGATCAGAGGAGGCAAGATACATATGTATTTTGGCCTTTGTGGTGGTGGAGGTGAAAGCAAAGATGAGCGCTCATCATGAGCGTGATGAATGAAAGCGACAATTGTGTTATTTTGTGTAAGCGATGCATGTGAATATCAATGTTAATGTCAGCGGTGTTTGTAGTTCACAAATTGCATTTCTCTCACTTGCAGGTCAAGGTCGAATACCTTAGATCGGATCAGTTTCTCATTTCATCGAGTTGGCCGTAATCAGTCTTGACTCTTCCCTTCGCTACCTAGTATCCTGTCTATCGTGTTCTAGAAGTCTATTACGAGTGATGGACCGTCATCGTATGCTCTTTTGTATTCCACCATCCGTAGAAAAACCATGAGATGTAACATTAACTCCCGATGCCGTGGATCTTAACAAGACCAAACAAGTAAATGGAACCATAGCCACATAGCCTCGTAACTGTAAACGCCTGAAATCAAAAGAATCTGCAGAGGAAATAGTCTCTTGCAGTATGAGATGATGTGTTGGATATGACGTCGTCTACTCCAGCTTGGTCATGAGGTTCTTGCGAACTTTCATGTTGACGACACCACCGACTCCAAAAGCAGGGACAATTCGACATATTCTCGCGACAGAGCTGATGAACCAGTTGCGCCGCACAAGATCTAATCGATCACGCATCGTCACGACAGCTCCCCCGGGTCCAGTCGCTTGACGATTGTACAAGTCTAGACCGAACAAATGCATAGGCGTAGAAATGAACTGCACCATAGCAGGGGCCATGAACTGCGCTGCATAGAGTCCAGAGACTCTCTTCTTTATCTCCTCGGAAAACCGCTTATCCAGATACGGTCCCAGCAAAGGCGGCACATTGAACGAGGCAAAGATGGTCAAGCAATCGCGCAGCGCAAAGAGAGTGTATGAAGCGAGAGGGACAGGTCTAGGGACAACACCAGGGGGACCAAACATGCGCACAAAGACTTGATCTTTGTAGATGCAGACTCCGATGTTTGTGGCGCTGGACGCAGCGAACTTTGTGGTTCCGGCTGTGATGCTCGAGGCGGGCTTGTTGTTGACGGTCGAGAACGAGGTGTCGACGGCGTTGGCGGTGAGATATGTCCCGCCGTAGAGGCAGAAGATGAGCGCTGTAGGCTTGGAGAAGAGGATTGTGTGTGGGCGGGTGAAGAGGGTTCGGAGGGAGGATTTGACTGAGTTTGCGAGGGTGTTTGCGCCTGAGGCGTTTTCCATGATGGAGCTGTCATGATGTCAGTTTTTTTTTTGGAGTTGGAGTTGGAGTTTGGCGATGTCGGCGCGTCTCAGAAATATGGCATAGCATATGAATGGTGGTGATAGTGCAAGAGGCATGATAATGAATTTACTGACCGGTCGATAATGGCAATGATGGGCGCTACCATTGAAGCAGCGCTCGCAGCAGAAAGAAAGTCAGTGCCGAGTCGCGATATCAAGTTCTTGGTATTCCATGTGTTTTTGGTGGTGATCTGCTCGGGCGTAGTTGTCCCGGCGAGAACCAGCGCCGGCGCATCAGAGTCTTTCATGATGATCCAAGATCCAATCTTTTCTTATCTTTTCTCCTTGTAACTCGTTCAGAAACACAGAAAAGTACAATATCAAAGTCTGATACGAAGAAGAAGATGACGGAAACAAGGTATGACGAAAAGAAAACAGGTTCCGGTTCCTGGGGGAATGAAAGGAAACTAGAATAGAAAAAAACCACTAGATAAGTCAATGGGAGGTTGTAGACTAACTAGATCCCGAAGCAACCCTTTCAGTGGATAAACGTTGAAACTGCATGAGCTGGCGGTAGCCGTAGCTGCTAATTCCCATGCGCTGGTTGGGCACCGTCTGAGCTTTTGCTTCAACTTTGGGGGTTTTCTTTAGTCTTATTAGTTAGCTGAACCGAAGCTCTTCTGACTGACTTGAGTCCGGGGGTGCGCCGATCTCGGCGGGGACTTCGGAGCCGGTGCCGAGTTTATAAGGGACTTGAGACAGATATCAGCGGCTTGTCACGGATACCAACGATTGATGCCGGAAAACAGATAGATATTGTATGAGTATAAGGAATTTGAGATTGGCACGACAAAAGTAGTTCATGAGATGTGTTTAAATTGCATGGTTGGTTACTGTTTGCGCATTGTGTAACTGATAGTAACAGCCAACAAAACTCACGCTCACGCCCACGTTCAACACCAGATCAATGCTTGCATTAAACACCAAAAGCCATATACAGCGATATACCTCCATAAACAAGGCGTTGATAACTTTACCGCCGTCTGATCAAAGCAGTCTCAAACTAACTAACTAGACCCTTCATCCCCCGCAGTGTTCTCCATTCTCCTTGACTTACACGCCATCTTCCCCACGCCGACGTTTGCCGCTCACCGGGAGCTCTACCTAGTCATTCGTCGCCGTTATGTGTATGTCGGGTTTGTCTTTGACGAATTTATAGACTCTGCAGGTCACCCCAGTGAATAGATTCAGCCCAAATGCAGGCACCACATCTAAAGGATGATCACCGTTTGCCAACTCCTCCAACGGCATAGACCGGCTTTAGCTTATACCCAAATTCTATACCAACACAAACATACTGTTCAAGTAGTAGGGTAATCATGCATATCATTCTCGATATTTACATAGTTCCATCCATTGCCAATCGTAAAAACATTCTATTCATAGGGAATGTAAGAATTCTCGATCTAATGCTACTCATAACTCCTGATAATCTCATAAACAATGCAAACTTGACGAATCCAATACAAGCTTCTTCGAGGGCTCCAGGTTGTCGGGCCGTTGCCGACTCGTATCCTATCCCATTCTTAGACGGCCTGATCCACAGGCACAGCACATGTCCAGAGCCGCTTCTCTCCGTCTCCCCACTGCTACTCCCAACATCATGCCAGTTCTTCCGGAACCCTTCGCTGCCGGCCCCTCTGTTGGAATACCCACTCTTGACCTCGACCGATGAGACCCGATCAGAGAAGAACCCGAATCCAGATATTCCAATGTTCCAAAGCTGTCGAGGACCGGCCCGACCACCAAAAACCCGTAGCTAGGCGGGAGTGGTACCTGTACTTGAGCTTCCACTGCCGTTTCCACTTGCTTGCTTCTCCTGCATAGTCGTTATAACTGCAGTGAGTTGGTCGATCTTCCGGTTTAGCTCGGTGAGCTGCACCTCCATCGCTGTTGGCGCATCCACATCGTCCTCGCGGACCTCGATGCTCCTACCATTCGCTCGTCCCCTAGGAGAAAGCGTCTGGCCACCGATATTGGACTCAGATCGCTTCTGAGCAATTGCGTGCCTACCGTTGCGTCGAGAAGAGCGCGATGGGCCCTTGAATCCAGCAAATTCATCTTCCACGGCTCCTGGCTTTCGATACATCTCGTACAGCTTGATGATGCCAACAATGGGCCAATGAGTCGCCTTGAGAAGCATGATACGCCCAGCACGGAACTTCTCATCGGCCGTAAAGAATAGACGCCAAGGTCGGAAGAGTACCAGGGCCAGCAGATTGAAAGGAGGGTAGAAATGGGTGAGTCGGTTACTAGTCGACGCTTCCAAGACGTAGACGCTGTACACATACAGGTACTCCTCCTTAGCGTGGGTGATAACCCGCGAGAAGCTGTTGGACAGCATACCTGTCAGGGAGCCCATCAACAGGAAGCTAGAAAGTGTAATGAAGATGATCATCAGAGGAGGTCCAAAGAAGGGATCGATCTGGTTCATTATCTCGAATCCGATGGGCGCCGAGCCGTAAAAGATCTTTGTCAAGATCCAGGCCATGGACTTGAATGCAAAGACATTACGACCCACGAGTGAAAATGTAGTCAAGAAGCCACAATACACGACAACAACAAGTACCATGTATTTGAAGAAATCCTTGCCCATCTCTTTCAAGCATGGAATAAGAGTACCCCAGGCAGGGCTGAGACTGAGAATCGAGAAGATACGGGGGATCATGAAGAGTGCCTCAAGTGCCAAGATATCAAATGCAAGGTCGTTCAGCTCGGGTTTGTTCTGAACAATGCCAATAATACCTGATTGTGTCAGCACATCACCTTGTCTGAAGGACCATAGTTCTTACGCAGAATTGCAAAGGTAAACCCGATGGCGATCATGATCATGTCGAATAGGTTCCATATGTCGGTGGCATAAAAGATAGAGCCCGCATCAAGCCACTCACTAAGCTCATCGTAGAAGAAAGCCGCGATCCACAAGAAAAGTATCACTTCAGGGATTGTAATACGTGACTCGTCTCGCACAATGAGCACAGCGTAGTACAGGGCGAGGAAAATGCAGAAGAACAGCACCTCCCAGCTCTTGAGATACTTGGGGACGCGCAGGCGAGAAAAGGGATCTGCAGTCCTAGGGTTATAGAACCGAACCTTCTTTGTAGAGTGCACAGACAAGCTATCCCAAAAGACTATGTCACCACTCCAAATAGCAGTGATGATCTTTTGGACAATGTGCTGGCTGAGGAAGCGTTTGGCATCGGCAATGGCAGCAATCTCGAGAGCATTCAGGTTCTTAAATGATGAAGTGGGATCACCCTCGCTCTCACTGTCATCATCATCCGAGGTCATAGTCAAGCGGGAGAGAGAACTTAGTAGTTGGTTACGTTTCAAGCTGCTACCGGCAGGGCCTGGTCCACGTCGGCGATTGTCAATGGAGCGGAGATGAGAAAGCAGAGGGGCGGTTTCGCCGGCTTCCTCGTCGCCCGTGTGACCATTACCAGCCGCTTGAGCCTGAGCTTGAGCTTCATCGTCATTGTCCACATCGGGGATCTCGTAAAGGCAGTAATTGACTGCCTCGCGTTCAGAAAGCCTAGTCAGGAATCGCCAAGCAACGATTTCACATGCATCTGCCCGAGATTCTCCCAGAGTGCGGTGTTCTGACGAAGATGCATAATGCCATTTGAGAGCTCTGTAGAGGTTGGATCAGTCAGCAAAGGTTCATCAGCAATGAGGAATGTGTTCCGAATCATCGTTGCACCGCATATGCTGTCAGATTGAGGATGGGCTGAGCAGATATGTGATTGGCTCCCCTGACAGCATGTCATCTGCAGGCACAGACAGATACCACAGGAGGGTTATGATACAGCATCAGAGTGATGTTGATAGAGAACATATCGCCGTAAATTGTTTTTCGGATTAATACGTACAGAAGAGCATTGACGATTGCCGGGTTGGTGCAGGTTGCAGCGAGGTGATCCACCAAGATGCGTAGAGGAGCCCCCGCAGCTGTGGTTCTCAGCTGTTCAAACGTGCTCGGCAGTTCAATGACATCGACAAAGTATCTATAGAGCATCAGTGAGTGTCAATTGGCACCAAGTCATGGTTACTTACAGTGAGAGCTTCTTGACGACATCTCTGAAGTTATCGTGAGCGCCAATGCTGGGAAGATCGCGCTCGTATTCGTCCAGATGGCGGATGGAGATAGGACTACCCTCGCGAGGGGCAGGAAGCTTCTTGGATTTGACCTTGATAGGCATGATGAGGATCTAGTTCAGATAAAATATGACCGATCAATGGAGCACATCCCCCGCAGGAGCCCTAGGTTTGTTGGAGTTGTCAGGAGCTGTCCCTTGGGCCACGAGGTGGTTTTGAAGTCGAGCGGAAAGGTTAATCCGTCTCCTTCCTCTGTTTTGACTTTATCACGATGGTACGTGAGGGAGAGGGGATGCGGAGATGGATTGGATTGAGAAGGAGGGATGGATTTGGGGGAAAGAAGCGCTCAAGCGGTCAACCAATTGCGGGCCTGTGCACCCTCAAAGACGAGTCAAGTTGCGCTGTAGATCGGCTCCCGACCACTAACAAATGGATGCCAATGGAATGATGGTATCACGAGAATGAGTGGGAGGCGGGAGAAGGTGACTTTTTGGGGGGTTTCAGGAGAAGGTCACCACTATCCAAATTAAACCGTCATTGTATCACGGCTACCAGACCAAAACGTGTACAGTCTTTTTTAATCAACTACTGTCCTCCGAGCTTAGCGCGCACTGATGATCCTCTACTCCGAATAGGCATCTTTCCTGGTGACAGATGCAAAAAAGAGCTCCAACCAGAGGCTGGTGACAGTCTCAAGGGTTCATGGCAGGCAGAGTGGAGAAGAAGGGTCCCCTGTACGAAGCTTGGCACCACTAAGAGATGCTTGTCATTCTTTAGCAACTGGGGATTGGATGATCTAGACTCGAGAAATCAAGATTTCGGGATTCCAGGTCAGGTTTAATGATACAAAAAATCTGGAAAGTCGGAATGGCCTCATATAATAATAGTAGCATGGGAAGCACTAACTGCAAATACAGCAATTGGTGTCTGATATGTACTGTGAAGCGAGCGATTTGATGATATTGAAACATGACTTTTGTAGACAATACCTAACGTTAGTTCTGTAGAATCTATTGAAGATCGTAGACGAAATGATCTATTGGGACTCATCCATCGTGTAGGCTTGCAATGGGCTATCCTAATAAGACCCTGAAGCTTGCGATGGGCTATAGGATTACTTGGGAATATATGATGACAAGTTTACTTATAAAGGATTATCATGAGTACTGAGTTTGAGACGGCGAGGGATATGTTGTTTTCTTATTCCCAAGACAACTCGGCGTCTGAAAACCCGGCAGAAGGTATCATAGTTATATTATCAATGGCATGCAAAGTAGTTAATATTTCTCTAGATTGCTTGCTTGGTTGGGACGCAATTCTGAATCGTCCATGTTCAACAATTGAGCTGTTAGCGGAGGCTGAGCTGGAGAACGCGTCAACCAGCATCAGAAGTGCATCCATGGTGACAACTACAACAAAAACAAACGAACGAGCTAATGAAATATCATCTAAGGGAATGAAGTTGTATATCGAAGAATCAAGTCAAGTAAGCAACGGGCTATCTTTTAAGAATCGCATCAACAAACTCCCCCACATCAGCTTCTCAATAGACGAACCAGCCAATAACGACACATCTTAAAAATAAGCTGAGCTTTGAAGGAAGATGAAGCTCCCCAAAGCCACGCCGCCCTTCAAACAACAAAGTGGACCTCGACTTCAGCTTGAACGACTCTGACTGGCCTAGTCGTCAATTACAGATTTGACAGTCTCTTGAAACGTGGGAATGCAGAATGTGCTTGAGACTCACAGCCTCGATATGGTCGCACCTCGTTGGCTGAGCAGTCGTTAGCTTTGGCGAGCCAGCGTGTCCCCGCCAGAGAGACCCCTGTAGCGGATCAAATCTGACATGGAGAGCTTCTAGGGCTGGATCTGAGCCTCAGACATGAAGTGAAGCTCGCCAAATGGAGTAATTACGCCAAAACAACGTGATGGAGTTGTATATAAGGAAGACATGAGAATGACCAGAATATCGTTTATCTGACAAGCTCACCAGCTCACCAGCTCAATAGCCATACTCACCTCTAGACTCACATTAAATCCCTTCTCTACTGGGCCTGGCTTACACGACTTACACCATGTCTACCACAACTTTTACCTCAACAGCCGCAACGATTTCTTCAGTAACGGCGACTTGCACGACTGCTGTACCTGGGAAATATGGCCGTGTTCCTGTAGATGCGTGCAACGCCAACTATTTCTTCGATCCCAGCTTTGCTGCCAATCTTGCCTTTTGTGTGCTCTTTGGTATGACGACCATGGTCCATCTCATACAAGCAATTCTCTTCAAGAAGGTGAGTACTACCTAGTAACAGTAGCCTTCTAGTATCTAACAGTTAAAGAAATTCTGCTGGGTAGCCATCATGGGTGCAGCTTGGGAAACCATTGGATTTGCTTTCAAGACTTTAGGAAGTAGGGATCAGCAGAACACGACATATGTTATCTTGGGTCAACTGTTCTTTCTTCTTGCTCCTCTCTGTAAGTACTTGAAGTACTCCGTATAAGATAATACTTTGGGGGCCAAAGGCTAACTGACTCAGGGGTCAATGCTTTCGTCTACATGGCCGTCGCACGCATGGTGTATTTTCGTATGCCAGACCGAAAACTCCTGGGTATCAAGGCCATCCGCATGACACTCCTCTTCGTCTGGCTCGATATCATTCTGTTCCTGGTCCAGGGAGCCGGTGGAAGTATGCTCTCTAATAACGAGGATATGAATGTCATTCGCATCGGACAGAAAGTTTACATGGCTGGTGTTGGTCTGCAGCTTGCTGTCATTCTGATTTTCATTGGTATCACTGCTTTCTTCTACTTCAAGCTTCGACAACTCGAGGGCCGAAGTATGGGACACATGAAGTGGCTCATCTTGACTATGCTTACGGTTCTCATTCTCATTGTGGTAAGCACTTCGTCTTTTTTGATTCGAAATGTCCAGCTGACAACTTCAAGATCCGAATTGTGTATCGTCTGATCGAATTTGGTCCTGGTGTTAATGAGCACAACCAACTTTTGATTCATGAAGAGTATCCACTGGGTCTCGATGCAACTCCGATCTTGATCGCCCTCGTATTGCTCAACATCATGCATCCTGGCTTCGTTCTTCGGGGACCCGATAGTGAATTTCCCAAGCTCTCTCGCAAGGAGAAGAAGGCGATCAAGCAACAGAAGAAGATGGAGAAGAAACAAGCTAAAGAGACCAAGAAAGCCCGCAAGACGGGTGCCCAGGAACTCAAGAATTTGTCTTGTGAGGGACAGTCTAACAGTAGTCGTGAGCTCGTCTAGGAAGACGCCAGTATCTTTGTGGTGTTATTGGTTACATCACGGCTAGTCGTGGTGGTTTTGTTTGAAAAGGATTATGTACGCTCGTGGCACAGAATGGCTTGGATCTTGAGGAGTTATGGCATGGTATAGGGTCTTGTCTCTCGCGGAATGTACGGATAGGAAGGAAATGTGCTGGCAGCAATAGAGTGGAGGAATAAATGATGTTCTATGCATATTCTTTTGTACCCTGGCCGCAATCATGCTAGATATGCATCTCGATACGAGTTCATAGTGCAGGATTCGTATGAGATCTGCGGTGAAGATGTGCAGTATCCCGATTTAGAAGCAGAAATGGATGGTGAAACACCGCCACAGTTACCAAACGATGATGTGTGTCAGCTGATGCACTGACAGACAATATAGGCGGCTAGAACACTTGTGGCAGGTGAGTTCAATACGAGATATAACAGAACAATTAAGACATGATGGAGAATATTGGCGTTGGTGGATGGAAATATTGAAAACGGAACAAAAGGTCAAGAAGAAGGGATGTGGTCGCAAACAAAAGAAGAGACACTAGCGATCACTAATGCACAATGATCGACGCAAATTGAGGGCGTGAGATGAGACATTCGTTAGAAGCCGCATGCCAACGTGGCAGATATGACCCCTCTAGGCTCTAGGCCCCTTCAGGCCCCTTCTGAGGGTGTGCACCTGTCCAAGTGTCGTAGGAGGCTCTAGGTTCTGAAGATGAGACTGGCTGCTAGAATCCTTCCAAGCATTCCAGACATCAACAAATTGTTTCCGGTTGCTATGTAGTTACTCTATGTCGTCAGTTGTTTACTCAAATTCTCATTTCTTCTTACTTCTTTTCGTTTTCTTTTTTATCCAACTTAGTTGAACAAATCCGTCAAACTTTGCTTCTTCAAAACCTTCCTTGGTTTTCCAACGACCGTCCCAGCCTCCTCCGAAGCCCACACCAGCCTCTCATAAAACAGCCTGTCCTCCATCCCTGATTGGACCCCGAGTTGCCGTGGGATACGGGGTTGCAGTATCGGAAGACGCCCCCCGGCTGCCAGCACTTTAAACGGCTCTATTCTGGTTCCTGGTTCGCTCATCGACGGGCTATAACTTACAGATCCTGGAGTCTTATCTGGCGAGAAAGTCGTAATCGAGAGAAATCAAAAAGGCTTGGTCAGAGGTGGCTTGACTCCGAAATAGAGTGGCAGGGTAGCAAGGAAGCCCACACGCGACTCAGGCAGAGAGGATACATAGAAGCAGCAAAACCGTCTCGATTTTGAAACGTTCAGGGTCTTCCCTAGTTCATGTCCTCTATTTTCAACAGTTGGGACAGTCTCCAGCCACTTCTTAACTGTACAATTCACTCCACTTGGCTTACAAGTCAGGCCAAGTCTTGGATAAGTTGGTTGACGAGGCACAGACTGAGTTCAGTGTCACAGGCCCCCCTTCTACTCAAGGGCTTTTCGATTTCTTCCTCCTTTGATCTTTTCTAACCCCTTTGTTACATCGTTAGTTTGGTTACTCATCGTATCATTTTTGCATCCTTTGTCCTTTTTACCCGTGCACTGAGTTTCCTCTCTTCCGTTCCGTTCAAAGGGTGTCTGTCCTCTTTCTAGAGTCGTCTCTCTATCTTCTCTTAATATCGACGACTTCAGCAAAAAGAAAACCCGCCCACGATCTTAATTACACTACAGATTCAACCGATCAACTATACCATGTTTGCTTGAGATTAGATTCACGAGATCGCAAATCATGACCCCGGCCCTTCTAATGGCGCGTCTGCCACCGTTTCTCGTCATCTCTGGCGTTCTCAATCTCGCTACCGGTCACGTTCTGCCACAACCGACAAAGACCATTGACTTTTATGAACTCAATGTTCTGCCGTATCCTCTCGCCGCGACGCCTGCGCCCGACGATTCATTATTGTTGCGAAGGCAATTCAACACTATCTGTGGTTACCTAGGGGGAGATCCTGGACTACCAGCAACTTGCTCTGCTGGGTCGCATTGTGTGGTAGATGTCGATCACGGCGCTGTGGGATGTTGTCCCGATGGCGGATCTTGTACATCGGGTGTATTCACAGGCTGTGTGGATGCAGACAGTGGACCACAAACAGAGGTGAATCCATATGTGTTTACATGTAGAGGGAGCGACTCGTGCTACAGAAATAGCTATGAGGGTGGTTTCTTTCAATTTGGATGCGGTTCAACATCTGGTTTGGCGACAAAAGTGGTGGCTACAGCTTCAGGAAAGAGTGCGATCGACCTCACAAGCATAAATGTTCCTCTTACACAGCCAGTGAGTTCACTCTCTGAGCCCACAACACTAGGAACAAGGAGAAGGACAACAACGACGGATATTTCCGCCACAAAATCATCAACCACAAGGAGCGCATCTACAAAATCTACAGAAACCTCCTCAGGCTCAACAACAGAGTCAACAGCATCAACAACAAATACAAATACAAATTCAGAAACTTCCTCAACAGAGTCGGAAACCTCGACAGCATCGGAGACCGAATCCGACACCTCCACAGAAACCACAGCTTCAGAGACAGCAGACCCATCGTCCACAGAATCTGGCGACTCTGATGCCCCTGACACCGACGGCAACGACAATGGCTCCAAGAATACGGGCGCCATCATCGGCGGTACCATCAGCGGCGTAGCAGCCCTCGCAGCTCTCATAGTTCTCGGCATTTGGTTATGGAAGCGCAAGAAGGGAAATACGCGCCAAGGGCCAGGCGTGAAACACCAGGTGCAACACATTGGGTAAGCGTCCCCATGAAAGGCCTCTTTTATACTTTTCGCGCAAAAAGCTAACTGCTGATTTTTTCTAGTCCGCCATTAGACAATAACCATAATTTTGCTCCGGTGCCCCTTATGCATGAGACCGACAAAATGGCACCGCCCCCACCAGTTCCCGTGAGGAACCAGCAGCGCACTATGAACTCGGCTGCTGGCCACGAGGAGCCATATTCCGAGCCATGGGATCCTTCCTCTAATTATGGCTATGGAAACTCAGCGGGTGCTGTGGGTGGATCATCGCACATGGAGCATGATGAGGTGCCTTTGACGCGAGACGACGATTTCGACCACAGTTACAACTCGGGCTTAGGACGAATCAGCGAGGAATATCCACGACCTGGAACAGCGATCAGCACGCCAGGCCAGATGAGCCAAGTGTATCCTGGACCCCGCGGTGGTGGTGGAGGTCCGTTGTGGCAGCAGAATCGTGGGCCTGGGTGGTTCTAATTGTACATGAATCTGATGAAAAGGGGAGACGGCACATAAACAGGCGGCGAGTGGCACCACAGCTCGAGAATTGCTTTGGCGTTTGCTCTTGGGTTAGCATATGGAGTTGATATCCGGAGTTGCATTACTATAAAGGACGAGTTGCAAGTTGTAATGAAGCGGTTCCCAACAGTGCTGGAGTAGAAGAGCTTCAGCTTGGGTTAATCATGAGATATGATGGCCACACGGTCATGGGTATGGGTTTTCGGTAGATAGCTATGATATAAAGAAATTAAACAACATTAACTCAAAGAAATTTTCATCATTTAGTATATCGTGACGTTATTCTTTGTTTCTTTATATCAAATTGGAACCAAAGTTGGACGCTGAACTGAAGCCAATACTTACTCGCGGTGAGCCTGTGCTTAACAGTGGATTCCTCCAAGTGTCATCTTACCAACTTGCATGATTATCATTTAGCATACCGTGTTTCCTACCGTGTTTTTAATCAATTCAGCCTCCTATAGTCCAGATCTTGATACTAGACTCGTCGAACACTGTCTTCGTCTCTGACGCGTCTCTAAAACCCCATCCTCCTGAGCACGTTGCGACTACAGAACCGCTCGAATGCAAAGCAGTGCTTCCTACCGGCGCACCATGGGGCTTCCATGTCCATGATGGATCGACAACACCAGTTTGAGAGCCAACGCCTTCCCACACTGCAACACCACCATCTTGTGTGCCTGCCCAGACCTCGAAAGATGGGAACTCAGCATAGGGATCGCCGGCAAAGACATCCACCATCATCTTCTGCTGTGTAGGTGCACTCCGACCTCGAAGTGTGCAGAGGAGTTCACCCGTTCCGCGAACGTCATACACAATCAGACCAGAGGCATGGCGCTCGTTGAGGATCATATATCGGCCGCATGGACTCCAGCGGACCTGAACAATTCCCTGACCTCCTATTCCACCTGGCATGTCCTCAGAGCGAGGGAGAGACCAATTTGCAATAACCTTGTCTGAGCGGTGCGTATCATACAATCCCATCCACCGTGTCCATGTCCCTGCAGCAATAATAGAGCTCCCATTACCATCCACAGGCGAGGAAGCGAGAGCAGCGACAGTGCCCTTCATACCAACTCCATTTCCCTTCCGTATATGACGTCTAGAAGGGATGGTGGGTATAGTAAGTATCGGACCATCTGATCCTGGTCGAGTCATGTCAAAGTAATCAAGCCGGTTCGTTGAGCCGACGAGGAAATGCGTCCCGGGTGAATCCCAGAGGATAGATGAGGGCGTGATATACTCTTCTGTTTCAAAACGTATTAATTTATACGAAGCAAGTGGGGCAGAACGCGACGCGAGGCCATCATCATCTGGAGGGAAGAGATGGTAGAGCTGAATAGGATGATCACGACATCCTACGAGGACTGTTTGCGAGGTTGGCTCAGCTAGAGAGTAGAAGGGCGCCGGGATGATCGTTTGAGAGGGCTCAGGGAGTGATATTGAGGATTGAGACTCGAGCTGTCGCGGGCGTGAAGCTGATGGGTCGAGAAGATCTTCAGGGAGGACAAAGGTGGATATGGAGTTGATGGCAGATGATACGATGAGTGATGTTCCATCGGCAGTCCATTGTGCAGATGTATAGTAATTTTGGTTGTTTATGTCATTATCAGGCTGAATGATTTGATTTTCAGCGATGAGGTTTAATGATGGTGCTTTCTGCTGCTGATCACAGTCCCTGTCCTGATCCTGCAGATCATTCGGCTGCAACTCTGGGTGTGAGGGTGCTGGTTCAATTGCCGATTCAGGACCATCCATGTCCATGGTGTAAGTTGAGTTGAAAGTTGCGAGATGGCGATGGACAAGAAAATGAGGTACAAGAGTGGAGACCTTCACCTAAGGTTGTTTGACTGTCACTTACACGCTTATCATGATCCTGGCCAAGCTCTAATCTTCAGATATGTAACATCCAAGGATCCTTTTCAGTTGGACAATTTAAGGGTCCTGTGACATTCGCTCTATTGAAACAGATTCCGAAGGACCTCTCACTGTAGATCAAACAGCTGAAGCCATCGTCGACTGTCTCATATATCCTCATAGCAACGTCATATGGTTTGGCGCCAAGCCCCCCGGTAGACAAAGGATCTCCTCAGCGGCCTCCGACAAATCCAATGGCCGTACTGTACTCCCTAACTCCATACGTTGGCCTAGTTAGTTCTCTTCTGCAGGGTCCAGCGGGTGACTACACGAAAAGGGCAGCTCGAGATCGCCGTTTTCCGTCTTGGCAGTTATTGCGAGAAGTTGAAAAGAGGCGCTGATTACAGGTATATTTCAGGAGATACCTATCGCTGCGTCCCAGTTTCCGGGTCACTATAATTTTAGGTTCTCAGCCCGGGTCAGGTCAGGTACTGCCGAAGCAGAGAAACACGCGAGGTGTGAAAAGCTATCAAGCCGAAGTGTATTCCCCTCTATTCGTCGCTGTAGTTGGACAAGTTTAGCACTAAGTTACAGTGGGAGATGGATCACCACTTGAAATCTTGGATGTTGCACCCCTAGTGAGGTACTTCTACTATTGGAACATGGAATTCAGGGCAGGTGCTCGAAGGTTTTCTTTTAGAGCCACCCGCTTTTCCTTTAGCTTTTAGGTAAGGAAGACAGGAAGGAACAGTCTCATATTCAGCTTGAGGTGGTCGTCATTTGATTACATTAATTAATTCTCCGACTTCCTTCCTTCCTTCCTTCCTTTTCTCCCTACCTCTCTTTTCTTCTTCCTTCATCTTATCTCACCCCAATCCAAAAAAGACTTCTCCCTTTTGGACTTCAACATACCAAAAGATAAACATCCTCTTTGAAACTTTCTCTTCTCTTCTGTCTCACCAATCATGATCTCCTAGTTCAGCTGGCCAAAACAGGCAATTCACATCCTTGTATCGTCGACTATCGGTCAGTGCCGACTCGCTCTCGCTTTTCCACTCCAGATCCAGCTCCAGCTGCGCTACGCTCTCTTGAGTCTCTTCTACAACGCTGCCCCTCCCCGCGAAACACAGCCAGCCTCGCCTAGACAAGACACCGACTAAAATAACCCATCATACGTCACTCCCCAGCAACGCAAGGTGCCCGACCTTCTATCATTTCTCTCCACACGAGCCCGTGCCCAATACCAGTCCAAAGCTAAGCTGGGCAAACCTCTTTGACAAGAGACGACTGGACCCTGACTTTCCTTCGTCTGATCTCGTGATTACTTGTGATCATTTTCTCTTTTGTGCCTGCCAGGCTTCTCGCGAGCTTCACTCTCACCTCCTCGCGACACCTGCTGGGACGAATCCTCAATCGTCCTCTCCCGAAGTAGCGCGGCCGTGTTATTATACCTTCGCGCACTTCACCTTATATCCGCCATGGACGTTTTTGCCCCAAAAGACGACCAATGCGACCGGCTCAAGACGCCCTCGTATCTTGAGCTTGTCGTTTCTATGTATGGCTGCGCAACCCCTCTCTAAATTTGATGGCGTGTGTCCTTGTTATTAACCTTGATGTTGTAGCGTCCTCTTACTCGGCATTCTCGTGTCCTACCTCCCTCAGCATTATCGCATTATCTCCCGAGGCACCTCCGAAGGTATCTCACCTTACTTTGTATTGCTTGGAACCACTTCCGCTACTGCCGGTTTCGCCAATATCCTTACTGTCCCACCGTCTCGTGCTGCCATAGGATGCTGCAAAGAGCTCGGTAGATTCGAGTGCGTCGCCGGTCTGCTCGGCGTTGCCCAGCTAGGCGCTCAATGGGTCTGCTTCAGCCTCATGTTAGCCTCCGCACCCAGCTCGATCTGTTTTCTCCACTAACATTTGACCAGTCTTGTCCTATTCCTCATCTTCTTCAGATACAGAGAAGCCAATGTTCCACCAGAGGATCTTCGTGGCGATGCACCCAGATGGCAGACCGCTGTCATGGTTGGACTACTCTGTGTCCTTCACGGCCTCATTGTGGTTATCCTGACGGGTGTCTTTTTTATTGCTCTGCCCGATCATCTCGTTTTCTGGGCAAACTTTTTGGGAATCATGGCCACAGTCCTGGCCGCTATCCAATACGTGCCTCAGATCTGGATGACATACCATTTGAAACATGTTGGCAGTCTGAGCATCCCCATGATGTGCATCCAGACGCCCGGTGGCTTCTTATTCGCAGGAAGCCTTTTTGCCCGCCTGGGCTGGGAAGGATGGAGCACATGGTTCATCTACTTGATCACTGCATCTATGCAGGGAGCAGTCCTATTCATGGGTGTTTATTACGAATACATGGCGCGGCAGCATGGCGGTCATGCCAACGGCCACATCGACAGCGCACCACACTCACCAGTGCAGTACTCGAGCGCGCCCCGAAGGCCCCCGCCAGGCAGCAGGACCTATTCTGAGGGTTGGGAGCGTGGTCTTCCAGGACCTTTCACCGGTCACCCGGAGAGATACGCCGAAACGGAGGAGGACCTGCACGATATCCAAGAGAGAGAAGAGCGTGCTATCGAGCGGGAGAGCCAACCGTTGTTAAAACCTGGCGGTATTGGCAACCCTCATAGGACATACGACGCCACCGCCGAACACTGAGGAATTCACCTCTCTTACCTTGCCTTAAAGTTACAAGACGAGTTCAGGGTTGACAGCGAGCATGTGATATACCATAATTATTTGAGGTATTTTATTGGTATTTAGTGATTACCTAGGTTTGCATACTTCTTTAGAAATGTACATTTTCTTCTTCTTCTCCCGAGCCGTCCGAGTTTGACTCATTGAAGATATGTGTGGGGGCCTTGATGACTCGAAGTCAGCCAGGCCAAGATCAAGAGAATGCTTGTCGACAGCATTCCTTGTCTCCCTAGGTACGCGAGATAAAGAGGAATATCAGATACCGCGCCAGCTGACTCGGGAGGAAATTGTGTTGCTCCAAGTCAATGCTGAGATATTGCATTCTACCAATGAAGCCTTGAGTAGCGGTCATTCACAGCATCATCAGCTTCTCATGACAGAATAGAAGAAGCCTGGTGCCTGGGCCCTATCATGGCCCTAAATGACCCCCGCTTCCGCGGGTGACGGGTGACTCGCGTCGCCTGCAAATGCGGAATTGGGTGTCTCTGGCTTGCCCCCTGTGGGATGCGGTCGAGATATGATTGGTTGATTTTGTCTAATCAAGTTGAATGAATCACCGCATGTCATTCAATGAGGTATGAGACAGGAGGGGGAGGGTCTAGAGGTGCCCTGTAGCATCCAATCCAATGCCGTCGATCAATTAAACCACCATCTCCATCGTTTCTGTCCTTTCTCCATTGCCGGAGCCATCTCTACCTCCTTCTTCCATCTCAAGACCTAGAACCTAGAGATTCTTTCTTTCTCCCTATCAGACCTAGAGTCTTTGTCTCAAGACATCGTCGTGAGTTTCAATCACTCTCATCTTTAAATCTCATCTTTATTCTACTCCATCGTCAGCGACCACCCCGCGAGTCTTATCATCATGGCTATCTACAGCTCCGTACCGCCACCCGAACAACAGTCGGCCTCGAATACTCCTACTCCCGCGGCGACAAACCCTCCGCTGGAGGCTTTACAAGTACATTCGTCTCCTACACCAGTCAAGAATGGCAGCATTGATATTGATGCTTGGACTGTTTCGGCTCTTCAATCTCTTAGCGTTTCCCCCATCGCGCGTGGAACCGGCACTCCTCTTGCGATCCCTCTAGACGAGGCTGTAAAAGCCGACTCCAATTCCCCCGGGCGTAATGTCAATTTCAACGAAGATGAGGCCCCGATATCGACCCTGAGACGACCACCTTCGAGGAGGGATAGCCAGCGAAAGCGGGATATGGTTCTGAAGGGCAAGGAGGGTAGTCGCCAGCGGCGTCGCTGGGAGAATGGTATGGCTTTATCATTGATAAGGAAGCACTCCGAACTCGGATCTGCTTCCTTTTGCGCAGCAGCATACTGATCGTTGGCCTCGCTGTGTTAGACCGCTTGATGGGCGTTCCAAACGCTCAACCGCCTCTGCCTTCCGATTACGAAGTCCATCCTACTCATCCGATCCACCGAGTGCCTTACCAGCTTGCCCAGTTCTGGGACCGTGGCGTGCGCAAACAGGTTGAGGATAAGACGGCCCGTCTCCTTGCTGAACGCAAGAAACAGCAACTCAAGGCAGGCAGCGCCACGGGTCTCGGAGCTGGTGAGGTTCCTCGCGATCTCCGCGAAGCCACTAAGCGCAGTCCCGTTGTGCGCACCTGGGTGCGGTCGCTGGAAGAGCCTGTGCGACAATATCTCGCTAATCAGCAGGCTATGACCACAACGCCAGCTGTCACTGCTGATGACGATGCTGATAGTGCAGCTGAGCAGATGGACTCCGATGATGAAGAGATTGTGTTCGTCGGTAGGAACGGCGCCATGAGGGAGCTCAGAGAGAAGAAGGCAACATGGAAGCATGCGCATCGTGAAGTGTCACAGGAGACGGTCGACTCGGGTATGCTATTTGACTCGTTCGGCACCGATGAAAGCGCCGCCTTCAAGTGAGTATCGACATCGAGGGTGCAGTGCAACTACTAACAACTTTTAGGCGCTGGCTCACACATACCATCTCGGACTATTACGGCATCCAATCTCGCTCCGTCAATCTCTCAAATCCTACGCGTCGAGTCGTCTATGTTGGTCTTAAGGCCTCACAGGGCGCCTTGCCTTTACGAAAGTTACCGCGGCCAATGTGGGAGGTCTGTTGAACGATTTTGAACTTTTGGGGGGTATCTGACCCAACCTGAATAGTGTTTGAGATGCATGAATAGACGTACAAGCGTAGACGGTAAGCATGGGTATGTATGTAGGGCAATAGAAGCGATCTCACTGAGCTCGGTGGGCATAAGTCTGTTGTGCTGCGATGTGATATTGCTTGAAGCTGCTCATTGTGATCTGTAACACGCCCTTCCCTGCGTACTCGAGTGCATCTCTAGTTACCTGGTCATTGATCCACAAGTCGGGGACTCAAAGTTCTCACAGGTAGGTCTAAATGTAGGTGACCCATCGTAAAGTACAGAAACATTGTGCTCCAGTTACTCCGTACATTTTATGTGGTGGCTGACTACACCCACTCTCGGTCCAAGATTCTCGAAACATTGCTTAGTATTCTCCTGCCTCCCATGATTTGACCATATTTGGAAACTCGTTCTTCTGCCCTCATACTTAAAAAGTTCGCAAGTCCGCCTTGACCGTATTCAGATACTAGCAGACCTGCTATTATTTGTGCTGCACTGATATTGAGACCAGCACGGCGCAGAAATAACTCCCATGCACCATCACGAAAGTCAAGAAAAGACCGAAACTGATGAGCTGATGAAGAATAGCGGGACATTATGGACAAAGCCCATTTAGAAAGTGTTTCATCGCAGCCAGAAACCAGATGTGTTGATATGCCTGCTCGAAGACTTGTTGTGAAACGTACGAAGTCAGCATACCCGGAGATATCAGAGGGTGTTGGTGACCCGACATATTCTCCCAACGGATTCGATTCTGATACCAATATAAATAAAGATTCGTATTTCTCACTTACTTGTCTGACTCTTTCACGAAATGGTATGAGAGCACTGGATCCAGGAAGAGGTTTCTGCTTCACTTTCAGTATCGTAGTTAATATGAGGCCGGCACCAGGGCTCATGGATATATCAGCCTCAAACGCCAAAGACGAAATGATTTCCCTTCTTTGAGCCGATCCAGGAGACCAGGAAACTGTGTTGTACTGTGAGAAGTCTCGGTCGATGAGCTCAGCTTGTGGCCAGACTTTCTCCAGGTAGGAGAGAGTGCTGCGATTCAAGTCCAACGAGACTATGTAACGACAAGTCTCCTGAGGAATGTCGAGATTTGGAACCGGAGCGTCTTGCAGCTCGCTCTGGGCCTCTTCTTGGATAACGGGTAGTATTGTAGGATCAGCCATGAATGGCATGGCCCTTAGGGCTGCCGAACTTCGAGAGGAGCTACTGCCTTTCTTCAGCCTTTTCGGTTGTCGAAGCTGCATGAAACTAGACAACAAGCTGCTGGACGCACTCGGGTCAGTGGCTTCCAGCAATAGATTCTCCCTCTCGCAAACATGCTTATTTCCTGTTCCCTGTCGTAACGAACCTATTAATTCCTTCAAGGACGGCGCAACATGAGGCTTCTGAGATTGAGAAGTAGCCGTCGAGCTGTCCTGATTCTGGTGATAAATTGATGGTGACGACACCACAACTGAGGCAACTTCTTGTTCAATCTCTTCATCATTCAGAATATGGAGCACCATTGGTAAGTTTCGACAAACGATGTAGTCGTGACTGCATAGTCGGGGAGGCCTTAGGGTAAGCAATTCTCTCGCCACAGGTCCCAACTGAATAGATGCCTCGGTCAATGAAACTTTGCCACTCTCATGAGGGATTGGCGTCCATTTAAGTGATGCTTCGAGACGCCTTAGGTCCTTGTAGCAGGTCAAATGAAAGGCCTTGGAGAAAAATTGTTGTAGCCATTCAAAATGATCCTGCGAAGCGGACAAATGTAACATCCATTCAGGATCAGGTGTCTGAAAATCGAGTGCTGGTACCTGCAATCGTAATAAAGCGTCTTCTGGGTTCAACCGTTCTTGTTCCAATCGCTGATTTGCCTGGTGGTGTTTCTCATCTAATATAGACTGCAATGCTTCTTCGAAATATCCCCCATCATCAGCTGAAGATTGGGGTGCTTCCTCATAACGCAGGAGATGAGGTGCCAAAGTTTCTGCAAAATTACCCCGAGCTGGACTGGTAGCAGTGCTAGATGGCAACATAGGTACGTCTAACCTGAGAGATGAATGGTTCTTTGCTGTATTAGACAAGAAAGCCGCCTTAGCCGTCGGAGGAGAGCTGGGCATAGTTGAAGGTGCAAGAGGCTCAGAGTCCACAAAGCCATGTTGCATATTCCAACCTAAGTCCTCAACTGCAGGATTGGATGGACTGCTTGGTTCTGAGGTCAGATCGATCATCATATGTTCTGTGCTTGGAAGAAATGGTTCGTCCAAGTCAGAGGCAGGGGAAAGCGGAGGAGACACCGGCTCTAAGTTTGAACGGTAATGCTAACGAAATCAGAACAAATCCCGAGCTTTCCCACCCTGACTCACTTTATCTAGAGAGAATATCTGTTTGATTTGGTCTGGCGTGCAAGCCTGATTTGGTGTCTGTTGTGTATAGAACGAAGCGTGGTCAGATTCCGTAAATGTAGGCTCATCACCCTCTAATTCACGTAAGGCTAATGTTTTCCATCGTGAGACGGTGGATGGAAAGCCAAGGCCTTCATCTTTCTCAGCACTGACATAGGTCAATGGGATCCATTCGGTCAGGATGTTGCAAGAGCTTGCAATCTGGATATCTTGTAGATATTGTGACAGTTCTGTTTGCAGATCATGTCCTGTATACATGCTTTCCGAGGGGAGTCGAAGGCCTTTTGTTTGGCCTAGAAATCTAAATACAGAAGAAGCAGGGACCTTGGGGTCTATAGGGATGTCGTAGCTTTCCTCTTCGAGAAACGGCTCTAATGCGATCTTCGTGCGAGGCAAAGGTGCTGCAGTTAGTCCAGGCTGATCAACTAGCCCATTCTCTTTTGCCGGTTCCGCAGTTTCTCGTAGCTGTCTGACAAGATCTCGAAATCGATATGGGGCGCCTTGATGATTATGGAAACATTGGTTCTTAATAGCGTAATCGACGACTTCTCGACTTCTGGCAGTTGAGGCTGTAGTTGAACTCATGCTGAGAAGTAAGGCACATCAGGTAGATAACTTAGTAGTAAGGACTTAAGATGTCATAAAGAGAGACTTCAAGTTGGATTTCACATGGTGAATCGACTCTGAGTACCTTATCAGATATTAGGTAAGGTACCTTATGCGAATTGGTGTATTCCCTTGACTCCTTCCTCCAAAGTCTGATGTTCATGTTTATTGTGGACACCTAGGCAAGGGCTGAGTGCAGAGGGTGCGATGGAAGACGAGAAGGGTTGCTTCAGTGGCAGCGCACGCCTCATCACTGACTGATCCTCAGACTATGCCGCAATGATCTAGTAAGAGTTCTTGAGTATGACTTTTATGGTATAAACTATTTCTTCTAGGTAAAGATGTTAAGCTTGTAATTAGAGGGCTGACATAGTGTCTCTGACCCAAGGCAGCAAGAAAGCTTCAGAGCTTGAATTAGTGAGGTTGTCGAAAACCCTCATGCTAGAGACCTTTCAAGCCTATACTTAACTTACCTTACTCAAGTCTTTGTGTCATGGAGTTGGGATCATGTTTCTTTTCTCCCCTCACCTCCAGCTGCTTCTTACATGGGGTGTAAGTGTTTATGCCCCCACTAAACGGCATACTCCGTACATGCATCTCAAATCCATTTTAGGAGCCTAGGAACTTAACGAACCCCACCGGACCGCTGTAATCCGCACTAACTCCGGGGGCTAGTGACGCACCTGGTCCCGGAGACAAGCAGTTAGTTGCATTGGAGAGCTTTTGAACCTCGACAGTTCTCGTCGAGGGGCAAACACCGTTACCTTGCTTCTCCTCTACATCCAACGCTTGCGACCCCTTTAACGAGCAAGACAATATGGCATATGTCGCACCTATCCATCGCGCTACAAGCATACGCCATGCCCTACGGGCGAACGTGCTCTCCCCTGATATAGATGACTTGGTTGTGGCGTAAGAGCTCCAACGCCTTCGATGACGCCTCGAGCAGATGCTGATTGAGGCTTCACAGGAAGGCGAACCGACTCGAAATATGGCGCCTCACAGAGGAGGGCCTCGTGTGCCTACAGACGAAACTCATCCACGGCTCAATAGCGATGCTGCAATGTTTACGACCCAAAGGTTCAGAGACCGATCTATTGTTTATCGGCACCGATAGACTGCATTACTTCAACCTGGTGTGGAACCCGTTAACAAAGCAACTGGAGACCATCGAGCGCGTTATCGAAGACCTGGCAGAGCCATATATGCGACATTCGTCAAGTCAGAATAAATGCATTGTCGATCCGACCGGACGATTCCTAGCCATGCATCTTTGGGAGGGAGTATTGAATGTTTTCAAACTCCCCATACGCAAGGGCTCTACCAACAAGCTGGAACGACTCGACCAGGTTAGACTCACAGAACTTTTCATGAAGGCAAGCACTTTCATCCACAGCCGGACCGGTCACCCGACCATTGCCTTTTTATACAAGACACAGTTGGAGCAGGAAGAAGCCCGATTGGTCATATATAGGTTAACTCACGATGACAAAGGGAACACCGTTTCCAAGTTCGACCCCCATAAAGACAGAGAGCTCGACGTTGTCATTCCTGACCCGTACGCCTCAATGCTCATTCCTGTTCCGTTAGACGAGGAAAAGCGTTACCATGTGCGCAACACCGAAGGAGCAAAGGCACATTTAGGTGGCATCTTAGTCATTGGAGAGACTCTTCTTACATATTTTGATGGCCTGACACACAGAAGTGTATCTTCGGTTCTTCAGGATCCGAGAATATTTGTTTCTTGGGCTGAGTACGATGGTACACATTACTTGTTGGCTGATGACTATGGACGACTGGATCTGTTGACGATTGAGACAAACCTCGAAACCACCGGCGTTGTTGTGACCGGCATGACACTCGAGCCTCTCAAGATCGGTCGCTCACCAGCCATCACATCCAGAGCGTCCAATCTGGTTTATCTTGGGGATAACACCTTATTTGTGGCTTCACACCACGGTGACTCGCAGCTTTATCAGATCGACGTGGAAAGCGCCACTGTCACGCTGGTCCAGTCCTTCTCAAATAATGCGCCCATTCTTGATTTTTCCATCATGGATATGGGCAACCGAGAAGGCGACGCTCAAGCTGGCAATGCCTTTTCGTCTGGTCAGTCAAGAATAGTCGCAGGCTGTGGTGCCTACCGCGATGGGAGCCTTCGAAGTATTCGAAGCGGTGTCGGTCTTGAAGATAGAGGTGTTCTGGACGAGCTGGAGGGGACCAGGGGTCTCTTTACACTTCGTTCATACGGGTCTGACCTGGTAGATACCCTGGTTGTCTCAGCAATCACCGAGACAAGAGTTCTCAGTTTCGACCGTGAAGGCGGGATTGAAGAGATATACTCTTTCCAGGGCATGTCACTCGACACCGAGACCCTTTTGGCTTCAAATCTTCCCAACGGACAGTTGCTCCAGATCACTCCTCACTCAGTCGTCTTACTTGATCCCGAAAGTGGCACGGCAACCAATAAATGGGACGTTCCAAGCGGCAAGTCGATCACAAGAGCGTCAGCAAACAGCAAGTGGGCATTGCTTTCAGTTGATGGAACATCCCTTGTCTCATTAAATCTCTTGCAGAACCTGGCTGTTAACATTCAACAAAGCCAAAACCACTCAGACTCACAAGCTGATCAAATATCATGCATACATGCTGCCCAGGATCCACCAGATCTCGGTGTAGTCGGCTGGTGGTCTTCTGGACAGATATCGTTGATAGATATGGCTTCCTTGAAGCCACTCCATGGAGAGTCCATGAGGCAAACTGAGGATAGTGCGACAGTCCCCAGAGATATTGCACTCGTCCAACTACATCCGCCTGAGATATCGGGGCCTACACTTTTGGTCGCAATGGAAGACGGCAATGTGGTTACGTTCAATGTATCTACCAAGGGCTTCGCTGTCTCTGGTCGGAAAAGCGTGACTTTGGGCAGTAACCCAGCTCGACTACATATACTCCCGCAACAGGATGGGACATCGAACGTTTTTGTGACGACTGAGCATGCCAGTCTCATCTATGGCGCCGAAGGACGGATCATATTCTCTGCCACAACCGCCGACGATGCCACCTTTGTTGCACCATTTGATTCCCATGCCTTCCCAGATTCCGTGATTCTGTCTACAGACCAGCATATTCGAATCTGTCATGTTGATAAGGAGAGACTTACACACGTGAAGGCTCTCCCTGTCAACGAAACTGTCAGACGAGTAGCCTACTCCCCAGGACTGAAAGCCTTTGGTCTAGGCTCCATCAAGAAGGAGTTAGTCGGCAACGAAGAGGTTGTGTCGAGCTCATTCAGGCTTGTTGATGAGATTGTATTCAAGGAGCTCGGTTCGCCTTTCCCATTGAATGCTTCAAGCAGCCTCGAGATTGTCGAATGTGTCATTAGGACTGAGCTCCCCGATGTTGGCGGCAACCATGTGGAGAGATTTGTTGTTGGCACAAGCTTCATCAGTGATGGGGTGGAAGACCCAAACGGTACTGGCGGCCGTATCCTGGTCCTCGGAGTTGACTCAAATCGTCAGGTGTACCAGATTGTCTCCCACAATTTGAAAGGCCCTTGCCGGTGTTTAGGCATGGTTGATGACAACATCATTGCTGGACTGTCCAAGACAGTTGTGGCCTACAGTTTCCTGCAAGAGACAAGCAGTTTCGGTTCACTCCAGAAGCTCGCTGTTTATCGCCCGGCGGCCTTGCCTCTGGATCTTGACGTATCCGGCAACATGATTGGCGTGGTTGATCTGATGCAGTCACTATCTTTGGTTGAGTTCATCCCTGCACAAGATGGCAACAAGGCCAAGTTACAGGAACGGGCACGTCACTTCGAGCCTCTATGGGCCACCTCGGTCTGTCATATTGAAGGAGAGAGGTGGCTGGAGGCTGATTCAAAGGGCAATCTCGTTGTCCTGCAACGAAACGTGGATGCGCCGACAGAGCAAGACCGAATGCGCCTGGAGATTACGAGCGAAATGAATATTGGCGAACAGATCAACCGGATTCGAAAACTCAATGTCCCAATGGCGGAGAACGGAATTATCCATCCACGAGCCTTCCTCGCCTCGGTAAGCACACACTGCAGTAGAACATGAGACATAAGCTAATAGGAAATAGGCCGAGGGCTCGTTGTATCTTTACGGTGATATTGCACCACAGTACCAGGACCTGCTTATGACGTTCCAGTCAAAGATGGAAGAGTACATTCACGTACCAGGAAGCGTCGAATTTAAGCTATGGCGTTCCTTCCGTAATGAAAACCGGGAGAGCGAGGGACCTTTCCGATTTATAGACGGGGAGATGGTTGAGAGATTCTTGGATATGGATGAAGGAAAGCAAGAGCTTGTTTGCGAAGGTCTCGGACCAAGTATCGAGGATATGCGCAACTTGATTGAGGAGTTGAGAAGAATGCATTGAGATGGTTCTCATAGATGAATGAGTTATGTTGCCCTGGCTCTCACTGGGGTTGTCTTTACATGGATGTTATGTTGGTTGATAAATGTTCAGGACGAATGGGTCAAAGATGATTGGTCAGAAGCCATGAAGTCATAGAGATATTGATATGAGTCCATTGAGTCGTGACTGGTATGCATGAGGTACTTGGAGAGACTGAGCCGAGTGTACATCGAACTTGTTCTCTATTCAAGAGTATTTTTGCGTCACAATGACTGATTATCCATCTTCGTAGTCATAATCAAGGTGAAAGCTGGAGAGGCAAGGAGAACCCAGGTGCCCGGGATAGACCGGAAACCCCACCCGAAAGTGACCGGACCAATGGCGAGGCTTCAATTTCCGAGCTCAACTTGATCTGGCAGCCTGAGGCCACATTGTGTAGCCAAAACTTTCGGCAAAGCATCATCAGCCGATTACCACCAAGGAAAAGACCTCAAACCTTCCCTTCGACGACCTCACCCTCGCAACCGCCACACCCCACGATCCCTCACGATGGCGACCCTCGCGACCGCTTCTCGTCTCTGCTTGCGCACGGCTGCAAAGCCCGCCGTCCCTGCTGTGCGCGCCCTCAGCACCACCGCCGTTCGAACCGACAGCGCGTCCGCCTCCGGATACTCCAGCCCTTTCAAATTCCAGGGTGAGAGCAAGGGTGCTCAGATTCCCAACTTTGGGAAATACGTCTCCTCCGGCGACGAGACGAAGAACAAGCTCTACTCGTACTTCATGGTCGGTGCTCTCGGTGCCGTCAGTGCTGCTGGAGCCAAGAGCACAGTTCAGGGTGGGTTGAAATCCGGTTCTAGGTCCGGTGTCTTGCCATTGGGTTGCAATTGGTGTTGTACCTTGTTGGCATGATGTCCGGGATGGTCAATTGATGGTTACTAACGATGGAATGACAGAGTTCCTGGTCAACATGTCTGCTTCCGCCGACGTTCTGGCCATGGCCAAGGTTGAGGTTGATCTGAGCTCTATCCCTGAGGGCAAGAACGTGAGTCGGGATATAGTCTAGCAAAAACGACGCAACATTGCTGAACGGTTCTTCAGGTTATCATCAAGTGGCGAGGCAAGCCCGTTTTCATCCGACACCGAACCCAAGACGAGATCGACCAGGCAAACAAGGTCAACATCTCTGCTCTTCGTGATCCCGAGGAGGACAGCGCCCGTGTCAAGAACCCCGAGTGGCTTATCATGTTGGGTATGTGATTTGGTGAACTGGTACAGCATCCCAACCTATATATTGACGAATCCTCAGGTGTCTGCACCCACTTGGGTTGTGTCCCCATTGGCGAGGCCGGTGACTACGGCGGTTGGTTCTGCCCTTGCCACGGTTCTCACTACGATATCTCCGGCCGAATAAGGAAGGGTCCTGCCCCTCTCAACCTCGAGATTCCCGAGTACGATTTCCCCGAGGATGGCAAGCTGGTCGTCGGTTAAGCAGACCATGTAAGAGTATATCTTTTATAACGGAGAAACGAAGGAAAGGAGAGATGAGAGTGGGAGCGCATTAGACTGGCGGGCGGACCACAACACACAACACTCGACGCATGCCCATACCGAGGCCCCTGGGTGGGCGCAAGTTTGCTGTTTCTTAGACGTGGCCTTTCTGTCCATTTGTATAAAAATAAAACGTCCTAGGAAAAATCTCAGTCAGCAGGCTCAAAGAGAGGGGTTGAGGAGAAGACAAGAGCGGGAGAATGAGTGCAAGATGCATCTCGTGTACGAGGTGTTGTACTAATTGATTTTCATTGCCTTTATTTTGAGGTTATATAATCATGTGAAGTGTCAGAGAAGCCCTCATACCTACTCAAATCCAGGCTGTATATTTTGAAACCAACATCTAGCGACCTCAAGGTCGCGTATCTGACGTTACTTGAAGAGGCTCATCAGCCCTGTCAAATCGAGAATTATAGCTAATGACTGTAACTTTACTTACATAACCTGGCATAGTACAAAGTCGTTGATAAATCAAGAATGGAGTTGTACATGGCAGGACAAACTATAATCACTTTTATCTAGTTAAATATATGCCAGTGCATGTATATGCACCCTGTACCATAACGATGCCTGGTATCACACAATAATGAGTTAAAACATTCAGTCATGAACGGACACCCAAGCTTTTGACTCTATACCTGACAATCCGAACTCATTACATTTCATCTTAATGGCCATGTCCATCATCCTCCCTCTGCTCAGGGTCCAACTTGATCAGGGTATCGATACGCATGATGCTGATGCAGGCCTCAACGGCACTCTTGAGTTGTCGGACCTTACTGAGACTGGGCTCAAGCACACCCATCTTAATCTCGTCAACAACCTTGCCCTTTGCGAGGTCAAGGCCGTAGTTCTTATAACCCTTCTTCTTGGCAATGGTCTTCTCATCCTCGCTACCGTCACCCTCAGCGATGCGCTGTGACAGAGCGTGCCTTGATCGAAGCTGGGCAGTGAGCTCTGCAGCATCCTTGGCAGCGTTAACAGCCAGTGTCTTGGGAATAACAAGAAGAGACTGAGCAAACTCGCCGATGGCGAGTTGTTCTCGGGAGCCGACGGTACCGGCGAACTCCTCGAGGTAGATGTGGAGGGCGGTCTCAACAGCACCACCACCGGGAACGATGCTGCCACTCTCGAGAGTTCGCTTGACAGCGCACAGTGAGTCGTGGACTGATCGCTCCATCTCGTCGAGGGTAAAGTCGTTAGGGCCACGGAGAATGCATGAAGCAGAGGAGTGGGCCTTGGTTCCCTTGACCAGAATGCACTCATCATCGGAAATGCGCTCCTGGACAACCTCCTCGGCATAACCCAGATAGGAGGGTTCGAACTTCTCGTCACCGTTAAGGTCAGAGAGTGTGCTGAGCATGGTGGCACCGGTTGCTCGGGCAATTCGTCGAAGATCCTCCTTCTTACATCTTCGCACACCCATGGCACCCTTCTCAACAAAAGTCTTGAGCACCAGATCATCAATACCCTTTGTTGTGAGAATGACGTTGGCGCCAGCCTTAAGGATCATCTCCACTCGGTCGAGGATCATGCCGGACTCACGGGCTCGGATCTGCTCAAGCTGTTGAGGATCGTCGACGGTGATTTGAACACCAAGCTTCATGCGCTCCTTTTGCAAGTTCATGTCCAAAACAGCAATCTTGGCATCCTGGATCCGTGTAGGCATGGCTTGCGAGGCGACAGTGCAGTTCAGGGCATATCCCTTTACCAGGACAGACTCGAGTGTGCTCTTTCCGTGGGCCTTGAGGATGTTGACAGCCTTGACAGGGTACTTTGTCTCGTTTCGGTTGTTTGTAGACTTGACAGCCTGCATGGCATCTACGACCATGTCGGCGAAGAAATCCGAGTCGGCTCCAATGATCTTGCTGGACATGGAGGTCTTGGCAATGCTAAGGAGGGAATCACGACCGAGGTCGTCAACCTTGATGCTGACATTCTCGTTGAGGTACTTGATAGCCTCTCGCAGGGCAAGTCGGTATCCTGTAATGATAGTGGTAGGGTGTATCCGGTTCTTCATGAGTTCGTTTCCGCGACGTAGCAACTCGGCAGCGATCAGAACGACAGAGGTGGTACCGTCACCGACTTCCTTATCTTGTTGTTGCGCAAGGTCAACGAGAATCTTGCCGGCAGGGTGCTCGACATCGAGGAGGCTGAGAATGGTGGCACCGTCGTTGGTAACAGTAACATCCTAGTATAAAGTGTGAGATATAGTCGAGCGCGGAGCGAGGAGGAGGGCTAGGTTGCATACACCGATATCGTCCACCATCATCTTGTCGAGGCCGCTGGGACCGAAAGAACTCTTGACAACATTTGCGATTGCCTGTGTAGCGAGAACTGAAGGTCCGTTAGCATGTTGTCCGTATTTGAAATCCAATATCAAAGGCTCATGTCTCCCCCCACTTCCCCCTAACATGTAGCAAAAGGCGGGACAAGATAAAGACAGACAGACATACCATTCTGGTCTCTAATATCAGAACCCGAGATCTTCTGGCCACCCAAGAAAAGGGTGCCGTTTCGGGGCTGCTCGAACATGGAAGCCATAGTTGCAGCTATTAGTAACGTTGACGGTGAAAGGCGGCTTCGTCAACGTGGGGATGGAGTCAGGAAATTCTACCAGCAGGCTACCGTACGCAGACAGAACCTGAGCTGTGAAGCTCCAGTGCCCCTCGACTGGACTTTTTTGTCGGAGGCTGGCGTTATTCCGGCGCCGACTGAAAATGGATGGGTGCCATGGAGGCTGCCAGCTGCCAGCTGCCCTGGGCTGCCGCTGTGTGCTGGTTACAGGGCCTCAATCGGATACCCACCCGAAGCCCAGGGCACTTGACAGAAGGTGCACGGACCCCAGAAACCCCAAAACTAACCCCTGCCGCGTTATCGGACTTCCCTGCAGCTGAGCGACCGCTGTTTCAATTGGCTGATAGGGCATTGGGCCTGAATTTTGGGCTAGATTTCTAGCGGTGCCGCCGTGAGAGACTGAGAGTCGAGAGTCAAAGCCCGGGCGGGAAGGAGGGGCAACCGCACACCAACTGCACCTCGACTGCGGGGCACAAAGTCACGTCCGACGTTTACTTCGACTCACACCCCGAAGCCTTTCTTCTCCTTCTCCCCCCTCAACAGATAACGTCGCTCCTCTGCTTCTCGATTCTTTAAAGGCGCGCAAGCCACTGTTCGGTTGCCTTGAATCTACTTATCATCCTCTATTACTTTTCTGTCAATTACCTTTCGACCAACACGCGAATCTCACCAAAATGGAGGGCGCCGCCGAACAGTCCAAGAGCGCCTTGAAGAAGGCCGAGAAGCAGGCTCGTCTTGCTGCTGAGAAGGCTGCCAAGGCTGCCAAGCAGAGCAATCTTCCCGTCGTCGGTGGAAAGAAGGCGGACGACATCATTGGAATTACAGTGTCCAAGGCCGAGAACTTCCCCCAATGGTACCAGGAGGTCGTCCTCAAGGCCGAGATGGTCGAGTACTACACCGAGATTTCGGGTTTCTTCGTTCTCCGACCTCTTGCCATGCACATCTGGAACGAGATCCGAAAATGGTTCCAGGCTCACATCGAGGAGATGGGCGTTGACGAGACCAACTTCCCCATGTTCCTGTCTTCCAAGTCTCTCGAGAAGGAGAAGGATCACGTCGAGGGCTTCGCCCCCGAGCTTGCTTGGGTCACCAAGGCGTAAGGATGCCCATACAAACCATGTTACTTTTACGAACCTCAATTGACAATCCTCCAGTGGTGATAAGGACCTCGAGGTTCCTGTTGCGGTCCGTCCTACCTCCGAAGCCGTCATGTACCCCTACTATTCCAAGTGGATTCGCAGCCACAGAGATCTCCCCTTCCGCCTCAACCAATGGAACTCTGTCGTTCGATGGGAGGCTAAGCAAACAACTCCTTTCCTCCGAACTCGTGAGTTCCTCTGGCAGGAGGGCCACACTGCTCACTTGACTGAGGAGCTTGCTGGTGCCGAGGTGCTCGAGATTCTTGAGCTTTACGCTGGTGTTTACGAGAAGCTTTTGGCTGTCCCCGTCGTTCGAGGCCGAAAGACCGAGAATGAGAAGTTCGCCGGTGGTTATTACACCACCACTGTCGAGGGCTACATTCCTTCCAACGGCCGTGGCATCCAGGGCGCCACCTCTCACGCCCTTGGCCAGAACTTCAGTAAGATGTTCGACATCACTGTTGAGGACCCTGCCAACAAGGGCTCTCACATCCACGTCTGGCAGAACTCTTGGGGTCTCTCAACCCGCGTCATTGGTGTCATGGTCATGATCCACGGTGACGATAAGGGTCTGGTTCTTCCTCCCCGCGTTGCCAAGACTCAGGTTGTCATCGTCCCTGTTGGCATCACCAAGAAGACTACCCCTGAGGAGCGACAGAAGCATGAGGAGCAGGTTGAGGACATCCGAGCCAACCTGAAGAAGGCTGGCGTTCGTGTCACCTCTGATTGGCGAGAGGGTTACACTCCTGCCTGGAAGTTCAACGACTGGGAGCTCAAGGGTGTTCCTCTGCGTATCGAGTTCGGTCCCAAGGATGCTGCCAAGGGCGTTGTCAGCACCGCGCGACGTGACACCGGTGAGAAGGGAGAAATTGCCATCACCGATGTGGCCACCAAGATCCCTGAGCTTCTCGAGACCATCCAAGCCGACATGTACAGCAAGGCTGAGAAGTCTTTCCGAGAGCACCGACTCACTATTACCAAGTGGGAGGATGTTCTCCCCGCTCTCGACGACAAGAACGTTGTGCTCATCCCCTTCTGCGGTGCCCCCAAGTGTGAGGACCGCATCAAGGAGCTCACCACTCGCGAGGACCAGCCTGATGTCCCCGAGAACCAGAAGCTTGCCACTATGGGCATGAAGAGTCTGTGTGTTCCCTTCGAGCAGCCCGAGGGTATTGTCCCTGGGGAGACCAAGTGTCTCAACCCTGAGTGCCAGGTTAACGCCGACAAGTGGACCATGTTCGGACGAAGCTATTAAGGAGTTGAATGAAATTTTATAGTCAGGGAGCGGGAAGGCGTTGACCTGGCATGTTTATGATACACCAGTGCGATTGTTTATGACTTGATGTGATTGTGATTATATCATGAAAATGGGAAGGGGGCTGGTCACGGAATCAAACAGTTAGAAAAGAAGATAGATCGTAGCGAGGATATTTTATCGACATCTCGTTGGTCTAAATACGGCTTTCTATCGAGTTACTGCTTGCTTTTGTGCTGTTCGAGCCGGGATATATCAGTATTTAACACCAAGCAAACCTCTCGTTAGCAATCCAGTCAACTTCCTGATCAGAACCATTGAACCAGTTTAGACTGGCAATGTTGCTGTTTTCTCGGACGATGAATTTGGCACCAAGGGATTGGATGCCTTCTGTGACCCTTCGCACCCGATCGTCGGGGTTCCAAACTTCAACCTTGGAGCATTTCCATTCCTTGGCTTCCTTCTGGACGAAACTTGCAATGGCGTGGATGCCTTTGGCAAGTGTCTCATCTGAGATACTCTCGTCTTCGATGACCAAGCGCAATACGCGAATGACATTCTTTTCGGGTTGATCAAGCATGCCGTAGAAGCTGCAAGTCCAGAGAGCCCAGATCCTTGAGTTGGGGGCGTCAGATGGAGTGTATACGGCACCGTGGACAGTTGGTGTGCGGGAGAAGATGTGTTTGCACATAAAGTTCTCCCGGTGAATATGCCATTTGAGAGTGGTGATATCAGGAATGACTGCAGCGCTGACTTGAGAGGCTTTTGAGATCCTGTCTCGAAGAAGTTGTTCATCTCGAGCTGCCAGGTCTGGAATATCGTCAATGGTGATAGGCTTCAGGGATGAATCGGCAGTTGGCTCAGTCTCAGTAACGGGAAACTCGAGATATGTGCTCTTGAAAGGCTCCCATCCCACGGTCTGGTAGAACTTGGGTCCGACATCGGACCAAAGG